>NC_056735.1:1448492301-1448792301 GCF_019279795.1 Protopterus annectens
CAATTAGGATCATTTTTGTTTTTTCCTGTCTAACCTTTAGTAAGACCTTGGAGAGAAGAGGCAGAGGGGGAAAAGGCGTTGACTGATAGGTTTTTCCAACTGAAGGATAGGGCATCCACTTTCCATGCTTGTCTGTGATAAGTCCTTGTGCTGAATTTGCCCAGTTGATAATTTTGGGGGGAGGCAAATAGATCTATGTATGCCTCCCCCATGTCTGTGTTACCATGCTGAAGGCTTGTGGATCCAGTTTCCACTCATGCGGGTCCATACGATGTCTGCTTAGGTCGTCTGCCAGAGCATTTTGTTTTCCTGACAGGAATTGAGCTTGAAGATGTACTTGGGTAAGTCAAGGCTGTGTTCCACAATGCCATGTTCAGTCTGCAAAGGGTGTAGGAATGTGTACGCCCCTGCTTGTTTATGTACCACATAACCGTGGTGTTCCCTGTCTTTATCAGTAATTATCCTGGATGAAGTAAGTCCTTGAAGGCTGTCAGGGCATTCTGAACAGCTAGCATTTCTTTCTGGCTGATATGCAGATGCATTTGTTTTGGGCTCCATATGCCCTGAATGCATCTCCCCGCCAGGTGCCCCCCCCAAGCATAGTCTGATGCATCTGTAGTTAGGGTTTGGGTGGCAGGGGGTAGAGTGAATGACAGTCCCTTGTTTTGGTGACATGTCCCTGCCCACCAAAGAAACTCCTGTCGCAGGCAGGGAATGAGAGGAATCATTGTTTCCAGACTGTGACAATGTTGACTCCATAAACTTTATAGTTACCACTGACGTTTTCTCATATGCAGTCTTGCATATAGAATTAGTAGAATGCAGGATGCTATGAACCCCAAGGCCTGCAGAATTTGTCCTGCAGATAAATGGGTTTTTGTTGCCATCTGTTTGAAGTATATAGTCAGTTGCCTTTGTTTGTCTGGCATAAGGTATGCCATCTGGGCAGTTGTATTCAAGCTTGCATCCAGGAATGTAATTTTTTGAGAGGGTACCAGTTGTGATTTCTTTTCGTTTATTGTGTACCCTAGGCATGTTAGAAGCCTTTTTACAAATGCCAGACGTTGAAGAAGAATGTCCGTGTTCTCTGCTTGAATGAGACAGTCATTCAAGTAAGGATAAATGTGTATGGTTCTTTGTCTGCAAAATGCAATTACTGGTGCCAGGCACTTTGTGAATACCCTGGGAGCAGTACATAAGACAAAGGGCAGTGCAGAGAATTGGTAATGCATAAAACCTGCCTTGAAGCGGAGGTATCTTCTGCACGATTCCCTTATTGGGATATGCAGGTATGCCCCTTTTAAGTCTAGAGCCACTAACCAAGCGTTCTTGCCCAGCACAGGCAGTAGCTGTTGTGAAGTCCGCCAGGCATTGTCTTTTCTGGGTACCAGGAACAGCCTTGAATAAAAACCTTGTCCTTTTTCCTGTTCTGGTACTGGTTGAACAGCCGCCATATATCCATGAGGGACGTAACTTGTTTCTGAGCCTCTGCCCATTGATTTTGTGGCAGATCTGGCCAACCGTCTGAAATTGGCAAAGTGTGGAAATGAAATCTGTACCCCTGGGATACTATGTTTAATACCCACTTGTCCTGGGTAATTAACTGCCAATTTCGAGCATGAAGTGCTAATTTTCCCCCCAAGGGGGCTGCCAAAAGATAAGTGCTTGGTGATGTTTGAGGGAAGTCATTGAGACTGCTTACTGTAGGGTTGTGCTTTGTTTCCTCCAGATTTGGAGGTGGAGGCACTCCATTGCTTTGACCTGTAAGAACCCTGTGACTGGTATTTAGAGCCTTTTGAGCGCCTGGATTTGCCTTGAGAGGCTCTGTTGGACACAGGAAAGGACCAATTTTTAGTAGGCCAGTGTCTACTGAATCTGGGTGGCTGCACTTGTAAGAAATCTTTTACAGTTTGCATAGATTAAGCTTTGTCTTCCATTTTCTTTAAAACCTCTTCTGCCTTATTACCAAACAGAGTATTATGCTGTAAAGGGGCATCCAACAATTTAGCGTTAACATGATCAGGCAGACTTTGCTCCTTGAGCCAGGCATGCCTTCTAATCACAGATCAAGTAACTGCGACCCTGAAAGAGGCCTCCAAGGGATCAAAACCACATCACAAAGTATGCTTTCCAACCTGTTCTACTGCATGCAACAATTCCTGTAATTCTTTATTTTCCACACATTCAGAAATTAACATAATTTTCTGTTTCATTAGGCCCATAACATGCTGTTGATATTTTAGCATATGAAACTGGCAGTTTAAGGCCCTAATTGCCAAGGTTGCAGATGTATAAACCTTCTTTCCCCATCTATCCAGCGCCCTGGAATCTCTATCAGAGGGGGTAGGATTTTTGGCTGTAGAGGCCTTTACACCTTTGGGACCATGTGAGATAGTTTCAGGATCAGCAGCAGGATTTTTGAATAGAAATTTGTGGGAGTCAGGAACCCTGTAATATCTGTCTGGCTTACTAGGAGCCGGAGGTAGGGAATCAGGAGCCATGCTTGATTCCGAAAACACATCATCAACAATGTCTAATACAGGAGGTATAGCCAAAGGCCTATGCTGAGGAAGAAGAAGGAGGAAATCCCTAAGCCTCTTTTTTGATTCAGAGAAATCCTAGCTCTCCCAATGAAAATGTTCCCTTAAAGTATGCAAGTTTTCTCCAAAAGAATAATCCTCAGGAGGAGATGCAGATGGGATGGATTCTTCTGCATCTGAATCCTCATAGGGTGGTATAGAAAATTCCTGATCAGAACAGGAATCAGAAGAAATAGAAACCTGATCTGAAGATTCATAATCAGCGTCTTGCCTAGGCCTCTTAGCGGGGGGTGGAGGGTGGGGGGTTGGGAACCCCTGATCAAGGTAATTATGTCCTCAGCCATTTTGATCATCTGTTTTTTAGGCATAGGGGCCTGAACACATGGCTCATGTGTTGTTTTTTTTTTAGACTTAGAAGTTGTTTTTGATCTTGTTTTTGTAGCTGGCGTCAGTTTTATATAAAAATGTTGAGGCCTGAAAACACCCTCAAAAGCCAGTGCCTGCTCAGCAGCTCCAGGCCCATCCGAGGGAGAGACATCCGCGGGTTCAATACTCTGAGAATCTGGTGGCATACCGGACTCCGCATGGGTCTCTGTAGAGGCCTGCGATTCAAAATTAGCGGGTATCAGAGGCTGCAAAAGTGCCTCACTGAGTACCGGCGAACCGGCGACTGGCTTAGGAGAAACTTTGTCGTCGGTTTTGGACCGTGACGGTCTGTCTCTGTCTTTTTCTTTGTGTTTTTTTGTGAACTCCGGTAGTCGGATTGCTATCCGACGACATTTCAGGGTAATTACATCTGGATCCAAAATATTTTGAAGCAAAAATATACTGACACTTAATAGTGCGTTGGTTAAATCTAGCAGAAAACCGACAGCAAGGCATGTTATGATCTGGGCCTAGGCAAGGAATACAGTACAAATGAAAATCCTTATGAGGTATTTGCTTCCCACAGGTAATGCAATTATTAACTTTTACTGACATGGGTAAGGAGCAAGAAAAATTTTCCCCAACGGGGTACTTAGCTTTAGTTGAAGACTTCGGTTCTGAAACCCGAATGCGAAAATTTCAGGAGTTGGCTGACCGGCACTTGCGAACTGCTTCTGCTTTGGGCACCACGCGGTAAGAAAGACTGAATAAAATGGCATCGACTGCATGTTTTATACCCCTGACAACCTGATGTCATGGAAGAGGAGACAGCAACTAACGCAGGACCAAAAGACTTCACTATTCAGGCCGACTGAGGGCAACCTGCCAGCAGATTACCCAAATGTAATGACTGCAACAGTGAAACACGAAGAACATCAGTGAAACACGAAGAAAAAGAAGTTATGTCTTACCATAACGTTCCATCTGTATTGTTGATCCTCGTTCAGTCATTACGTATGGGTATCAGTTCCAGCCTCGGAACCGAGCCGGCCATTTTCCAAGCTCGCGTCAGATTCAAACTCTTGAGCTAAACTCTTACCCATAATCCCCCTCTCCCTGTTACCTCAGATTGAGTTTGCAAGTCAAAAGAAGGTAGAGGCTACCTCTGGTCAAAAGACCTAAGAGAACCGGATGGTGAGATCCACTAGAAGCCACAGGAGGGGGAAGGAGGGAGGGTCGTAATGACTGAATGAGGATCAACAATAAAGATGGAACGTTATGGTAAGACATAACTTCTTTATCTGATATTGTTAATCCTCGTTCATTCCTTACGTATGGGACAGAGTCCCCAGCTACCTCTATTCCTGGGAGGCTCTCATGGAAGGACATTCCTGAGCACCATAGAACCAAAAGATGCTCTTCCCCTGGAGGCCAAATCCAATTTGTAATGACTGATGGAAGGTATGAGGCGTAGCCCAAGTTGCAGCTGCACAGATGTCATGTAAAGAAGCTCTGGCATGGAAGGCAGCAGAAGTTGCCGCCGACCTTGTCGAATGAGCCTTCATGGTAGTAGGCAACGGAACATTATGTTGTGTATAAATGAAGGTCGCACAGTCTTTCAACCATCTAGCTAATGTGACCTTAGCAACAGCAGATCCTAATCTAGGTCCAGAATAGGCCAAAAATAACTGGTCAGATTTACGAGAGGACCTAGTCCTGTTCAAGTAAAAATGGATTTGCCTGTGAATATCTAG
Organism: Protopterus annectens; assembly: GCF_019279795.1. NCBI lineage: Eukaryota > Metazoa > Chordata > Ceratodontiformes > Protopteridae > Protopterus > Protopterus annectens. Next base: position 1,448,496,962 of record NC_056735.1, read on the forward strand.
GGTATGTAGGCAATACTCTCCTCTGTTTGAATGACTGGGAAAGAAAACTGGCAATTCAATGGTTTGATTAATGGACATTTTAGAGATCACTTTTAGCAGAAATGAAGGATAAGTTCTCAAAGACACTATCTCTATGAAAAATCAAGTATGGACTCTTGATGCATAAAGCTTGAAGCTCAGAGATACGTCTGGCAGAAATAATGGTGACCAAAAACAAGGTTTTCCATGAAAAATATTAAGGTCGCAAGAAGAAGCTGGTTCAAAGGGTAGCATTGACAGAGCTTGTAGAACTAATGATAGATCCCACGGTTGAATAGGTTCTCTAAAAGGTGGCTTCAGATGATTCACACCTTTTATGAAGGTCTTGCACAATTTGTGTAACATAAGAGAGGAGTCTTGGACACCCTCATGAAAATTAGATATTGCAGCCAAATGAACTCTAATGGGAGAGGCCGATAGACCCGACTGAAAAAGGTCAGCCAGATACTCTAGTATTATTTACACTGGTGCTGAGACGGGATCTACTTGTTTTTCTTTCAGCCAACAGGTAAATCTTTCCCACTTGTTTAGATAAGTAATGAGATGCAATGAGAATGTCACATACTGGTAAAGAAAGGTCATTCTGCCTGGCAATCAAGGGAATTGGAGTAGCCAAGCTGTGAGCTTCAGGCTGTCCAAGTTGGGATGAATCAGGTTCTGCGGATGTGAGATCAACTCCGGGGTTGGATGGAGAATCCATGGTCGATCTAGTAGGCGAGGCCAAAGGAAGGGGAACCAAATCTGACGAGGCCAATATGGTGCTATGAGGATCACCTTGCTCTTCAACCGACGGGCTTTCTTCAGAAACTGGAGAATGAGGGGAAAAGGTGGGAATGCATAAAGAAGTCCCGAGGGCCAATCGTGGACTAGAGCGTCCCTGGGTGACTGTCCCTGAGGGGGAATCAGGGCGAAGTAGTTGCTGCATTTGTAGTTGGTCAGGGATGCAAAGAGGTTGCAGCAAGGATGGCCCCAGTGGTGGAAGATCTCTGCCGCTATTGAGGGAGTCAAGGACAACTCGTGAGGTTGTAGAATGCACCTGCTGAGTCTGTCTGCCATCACGTTGGAACTCCCGGGAATGTGCGTTGCTAGAAGAAAACGGTTGGTAGCCATCGCCCATTACCATATCCTCATGGCCTCTCAGCAAAAGGGGTAAGATTTGGTTCCACCTTGTTTGTTGAAGTATCAGACCACCGCCATGTTGTCTGACTGAATCACAATTGTCCCAGACAGCAGCAGGGGATGGAATGCTAGCAACGCCAGAAGCACCGCCCTCAGCTCTAGAACATTTATATGCAGTTGGGCCTCCAATTCAGACCAAGTGCCTTGGACTGTCTGTCCCTGACATAACCCCACCCCACCCCATCAGGGAGGCATCCAAGGTCACTGTGGCCTTGGGTTGCTGGGGAGAGAAGGGGCGAGACCATTGTGACGGATTGTGTGTCATCCACCAATTTAAATCCTGTTTGCACCTGTGGGTTACTCGAATCTTGGCTGAAAGAGGATGCTGAAAAGGGTACCATTGGGTGAGCAGTAGCAACTGTAGAAGCCTCATATGAAACCTGGCCAGGGGGACAATGGTGATGGAGGCTGCCATAGAACCCAACAGCTGTAAGACAGAGTGAGCTGTGGATTTCTCCCTTGATAGGATTGGGATCAGTTGTTGCTTTATCCTTAGAATTCTGTGCTCTGGAATGGCAGCACTGCAGTTCTTTGTATCCAAGATAACCCCTATGAATTCTGTGGATTGAGATGGGGTGAGATTGGATTTTTGCCAGTTTATGGTTATGCCTAGCTTTTGTGCAGCGAGGAGAGAGTATGCCAGGGCTTCTTCCAGTAGATATCTGGTGGGGGTGGAAATGAACCAGTCGTCTAGGTATGGAAACACCTGGAATCCTTGTAGTCGCAAGTGAGCTGTGACGACCACCATGCACTATGTGAACACTCTGAGGGCTGTAGAGAGCAATACTCTGAACTGGTAGTGACTGGCTCCAGCACGGAAGTGCAGAAATCTTCTTGATGGCCTGTCCACCTTTATGTGGTTGTACGCATCTTGAAGATCTATAGAGCACATCCAATCGTCTTTTTCCAAAAGCGAGAGGATAGACTGTATTGTGACCATCTGGAATTTTTATACTCTCAGAAACTTGTTCAATACACTTAGATCCAAAATTGGTCTCCAGTCCCCGGTTTTCTTTGGCACCAAAAATAGTCCAGTAGAATCTGGATCCTATCTGGTCTGGAGGGACTATTTGGATGACTCTCCTTCTTAGCAGCTTTTCTGTCTCTAGTGCTGCTTCTTCCCTTTGACTGGGTGGAACATCAGGAAGGTTTATGAAAGGGACAGGACAAAGATCGAAGGGGATATGATAACCTCTGGTTATAATCCTTTGTACCCAAAAATCGGTGGTGATGGTTAGCCAGGCAGAAGGGTACAAGGAGAAATGACCCCCAACCACCTCCAGAGGAAAGGAATTGGGCCGCTCTTCAGGACTGCTGCTAGGATTGGCCAGGGAAAGAGTCCCTGGAAAGTACAGTTTTGTACCTACCATAAATGTAGATGTCCGAACTGGATAGCATCTGCAGTCATAACAAGTGGGTTGTCCTGTCGTCAGGCAGCCCTGCAGTCGGCCGATTCCAAAGTCGGGTCCGTCAGCTTCGCTGATGTCGCACTCACCCGGCGTTATCTCTGTTGGTTCGGGTATAAAAGCATCAGCCACGCCATTTTCCTCAGTGTTTCTTGCCCCAGATGCCAGTAGCCCTCTTGCAGGCTAAAATTTGGATAGATGCCAATGTTTCCAAATAGATAGAGGTAAACACAACAATAAGCATATATGTACATATATACAAACAAATACACCATAAAAGACTCCCCAACAGCTAGCTATTAGGAGGCACCCTAGGAGTACCACAGAGGGAAGGAGGAGGGTAATCCTGACTGCAGATGCTATCCAGTTCGGACATCTACATTTATGGTAGGTACAAAACTGTACTATGTCCTTCATGGATGCATCTGCAGTCATAACAAGTGGGTAGAATACCATAGCCAACTAGGGAGGAGGATAAAAGTAGATTATGGTGTGTTTAGGATCCCTTGCAGTACAGCAGTGGCAAACCCTGCTCGGGATCTGGAATATAGAAGCAAATTATAATGCTTGGCAAATGTATGCACGGAGGTCCAAGTAGCCGCCTCAATAATGTCCTTGGTTGCCACCGTAAGAAGGCTGTGGTAGTGGCTGTTGCCCTTGTAGAATGAGGTCTTATGTTCTGTGGAATTGGTTTTCCATGGAAGGAGTAACAGTATCGTATGCAATTTCCTATCCATTTGGAGATTGTCTGTTTGGAAATAGCTTTTCCTTCCTTCCTGTTGCATAGGCTACAAAAAGTTGGTCAGTCTTTCTGCTATTTTTTGTTCTGTCCAAGTAGTAGCGTAGCTATCTATGTACATCCAAGGTATGCAGTATTCTTTCCCTCTGTTTTGTGGGTTGGGAAAGAAGGTAGGTAGGTGGATTGCCTGGTTTAAAGACACTCTGGATACCACCTTGGGCATAAATGTAGGATTAGTCCTCATGGATACTCTATCTTGGTGGAAGATTAGGAAGGGTTGCACTGCCATTAAGGCCTGTAGTTCTGAAACCCTCCTTGCTGAAGTAATTGCCAGTAGGAAAGCAGTTTTCCATGACAGGTGTTGTAGGTCTGCTGTTGCTGCTGGTTCAAAGGGTGATAGTGTCAATTTTTCTAGCACAAAGTTTAAATCCCAAGCTGGTAATGGTGGTTTCCTTGGAGGTTTTACATTCTTGATTCCTCTGAGGAACTGCCTGAGCAAAGGGTGCGAAAAACAGGTGGATCAAAGCTGTATTCTGCTGAAATAGCTGATGCATGTATCTTGATGGAGGAGTAGGACAGGCCTGAATGAAGAAGTTCGCCAGATACTCCAGAATGTTAGGCATATCTATGTTTGACACATCTTTTCCTCTTTCACTCCAAATGACAAACTTTTCCATTTTCCAGCATAGTTCCTTCTTGTTGAAGTTCTCGTGCTTCAAGAATAATGTCTTTAACTCTTTGGGAAAGTTCTGGATTAGCTGCTGCTATGTGATGTTCCATGCAGTCAGTTGCAGCGTTTTAGGTTTGGATGTATGATGCTGTAGTTGTTCTGAGTTAACATCAAAGGCATCAGAGGTATTGGCCTACATTTTGTTCGAGACATGCGGTACCAGTGTTGTCTTGGCCAGTTTGGAGCTATCAGGATTATCCTCTTCCTTGATTTTTAGTAGTACCTTGTGTATCAAAGGAAGAGGTGGGAATGCATATGCTGTTAGGCCTTTCCAGTTGAAGGAAGTGAGTCCACTTTCCATGCTAGTGGGTGGAATGTCCTTGTGCAGAATTTTTGAGCTGGTGATTGAGAGGTGATGCGAATAGGTCTATCTGTGGCATTCCCCATTTCTTTGAGATGGTCTTGAAGATGTCGGTGCGCAGCTTCCATTCGTGAGCATCCGTGGTTCTGCTTAATATATCTGCTAGAGTATTGTCTTTCCCCGGTACAAATATTGCCTGTAACTGAATGTTGTAGCTGAGTGCCAGGGTCCACAGCTCCAAGGTCAGTCTGCATAGGGGTATGAATGAGTGCCTCCCTGTTTGTTGATGTACCACATGACTGTGGTGTTGTCTGTCCTTATCATCAACTGGCCCTCTTTGAGAAATGGTTTGAACTTTTGGATTGCCAGTTTTACTGCCAGCATTTCTTTTAGATTGATGTGCAGGTGAAGTTGATCCTGTGTCCTCAATCCTTGCACGCATTTGTCCAGCATGTGGGCCCCATCCTAGGTCTGAAGCGCCTGTTGTGATGGTCTGGCTTGGTTGACATCTGGTAAAGGGTAGGCCTGGGTTTGACTGGCATGCCTGAGCCCACCATAGGAACTCCTGTTTTAAGCATGGAATTAGTGGGATTTCTGTTTCTAGATTGTGTCTGTGTTGGGACCATAAATTTACCACTGTAGTTTTCATATGTAGTCTGGCAAATGGGACCAAGATTATGCATGATGCCATGAAGCCCAAGGCCTGCAGAACTTTTCTTGCTGTTAACTTGTTCAGTTTTGTTAGTGCCAAGAAGTAAAGAGGAAGTTATTGTTGTTTTTGTGTAGTCAGGAATGCCATTTGGTGTACTGTGTCCAATTGCGCGCCCAAGAATGTCCTTGTTTGGGATGGTATCAGCCTTGACTTTTGTAAATTGACTGTGTATCCCAGTCCTTGTAGCAAGTAAATGACCCTTTGTAAATCTGTTGTCAGCTTGCTTTTGTTGTCCCCTTGTAGCAGGCAGTCGTCCAGGTATGGGTAAATTTGAATTCTGTAGTCTGCAATGGGCGATTACTGATGCCAGGCATTTTGTGAATACTCTAGTAGATAAGCCAAAGGGCAATGCTGAGAATTGATAGTGCTCTGATCCTGCAAGAAATCTGAGGTATCTTCTGCAGATTAATGGGGACGTGCAGGTATGCCTCCTTGAGATCTAGAGTTACCAGCCAAGACTCCTTGCCCAGCATGGGAAGAAGTTGCTGTAGGGTCAGCATTTTGAATTTTGGGACAATGATGTATGTATTTAAGGTGGACAGGTCGAGAATTGGTCTCCAACTTTTTCCTTTCTTGGAACTAGGAATAGTCTGGAGTAGAACCCTTTCCTTGTTCTGCTGTTGGCACTCTTTCCACAGCTCTCATGTTTGCTAACTCCATTATCTGGCGTAGAGCCTCTGTTTTTGATTTGGAGGTAGATTTGGCATTCCTCTTTGACTGGTAAAGTGTGGAAGTGAAACCGTAACCTTGATCTATGGTTTGTAAAATCCACTTGTCTTTTGTTATGTAGTGCCAGTTCTTTGAAAATAAGGTTAACTTTCCGCCTAGAGGAGCTGCTATTTGTTCCCTGGTAGGATTTAGGATTAAGTCACTGTGGTTGTGCTGATGTAGTGGCAGTGGCTGTGTCTGTGCCTCTGTTGTTACCTTGCCACTGTCGCCCTCTGTAGGCACCTCCTCTGGATTGGTTTCTGCCTCTGGAACGTCTATTCCTGCCCCTTTGAAATTTTGTGGAGTCAGGAAAGGACCAATTTTGGCAGGCCAGTTCCTGCTAAACCTTGGGGTTGAACCTGCAAGAAATCTTTAACAGTTTGAACAGATTTTGCCTTTTCTTCCATTTTCTTCATAACCTGCTGGGCAGGTGTACCAAACAAACTTGTCTTGTCCATAGGAGCATCTAGCAACTTAGCTTTAACATGATCCGGTAAAGCTTGTTCCTTTAGCCATGCATGCCTTCTTATCACTGTGCCTGTCATGGCTGATCTAAATGAAGCCTCCAGTGCATCATAGCCACATTTTAAGGAATGGTTGCTAACCTGTTGTATGTTATTTACCATCTCTAATACATATTTCTTATCAAGAGATTCATCAGTGGTTAGTTTTTAGTTAACTGATCAAGCATAAACTCTTGGTATTGTATCATGTGAAACTGACAGTTTAAAGCTCTAGCTGAGAGAGTAGCTGAAGTGTAGACCTTTTACCCCATCTGTCTAATGACCTTGCTTCCCTTTCAGAAGGTATAGGGTTTTAGCTGTGGTCGGCTACTGCCTTGGGACCCTGGGATATAGTTTCTGGGTCTGCAAGTGGGGCCTTGTAAAGGTGGTGATGAGTATCTGGCACCCTGTAAAATCTGTCTGGTTTGGCAGGGGCTGGCGGTAAAGAATCTGGAGCGGCAAACATCATTGAAAGCATCATCCACCACAGAGAGAACAGGAGGTATAGCTAAGGGCCTGTGCTGTGGGAGGTGCAGAAAGGTGATAAGTCTTTTTCTGGAGTCTGAAAAATCCTGTTGCTGCCATTGGAACTGTTCTCGCATGGCATGCAAGGTTTCCCCAAAGGAGAATTCTTCTGGTGGGGAAGCAGCTGGAATGGATTCTTCAGCATCAGAATCTTCAAAATTGGAGAAGGGAGCCTCAGGCTGGTCAGTTATGTCTGATTCATCAGCAGAATCATCAGAAGACACTGGCTCAGGGGGCTCTGCCCTAGGTCTCTTCTCTGGGGGCTGAGAGGCCCTGTGGTGAGATTGAGATCCTCTAATTAAAGAAATTAAATCTTCTGCCAAAGAAAGCATTTGAGAACTAGAAGAGGGCCTGGATGTGGGGGGTTTAACAGGCACTGTTTTAGTAGTCTTGGCTGCTTTAGCCCTGGCGAAGGCCTTAATGGACATGGCAGCTGGAGGCCTAGCAGCACCACGTGCTGGGGTAGAGACATCCAAGGGGATGGTGTCTGATAAGTCAACCACCGTAGTGGGTAAAATTTCTGAGGTTGATTCAAGAGTTGTAGCAGGGCCTCAGTTGTAAGAATAGGTTCAGCTGTACTTTGAGCAGTTTTCTCGGTTGCCGAAACCGAGACACTTTTGCTTTACCGTGGTTTCGCCGAAACCGCGGACCGCGAAAGTGTCGGTCTTTATCTTTGCGTTTTTGGGGGTAGTCGGAGGATCCGACGGCATAATGTACGCAAAATCAGAACCAAAAACTGTTCTGCAAACTCCGACCGACGCCTAAGCGTTCGTCGGTTGAAAGAGGCACAGGCGAACAGGCTGCTACGTCGGGCTGGGCCTAAACAAGGCAGACAGTAAGAGTGGAAATCTTTATGAGGTATTTGTTTCCCACAGGTTAAACAATTGTTAACTTTTTCTGACATCGGCTGAGGCAAGAAAGAGTCCCCAACGGGTACTTAGCTTTAGAAGTCTTCAAGTAGTATTCGGTAGAAGTAATCTCTGGATCCGACCGACCGGCACTTGCGAACAGCTTCTGCTTGTGCAAGAAAGACTGAGGAAAATGGCATTGGCTGATGCTTTTATACCCGAAGACCAACAGAGATGACGTCGGGTGGAGTGCGACATCAGCCGAAGCCGGACCCGGACTTTGGAATCCGGCCGACTGCAGGGCTGCCTGACGACAGGACAACCCACTTGTTATGACTGCAGATGCATCCATGAAGGACATCCCTGGTTACACAGACCCCCTCTGCCCCGAAAGGAGTGTCTTCCCTGTGAGTTTCCCCCTCTGCCTCCAGGGGAGAACGGAAAGGACCCTGAGATTTCTTGAACCATATCTTCCCACTCTTTTGGCTTCGGGAGAAAGCATGTTGAGGGGAAGAATAATGGACATCTATGGGAGAAAGGGTCTTACCGTCCTGTTCACATCTGGACAGTGTGCTTTTAACTTTGGGTCCAAACAACAGAGGCCTCAATGGGAGCGTTAAGAAAGGAAGCCTTAAAGGGTTCCGCGAAATTGCACAAGCGCATCCAGACTTGTCGTCTCAAGACCACAGCTGAACCTGCCCCTCTATCTGCTCCTTCTGATGCATCAGATATCAGTCACATAGAGGAGTTAGACATTGACTCAATGGTGGCCAGCTGACAGGCCACTTTGTCACGGACCTCATCAGACACGGCACCAGCCAAGGTTTCAGAGAGCTCGGAAATCAGATCCCTTTGAAGCCTGGTAAATAAAGTGTGCCATATAATTCAGGGACCTGACAGTAAAGGTCGCTGATGCAAAGGTGCGCTTCCCTATCCTGTCCAGGGCCCAGGACTCTTTGTTAGGTGGACGGACAGTCTGGCTTTCTTCTTCCACTAGATCCTTTTTTATTGCGGCCGCCACCACCAGAGCATCCACAGGAAGACCTTTAGACCAATGGGGATCCATAGCAGGAGGGGACAAAAATCTTATCTGGCCTCTGGGGAATAGCCTCGATGGTGTCAGGAGCCTTCCACGCATGCTGCACGAATGGCCGGACAAGTTCATCGACAGGTGGAGTAATCCAGGAGGTAGGGGGATGGGTGCGAAAGGCCTGCAGGAACACAGACTCCTCAGAAGTCAGATTATAGGGCTGCTAGTCACCTCTCTGTTTAAGGATTTCGAGGATATCACCAAAGGATACCTAAGAGGGTGACCAAGGGAATCCTTCTCCCTCATCAAAGTCTGTGTCTTCAGTGAGGGACTCCTCTGTGGAGTCCATGTGCTTCCTCTTACACAAACTTTTCCGGTGGACTTCCTCAGAGGGAGAAGCTGGGGAAGACAGCGGAAAAGGGGTTTCCTGTGGGAATATGTCCTGAGGCCCTTGCATCCGGTGTCCGCTAGGTGCGACTTGTGAAAACAGTGTACCAGAGGAGGTCTGGGGGATAGACAGCACAGTATCACCAGCAGAAGCCAGAGCCTTCTCCATCAGTTGAAAGGCTGGTCCACCTGAAGAGGAGTGAGTGTCCAGGACAGGGGTCACTCAGTCCCCGGATGGCTGTGGAACAGCAAATTATGTGTGTCACAACTGTCATCCGGGGTCATAGCAAAACTCTCCTGCCACAAAGGCAACTGCGGTTCCTTAGTGAGATCCATAAAGGGAACCACAGAGGGGGAAGACTGTGCTATATTAATGGACTTCAAAGGCAATGAAGGAGGAGAATAAGAAGGGATCATTGGAGATGGGTGATCACCTCCCAAGGAAGGATAGGTCCTGGGGGTGGGATACCGCTGGCCAGAAGCACTTGATCCACAAGACGCAATACGTTGTGTTCGGAAAGGCTTCTAGTGGAACTCACGGAGACTGAGGAAGAAACAGGTCTGCCACAGAAGAGACAAGCTCAGTGCCCACCTCACCAGTCCGCACAGAGAACAACGGTGCCGAGAGAGACTGAACTACGGGGGTCTGCACAGAGACAATTATTGGTGCCGAGGTCGTGGTCTGCACTGACACAAGGATCGGTGCCAAAGTGGTTGCCGGTACCGAAGCTGGAACCGACAACATTGGAGCCAATAACTGAGGTGTTGGTTCCGAGTACGATGTCGGAGCTGACATGGTCAAGGTCTGCACAGACTGAACGGTCGGTGCCGATGCAGTAGTCGTAACAGTCTGAACTGAGGAGCCCCTTTGTGCCAATATAGTAAAGGCTGCAGGAGAAGACGGAGCCGAGATCACTGATGGTGCTGAAGGCCTCAGTGCCGAAGGTCTAGGCACCGAAAGCACTGGGGTTGACTGAGTGAGCTCTGAAGCAGAAACTTTAGCCTTTTTAGGTCTTGGTTGGCGGGAGTCCCCAGGTGGGGACGAAGGCAAAGACTTGGCCTTAGTAGGAACATCCAAAATTCTTTTATGGGCTCTAGGAGGGGTTGAAGCCTCCAACCCAGAAATAGCCTCTGAAAAGGGAGATTTGAGAAGTCCCTTCAGCAACAACTTATTTTTCCTTTCCAACAAGGTTCTGTTAGAAAAAGTTTTACAAATAGCACAGGGCGGGTCAACAGATAAGTGGGACACCCCCAAGCAATAAACGCACAAAGAGTGTGCATCTGATGTAGGCAATTTGTGTCCACAATCAGAACATCTTTTAAATCCCGGACTACCTTTCTTATCTGCCATGATAGACAAAGGGGACAGTAGAAAGGGTACCAGCAATGGTACAAAGAATACCTGAAGGTATGAAAAAAGGAAGAGATTACCAATGATGGTAAGGGAGAAATACCTCGCGGTAAAAGGTGTAGAGTAAAGAGAAGAAAACTCAAGAAAATATGGTCGCTAAATGCGATAGGGTAAGAGACAACAAAATAGAAACTTTTCTGACAGAAAAAGTTATATATATAACTAGTGTGACAACAAATATCTATACTTAGCTCAAGAGAAGCAGCCTGACACGACCAAATGGGAACGCTGCAAATGAAATCTGAGGTAACAGGGAGAGGGGGATTATGGGTAAGAGTTTAGCTTGAGAGTCTGTAGCTGATGTGAGCTTGGAAAATGGCCGGCTTGGTTCTGAGGTCAGAACAGATACCCATACGTAAGGAATGAACGAGGATTAACAATATCAGATCATCTGCTTTCATGTCCAGAACACTGATGTGGAGGTTGGTCTGTAAGGGTGCCTATGTACCTTGGTTCTCTTCCCCTTGTAATGCCGCCCCCACCCTAAAACTGAAGCTTCCTTAGTAACTACTGCTATAGGTGAAAATGGGGAAAACAGATAACCTGTTGTCAATGCTGATAAATAGATCTACCATTCTACCTGGGTTCTGTAAACTGACATTAATCTGATCAGAATGTTGGGGGTGGGTTAAAAATGTTGAGACCATTGGAGTGACAGTGTCCACTGCAGAACCCTCATATGGAATCTGGACATGGGAACAAGAATGATGTCCAAAGCCATCACTTCTAGGAGTATTAGAATTAAGCATGCTGAAGGGGATAAACAGCCTAGAACCCGTGATACTATTTGGCTGACTGAATGAATTCTGTGTGAAGTTAAGGTGGCTATCAAAGTTGTGCATTTCAGGAAGCATCTGATAAATTCCAGATACTGAGTCAGAGCAATTTGCTTTTCTGCCTTTTCACCATAACCCCAAGATGGTAAAGTAATTGGAGTAACTGGTCCCTTTGCAGAATTAATGGATCTTTGGTCAGAGCGGAGAGGAGCAAATGCAGCTATGAGGAGCGAATCATTTATGTATGGGAACACCTGGAACCCTTGCAGTCTGAGATAAGCTGTTACTGCTGCCATACATTTGACAAACACCCGGGGGGGGGGGGGGTGATGAGTCCAAAGGGCAGAGCTCTGAATTGGAAATGATAGTCTCCCAGACAGAAATGGAGAAATCGTCTGGAGCATATGTCATTGTTTTCTTATGTGATAATCCCGGAGACTGAAAGAGCACATCCAGTTGCCCTTTTTGAGTACACACAAAATGGACTTGAACTGTGACCATCCAGAATTTGGTCTGTTTCAAATATTGGTTTAAGTGGCTTAGGTCCAATATTAGTCTTGGCTCTCCTGACTTCTTTGGAACTAAAAAGAACCTTGAGTAGACACACTGGATCCTATCTGGTTTGATGGGACCTGCTGGATGACTCTTTTTCAAACAGCTTATTTACTTCTACTTTTGCAGATTCCAATTGACTGGGTGGTACTAAGGGAATCCTTGCTTTTGCCATGGTATTATCTCCGGGTAATTATCCTCAACACCCAAGAATCTGAGGTGATGGCCCACCAGGTCTGAGAGTGAAGGTGCCCCCTGAATGCCTCTAGAATGTGGAGGTCTGGCAAGCCTTCAGGAGAGCTTTAAGGATTTCTCAGAAAAGAGTCCATGAAACCCTTGCTTTTGCGGATCACTTCTGCCTCTGGTGTGACAGCCACTGAAAATGCCTCTTCCTCTGCCATTGGGAGGTCTGTCCAAAGCAGCTTTCTGGGTAGGACCTAATATTTGTCAGAACCACATTTTCTTAACTCTTGGATGACTCCTAGAGACGGTTCTCTGAGGTGAGGAGAAATTGATTGCAATGTCAGAAAGAGTCTTACCATCTTGTCCACTTCTTGTTAGTGTATCCTTAACTTTTGGGTCAAATACTGTAGCACCATCAAAAACAGCAATGATGACGATGTCTTAAAGCTTTCCACAAAAATCACATAAATGCATCCAGGCATGGCAGGATAAGGTTATACCAGTGCCTGCTGCTCCAACTGCCCCATTAGCTGCATTAGAAAGCAGATGCATGCAGACATTTGAAACAGAAGATAAAGTTGAAAGCTGGGATTCCACAGTCTTCTGGATATTTGAAGGCAAATTACCTGAAACAGAAATGGCAATCTCTTTGGTCTGTTCTCTTTGGAATCAAATAGTACGGGCCATGTAGTTCAGTGCTCTTAGGGAAAAAAAGTAACTGAAGTGTATGCATATTTTTCAAATCTGTAAAAGGCCCTGAACTCCCTGTTAGGGTGATGGACAGATGAACTCTCTTCTGAGAGTTTCTTCTTTGTGGCTGCCAGTATGACCATGGCATCCATAGGGGGACCCTTACTCCAGTGAAGTCTGTCTTTTGGAGCTGCCAGAATCCTATCAGATTTCTTGGGTATAGGCTCTGCTGTATCAGGCTCCTTCCAGGCTTGCTGAGCCACTAGATCATTAAGGGTGTCGGGGGGAGGGATCACCCAATTTGTAAAAGAGCCAGCTCCAAAAATCTCAAGGAACACAGATTCTTATGGTGAGGGCTTATCTGTGAAATAAAGTGAAAATTGCTTATGTAACAAAAGCTCAAAGCCTCTGCAACAATTCGGATGAAGCAGCAAACAAGGTCTGAGGTAATTTGACAATGGTGAGGGAATTATGGGTAGGAGAGGAGCCAGGACCCTAGATCCAAAGGTTTGAAGTTCCTCAGGCTAAATCCGAACCAGATCAGAGTCCCAAAAGTTGAATCAGATGAAAATTGACAACATCAGATACTTAGTTCATTTGGGAAAAGTTGGAAAGATGTCTAAGAGACCCGGGAGCCAATTTTGGATTACAGCATCCCTCAATGACTGTCCCTGTGGGGAAAATCAGGGCAAAGTAGTTGCTGCATTTGTTGTTTAGATGGGAGGTGAAAAAAAAGATTGCAGCAAGGCTGGTGTCAGTGATTTTCTGTCATTGGTGAAACAGAAGAACAGACTTGGAAATCCACAGGATGTGCACTGTGATTATAAAATGTCAGGAAGACATTGCCCACTGCTACACTCTTCATGGCTTACCACCAAATTGGGAGCAAAAAGGTTTCTCTTTGCTTGTAGATATACCAAACAACAGCCATGCTGTCCATCTGGACAGATATTACACCTTAGGGAATGGAGTCCTGAAATGCCTGCAACAACAAGAGGACTATCCTCATCTCTAAGATGTCAATGTGAAGACTGGCCTCATTTGCCAACCATCTGCAATGAACCATCTTCCCTACGTAAACCCCAGAAGGGAAGCTTCCATGGTTACAGTGGTTATTGAGAGGGGAAGAGTGAATGGTCAACTCCATGTTATTTATTAGGTAAACCACTAACAGATATGGTTTTAGCATACTGGTGTGAGATGTACTAGGGCACAATCAACCATTGTACAGAAAGTGTCCACTGCAGCTCTCTCATGTAAAATCTTGTAAGAGGTACTAGTGTGACTGATGCAGTCACAGAACCCAGTAACCACAGCACAAGTCTTGTTGGAGAGTTGGGGTGAGAAAGGATCTCTGAATCTATCTGACAGACACAGAAATCTGGATTGAGGAAGTCTGGTTATTTGAGTAGTTGCGTCCTTTGAACTCTTACATCTGTGCTGGTGCCAAAAGTTTTTGGCAAGATAGACTATAATTCCCAAGTCTGGGGCTAGATGGAGCAAGAAGTCCCTGCACTGAATTAGTAGATTCCTGGCGGATGCAGTGAGGAGCCAGTTATCCTACTAGGGAAACATGTGGAGCATTTGCAGCCTGAGATACATTGCTACAAATGCCATGCATTTGGTGAACATCCTGGGGGCTGTGGTGAGACCAAAGGGCAGTGCTCTGCACTAAAAATGACTGGTTCCCAGTTGGAAATGGAGACATCTCCTGGACTATCTCAATATTTTGATGTGATAGTAGGGTCCTGGAGATCTATTGAGCAAATCAAGTCGTCCTTCCTCAGAAGAGGTAGAATGGACTGAACTGTGACCATCCGGAACTTTGTCTGTTTCACAAATTGGCTGAGATAGCATAGGTCCACAGAATGGGCCTGAGGTCCACATCTTTCTTTGGAACCACAAAGAACCTTGAATAGATTCTGGATCCTTACAGGTCCAGTGGGAACTCCTGGAGGACTTGTTTTACTAGTAAATTTGCTACTTCTGCTGCTGCCAATTCTTTCTGACTGGGTGGAATATGGAATTTTCTTTGTGGAGGGGAAGCAAAGGGAATAACATTGCCTCTGGTGATGTTTCACTGCATCCAGGAATCTTGAGTGACGGGTTATCAGGCATGATGGTGCAGGAATAAGCACCCCCCAACTGCCTCCAGAGTGCTGCAGTCAGGCAACTATTCAGGATCACTGGAAAGGCATCCTGGTGAAGGGACCTCCAAACCCTTGATGTTTTGGACCATCTCTTCCCATAGGGTGATGTCCTTTAAAGTTATTTTCCCCTCTGCCATAGGGGAGTGGATGTAAGCAAATTTTAAAGCTTAAATATTCAGTACATTTTGCTTCTACAGCATTAAAATTAAATTAAATAATAAAATCATTTTAAACAAAACATGTATGATTAGCTATACAAACTCTGACGCAAAATGTTGGGTAAGGATCAAAAATTAAGTACACAATTAAAAATTCTGAGAGGAGAATAAAATTACCTCAATTAAGCAAGTATGAGCAAACTAACTTGCTGAAGAAGTGGAAAAATATTCTAAAAACATACTGAAAACTGAAATGAGCAACTATATTATTGCAATTAGTTATCAGTTGAAGCACTACAGTGATACTAATGATACTATTTAACTGTCTGAAACATGTTTAGTGAAATTTATTGAAGGAATGAACAATTTAGACATGTGATATACTAAAAATGTCATAAATGGATAAGATGCTCAATATTCAATGTGGACTCATGAAGGACTGCTCAGACCATGCTAACAGACAGACTGCCTGGGCCTGACCAACAGATTGCAGCAATTTAGAAAATGTTCGCAGAAAATTCCGTACAGTTTCAGTTGAATCAGTTATATGACAGACATCTGGTCTCGTGCATATGCATTTGCTTTTAATAAGGAAAAAATTCTACTGATGCCAAAGCCTGGTAAGGCAATGAATTCTCTCAGTGGAGTTGAACCTATTTCCCTTTTTAAACAGATTTTAAAATCATGGCCAAGTTAATTAACAAATATTATTGAAATGTGTAATAAATTCAATATTCAATATGGCTATGTGCTAAACAAAACGGTTAAATCAAACAATGTAGACAGTAATGCATAGAGCTAAAAGCTGCAGGGGTTTAGAGGGGACTTGGTCTTAATTGTTCTTGATGCTTTTGGATTTTCTGAATAAAGCACAACAGTTACTATTGTTGCCTCACAGTGCCTGGTTCCACAGTTCAGCTCTCACCTGGGCTGCCTTCGGTGAGCAGCCTGCGAATAATCTCTATTTCATTTCTTTCTACATCCTAAAGACATGCCGTAGGTAAACCAATGATCCCCAAACAGCCCACAGGTGTGTGCATCTCTCTTTCTCTGTATACGTACATCATCCATACAAACATAAATATCTATACACAAATATATATATATTTATTTATTTACATTTGTTGACCGGGTATGTTCGACTGGGCAAGTGCCCTTTTTCAGCGAAGGCCTGGGGAGAAAATCACCAGAGTTAACATGAAACAGCAATTTAAACAATAAGTAATACAATAGGTAGGTATCTGAGTAACAACAAATGCAAATGTGTATGTGTGTGTGTGTGTGTGTGTGTGTGTGTGTGTGTGTATGTATGTATATATATATATATGTATGTATATATATATATATATATATATATATATATATATATATATATATATATATATATATATATGTATATCTATATGGATCTACTTTCAATTAATGAATGTACAATCTGCCAAATGGCAAAAGCACAAGCTCACTGCACCGAAAGCGGAGTTTAACCGAAACTAACAACGCTGAAACCTTAAGTCCAGAAACATGTCTCTGTGAAGCACCCATTCGTGAGCCTGTGTTTTGGACCTGCTCAAACAGTCTTCCACTAGATTGTGCTCTGAAGGGATATACGCTGCCTGAAGTTTTAGTGAATAACCGATAGCCAGATCCCAGATATGAATAGCCAGCCTGCAAAGAAGATAAGACTTTGTGCCCCCCTGTTTGTTGGCATACCGCATATCACTGTGGTGTTATCTGCGTAAACCTTCAGGGGCCTGGTGACAGTATGGGATGAAAAGCCTGAAGGGCCAGAATGAGAGCATTCATCTCTTTGAAGTTGATATGGTCTGACTTCTGATGGGGAGGGCCAGAGACCCTGAACTTTCAGGTGAGCACAGGAAGCCCCTCACTCCATGTCTGAAGCATCAGTGCACAGTTCTTGGGAATGAACTAGAGGCTGAAAGGGCAGACCTAGGTTGAGGGCAAGTTGCTTAATTCACCACTTGAATTCCCACTTGAGACAAGGAAGGAGAGGCATTCTGGAATCCAGAGGGTGGCAATGTTGAAGCCAAACTGACGAGGCACCACTGAAGCTTCCACATTTGAAGTTTGGCAAGAGGAAGCATTGGAATAGGAGGGGCCATGAATCCTAGGGCCCAAAAAAACTCCCTGCCTGGAACGGCAGGTAGAGGAAGAAGACAATGAAAGCTGTCAAGGGCAAAAACTTTGGAGGTGGAAGAGAGGCGAGCATTGTCACTGTCTGAATCCTGCCCAGATACACATGATCCTGAGCAAGAGTCAGTACAGACCTTTGGAAGTTGATAGTGAACCCCAGACACTGAAAGATAGAGATGGTGAACTCCAGAGCCTGTAACAGCCAACTGGGAGGTGGTGCCTGGATCAACCGGTTGTCTAAATAAGGAAAAATCTGATTGCCTTGGAGCCTGCAAAAGGCAATCACAGCAGCTAAGCATTTTGTGAACACCCTTGGGGCAGTAGAGAGGCAAACCAAAGAACTGAAAATTAGAGGAAGAAACAGAAAAATGCAAAAACCCCTTGAAAAGAGGGCGACTAGGATTATAAAGGTAAGCATCCTTTAGGTCCAAAAACACCAGAAAAGCCTGGGCAGCAACAAAGAAAACAGGAGTTAAAGGGAAACCTCCACAAGGAAGGAACCTTGAGAAACGTGTTGAGTAAGGAGAGATCCAGGATAGGCCTCCAAGAGCCCTCCTTTCAAGGAACCAGAAAAATTCTAGAATAGAATCCTTTTCCTACTTGGAAAGGAGGGAGTTTATGAATAGTTCCCTGATCCACCAGAGACCAAAGACCCTCCAGGAACTGTGGAAGCTGTTCTCAAGGAAGTTGGGGAATCCCTGAAAAAGCAGGGAGAGACTTCCACACCATAAGGAAATCTTGATGGATGATGGACAGAACACAAGAATCTGAAGTGATGAGCTGCCAGTTTGGAAGACAAAGGGAGGCTGACGGGACAAAGGGACCTGGCTGAGGATTGGGGGCAAACTGTCAAAGAGAGGCAGGCTTGTCAGAGAAAGGAGGATTCTGGGCCACAGGATCCTGAGAAGACTTAGCAGGAAGACCTTGCCTACCCCCCTACCTTGCCTTTGATGGCCTGATGAGGCTGTGTATGGACAAAAGCAGATCTTGTATGATAGTTCCTCTGCAATTTAGGGATGGAGGACCAAAAACATATTTAAGGTCCTGCAAAGCTTTACTTTTTCTTTAAGAGACTTAAACCTATCAGGAGCAGCAATTCCAAAGAGATTTTTATTATCCAAAGGAGCATCCAGCAACTTGGCCTGAATGTCTTCAGGCAATGACTGCAAATGAAGGCAAGAGTAACGCTCAAGACAGCACCACAAGCAGTAGCTCTGGAAGAGGCATCAGCAGCACCACAGCTGCACTTGATAGAGTGGCAAGCTGTCTGAGAGGTATAACCATAGCCGGCCTTAAGCACAGGCCAACTAGGCGGCCGCCTAGGGCACCGCTTTAGTGGGGGCACTTTATCAGTATTTATTTGGTGTAGGTAGACCAGGATGGGGGCACTGGGTGGTGTGGTGGGGGGTGCCATTGTGCCCTTTGCCTAGGGCACCAGTTGACCTAAGGCCGCTCCTGGGTATAACCCAAAATTGAAGGAACAAAGGACTTCCCTTCAGAATTAGGGAGATCAAAAATAACCTGACAGGTCTAGGCAATCGAGGCCAGAGCATATCTGGTTGTATTGGTCTGGTAATTAATGGCCCTAAAGGCGAAGATGGCTACAGTATAGACATTTTTTCCCATCCTCTCCATAGATCTACTATATTTACCTGAAGGTAGGAGCTTGGTAGAGGGGAAAAAAATTAAAAGGCTTGCCAGAGGAGATGGACACCTCAGCAAGATCAGCAGAAGGACACTCAAAAGGAGTTGACAATCCTCAGGAACCTTATAGAGCCTGTTAGGTTTCTTAAGAGCAAGGGGCTGAAATTCAGGAGTCTTATAGGTGGTTATAAAGGTGTCCAACAAGTAGTTTCCCCTTGACGTCCAGAGCAGACACCTCAGATGGCATGTGAAACGAAGGATCCATGCCAGCTTCAGACAGGTCATGGCACAGGAATTCGAAGTTGAGACAGGATAGCCTACAGAGCTATCACCTGCTTCTACAGAGATGGCCGGTGGAAGCTGAATTGCCAAAGAATTCAACCGAGATTTCTTGGCTGTCTACTTGCTTAATGGTAGAAATTTGGGGTTAACTAATTCCACCATGCTATTCTGGGCAACTGTTTAAGCCTCTGGTTTTCAAGGCAGATGGCCAGGGAAGACCAGACTTAGGCACAAACACCTTACAAATACTACAGAAGGTATGTTGTGGAAAATACCCAAACAAAACAGGCACTGTTTGTGATGATCCTTATGGGGACTCTGACACCTTCCCCTTCTTGGATAACAAAAACTCCAGGTAACTAAAAGAAAGCAAGATCAATGTTAAAAACAAAAAAGACCCCAATGGGGCACTTATCTGATGGCTAGGTATTCAGCACACCAAATGACGTTCACACTGATGAGCAATAATGGCATTTTGACTGGTGGCAAAGATGTTCTGGGTAACTGCATCTGTATGTCATCTTTATGCCATATGTCCTGTACAGGCAGCATGCATTTGACATACGGCACATACAAGATCTAAAGGCTTTGGTATACTGGCCGATGTCAGTCTATCCTTGACAGGAGTTCCCTACTGTGAGGAACACTGCAACAGTGATTCAAAAGGACATCAAAGGAGATAATTACAATCAAAAATTCTGAATTTCCTAGATTTGGTTGCATATCTTATAATTGTACAAATCTCCTCCCACTCCTCTGACAGAATCTGCCGTTGAATTTTAATACTAAAGTCTCACCTTAGTTGTTCCATTAAGTCAGGTTTAAGTTCTAGTCTTATTCTAAATGCTCTACCTTACTGAATCTAGTTGGGGTGGTTGACCAGACTTCTACTAAACATTGCAGCATTCCTGGCAAAATGTGATCCCCTACTTTCTCTCTCATTTGCTCTCGATTTACTTATTTATTTTTAAGCAAGAAACATCTTTATTAAATTATCATGTATGACACAGGCAATCACACTTTACATAAATGAAAACAAACAATAAATACTGACATTAATTTTAGTTGCAAACAGTATACATCACAAAGCATATTGACATAATTTTAGTTGCAAACATACATCACTTATAATCCATCCAGTCACTGTCAGTCAAACATTACATAGTTCATTCAAATTCTGTCTTCTTTTAAACCTCGTTATTCTTCTGCATATATTGTTCCCACAATTTACATTTTTTCTACATAATTTTCTTCTATCCTTTACTAAATATCCCAATTCCAGTTGTTTTCTCTGTTACTATACTTACTACTTCAAGTAAAGATGGTTAGACTTTGATTTCCATTTTCTAGTCATTGCTTTTTTGGCAGCCACCATAATTAGACTCAGCAAGGCCTTACTATGTCTAGGCAATTCCAATTCTATACCATAGCTCAAAAAAGTAATTCACTTAGCTACACCAATTTGCTCACCCAGTATCAATGACAGAGCAGTCTGCAGGGAATCTTTAAAGTCTGCCAACTCATTACACTCCCAGAAAATATGTTCCCAGTTACAGCTTTCTTGCCCATCACACCTCCAACATTTGCTGGTTACCGGAGAAAAAAATATTTTGAGTCTACTTGGGGTATAAAAATACCTATGTAAACACTTCCAAGCAAAGATCTGACATCTTCTAGGCTTTGTTGCATATTTGGGAGACATACATACATCCCCCTCATTGTTTCTTGTGAACTGTTTATCCAATCTCTTTTCCCAAGCCTTTCTAACCTCCGCTGATTGATTCTTACAGTTATCATGCAATATTTTGTATACTCTATTAATTACTCTTTTTTTAACAGCAGCTTCTGCTCTAGATCCTACTAAAAATTCGACCAGTGCTGGTCTTTCACTTAGGATCCTCCTATTTCTTTCCCTTTGCCTATACTCTGTTATCAATCCTTGATAGGGAAGACAATCTCTAGCCTGCAGTCTAAGTAATTCCTGGCCTCTTCCCATTCCTGCCCTAATTATTTGCTCCCAATACCTTGGTTCTTTTGCCCATTTTCTCCAATAAATTCCACCCCCCCCCCTTGCCTACTGACTGTATCCCTGATTACAGTCATCCCTATCGGCAGAATCTCCTTTCTCCATTCCCATGTTGGTTTAGTTCTTTAAATACTTTATGCTACTTTATGACTATAATATTCTGCATGGTTATTGTTATTCTCCATAAGGATCTGCATCCAAAATTACAGTGACTCTCCATGTTTCTTGAGCTTCTCCCGGTTTCATCATCATCCGTTTCCACTCTAAATTATAGGTTTCTGCTTGTGCTACGTTTAGCAGCCTTAACTGTGTAGCTCTGAAATACCCCTTAAAATCAGGTAATCTCAAGCCGCCTTGTTCATCTGGAAGAATCAGCTTATCCCACTTGACTCTTGCCATCTTCCCCTCCCAGATAAAATCTTTCAGCTGTTTATTAATTGCTATCCACAACTTCTCTGGTTGATAAAAACACATTTGACTTTAATATAAAACTAAGGGGACCAAAAACATTTTAACTGCTTGGATCTTGCTATCCATAGCCATAGAACAGTTTCCAATTTCTCAGTTTTTGTATTATCTTTTGTTTAGTCTCTTCCCACATATCCTTAGCTGCTACGCTAGAATCCTTTTTAATCCATACTCCTAAGTACTTAATTTTATCATGCCCCTATAAATATGAATATTGCCAAACAAATCTGTGTGTGGGCACATAATTTACATCCATTGCCTTTGTTTTAGCTTCATTAATTTTGTATCCCAAAAAGATCTGAAACTGCCTAAAATGCTCCCCATCACAGAAATGTCCCTTTTCTAGTTTTATCAGGTATAAAATAATACCATCTGCCAATACATTAACTTCAGTCTACCATACCATGTATATCACTGAATTTCTGAATCTTCTTTGCTAATGGCTCTAAACATAGTGCAAATAAAATGGTAAGAGGACACCTCTGCCTGGCTCCTTTGCTCAGAAATTACCAGAGAGGAACCCACCCACTTTAATTTTTTATTCAATCCCTCATGTTTCCTCCTAATAAACCTTATAATTTTATCAGGGAATGCCATTTCTTCCATTGCCCTGCTCATAAACCCCCAGCTTACTCAGTCAAATGTTTTCTCTGCATCAAGACCCACCAACAACTGTGATATTTTCTTAGATTCAGCTTCTTTCTGGATTACCAATGTTCTGTTAATGTTGCCAAATGTTTGCCTCCCCTCCATAAAGCCACACTGATCCATATCTATTTTAGCATCACCTTTGCCATTCTTTTAGCCATCACAGACAAACACTTTATAATCATGGTTTAGTATTGAAATGGACCTGTATGAAGTTGGATCTTGATGGGTGTTTACCCTCTTTAGGTATTACAGCTACCACTGCTTTCTTTCAGGATGTTCACGCTTCTCCTCTTAAAATACTGTTAAACAAAACCTTCAAGATTTTATCCTTTTTTTTCCCTCCTAGCTTCCAATCTTCCACAGGAATACCATTTATTCCTGGGGCCTTTCCTGTAGATTGGTTATACATCCCCTCCTATCCTGTTAGTAACTGGGCCTCATCTACCTCTAACTTTGGCATATTTAATTCTTCCATAAACATTTCCATGTGTACCTTTTCTTGATCTCTATATTTCTTTGCTCTATACGGACTTTCATAAAATTTACAAAATATGCATAGTACCTCTAAGGAATCTCTTGTTATCTTCCTTGTTTCAGGCTCCCTACGCTAGGCGACAACCCTTTCTACTTTCTGTTTTTCCCAAATCTTTGCACTAAAAGGTTTTGTATTCAGGCATTATTATCAGAAAACAGTTGCTTAAAAGCAATCTTTCTAAACTCATGTATTAATCTCGATATGTTATTAGCAGACCCATGTAGGCCAAATAATCTCCAGTATGTAAACTGAATTCCTCTTAAATTTCATGTCATATTAGAAACTTCCCTCCTTTAATCAGTTGCTCCCAAAATCTCAGTTCCTCACGGAGTCATTTCCATAGCACATATGTAGTTTGCTTATAGTACAGTTGTGTCGCAGTTGCCATAACTGTAGATGTTTGAGTAAATCAGTGTTGCAGTACTAATCCCTTGAGCCTTCCTGCCAAACAGAAACCCATGACTGGACCTATTTACAGAGTCTTTTCATCATCCCTAGCCAACGGACGTCCTATGGATGATGCTCAGACTTCAGGGTATAAGAAATGCATCTGTCAGCACCATCTGCAGGTCTTTTTAGACAGTGAGCACCCGAATGATGCCTGAGGATAGCATCACCCCTCCAGATGTCAAAAGACATTTTTTGATAGAAATAGAGGAAGGTTATCAGCAATGTGTTAAAAGTAAAAGTATGGCTGACGATGGGTAGGAACTATCCATCTTAAATGCTTTCCTTCCTACCCTCCCTATCCTTGGAATGGGGGGGGGTCAGGAAAGGGCAGAAGACAGAGGGGTAAGGAGGGTGGGAATGTGTACTGAAACTTGATCTACTTTAATGGCTACAATTATGTTAACTTTGACATAACTGTACTATGTTCTTCATAGTCCATACTGCAGTACTCATCTTTGGGAGAACTCTAAAAGCTACTAGTTGGGGGGCACCCTGTCTATTGGCCCTTGGGAAAGCAGGTATTGTAGGATGGTAGTTGCAAACCCTGCCCTAGCTCTGCAGGCAGTGGCTAAATGGTAATAGTTAGTAAAGGTGTGGACAGATGTCCATAGTAGCTTCCAGAATAGCCTGTATAGGAACACCTGTAAGAATGGCAGTGGTGGCTGCACTGCATCTGGTGGAGTAGGCCCTGACATGGGTCGATACTAGCTTGCCCCTTTGGGTATAATGTTAGGTAATGCAGTTGGCTATCTACTTACTGTCAATTTGTATGCAGACTGGTCTGCCTTTTTCTTCTGCAAATGACAGCAGTAGTTGGCCTACTCTGTTAAGGAATGTCATACTGTCCGGGTAACACTTGATCTGTTGGCGTACATTCTGGAGGTGCGAAATTTGTTTAGCTTTATTCTGTGAATTAGGGAAGAACACTGGCAAATGAATAGCTTGATTCAAGAAAAGATCTGACACTACTTTGGGTATAAAGGAGAGATTAGTTTTAAGGATTATCCTGTCCTGTGGAACACTGCAAAGGGTTCCTTGCACATCAGGGCTTGTAGCTCTGAGACTAGCTTGGTTGAATTGATGGCTATGGGCAGGGCAGTCTTTTAAGTCAGCTTCATGAAGGCAGCATAAGCTGCTGGCACAAAAAGTGGTAATGTAAGTTTTTGCAAGATGCAGTTTAAATCCCAGGAGGGACACAGTTTGTCCTGGAGAGCACGGTCTAAGATGGACTCCTTTTAGGAAAAGTTTCAGATGGGAATAAATGGGGGGAGCAGGTAAAGCAAGCAGAGATAGCTGAAGCATGTAATTTAATACTGGAATAATAAAATCTCTGGTAAAGCAGCCCTGACAGGTATTCTAACACTAGGTTTATGTCTGCCAGTGAAGGGTTAATGTCTTTGCCCTTGCATTAAAGAGAAAATCTTTTCCATTTGGATAAGTATGACTTTCTGGTAATCAGTTTTAATGCCTCTCACAGGACTGATAGCACTTCTGTAGAACAGGCTGCAGTACCTAGGGTCAGAAAGCAATCTAACAAACTGTTACAGGGTGCTCAGGTGAGTATGAAAGAAAGATCCCTTTATCTGGGTGAGTAGGTCTATCACTTGTGAGAGAATGTCAAGAGAAGGGAGAACCAATGTCGCCTTGGCCAGAAGAGGGCTACGAGTATCATGTTCAGTCTGTCTTACCTCACCTTGATCAGCACCCTGGGAATCAGGGGAAAAGGTGGGAAAGCATTAAGAAAGAGTCCTGTCCATTTGAATGAAAAAGCATCTGCTCTCCATGTCCCTGTCTGTTGAGTTCTTAAGAACCTTTGAAGTTGTCCTTTCTGAGCAGAGGCAAAAAGGTCTATACTGGGATGTTCCCATTGATTGGAGAGGTCCAGGAAGGTCTCCCATTTTAGCTTCCATTTGTTGTGGTCCAGGACATCCCTGCTCAAAGAATCTGTTAAGGCGTTTCTCTGACCTGGGATATAGGCTGCTATACGTGTCAAATCTTTACTCTCCTTCGCTTGTTTATGCACCACATAACAGTGATGTTGTCTGTCCAAATTTGCAGTGCTCATGGGGATAGGTTAGTTTGAAAAGCTTTCATCACTAGAAAAATTGCCAGCAACCTCTTTCTGATGTTTGTGACGTTTTCTTTACTTTGTAGACCAAACACCATGCACCTTCATGGGTCCTAAATGTGCTCCCCAGAGTACTTAGGAAAGTACAGTTGTGTACACTTACCATAAATGTAGATGTTCAAGTGTTTTCACTGCTGCTGTCATCACCATTGGGGTTATCCATGCTGTGGTAGCCCTCAGTCAGTCCGAATACCAGAGTCAAGGTTTTGTGCTTCGGCTGCTGTCGCTTGCTGGGTGACGTCAGGTCGTCCGAGCTATAAAGGAGAGCAGGCGACACCATTACCTCAGTTTTTCTTGCCTTAACCAACCAAAGAAGTCCAATATTAATAAATATTAGTAGTCCTGGGGTCAGAGACTCCCCATAGGAATATGTGTCTCTCTAAGGACAGCAGATATCAGGGGAAAGGAGGGAAGGAAAGCATGACTGCAGCAGTGAGAACACTTGAACATCTACATTTATGGTAAGTGTGCACAACTGTATTATGTTCTTCGTTTCTCACTGCTGCAGTCATCACCATTGGGAAGATTCCCAAAGCTGAGAAGGGTGAAAGGTTGACAAAAACTTAAGATTGGAAGAGCATGCCCTGCAGAATTGCAGAGGCAAACCCAGCCCTAGCATTTGAGAATAGATTCAGATGGTAATGCTTGGTGAAGGTGAGGACTGAAGTCCATGTGGCAGCTTCCAGGATGTCCTTGGTGGGTACCCCCTCTAAGGAATGCTGTGGAAGTAGAGGTTGCCCTAGTGTAATGGGTTCTGATAGTCCTAGGGGGTGGTTTTCCTTGCAAGGAGTAGAAAAACTGGATGCAGAGTGCTATCCATTTGGAAATGGTCTATTTGGATATAGGTTTCCCCTGTGCCCCTGTTTTAAAGCTGACCAAGAGCTGGTCAGTTTTCCTGAATGTCTTTGTATGATCCAGATAAAATCTGAGTTGGCTGTGCACATCCAAAGAATGCAGTATCCTTTCCCCCTTGTTCTAAGGGTTAGAGAAGAATGTAGGCAGGTGGATGGCCTGGGTGAGGGTAACATCCAAAACCACCTTTGGCATGAAGGAGGTGTTGGTTCTCAGGGAGACCCTGTCTGCATGGAAGATCATAAATGTCTCAATGGCGGTTAAAGCTTGAAGCTTTAACACTCACCTGGCTGAAGTGATATCCAGGAGAAAGGCAGTCTTCCAAGAGAGTTACTTTAAATCTGAGGATGCTGCAGGCTCGAAGGGGGGGGGGGGGCAGAGTAAGCTTTTTTAAAACATAGTTCAGATCCAAGGCTGGGGTGGGCCGTCTTCTGGGATGCCTGATATTAGAGGCTCCTCTAAGAAATTGTTTGACAAGAGGGTGGGAGAACAATGGCTGTTCTGTATCTAAGTGTGCCGAGATGGCAGATACATGGATCTTTATGGAGGAGAAGGAGAGACCATTATTAAGAAGCTCAGCTAGATACTCTAGAAGGGGAATAGAGGGCAGATGAATGTCTGTCCCCTTGGACTGGCTCCAGGAGCAGAATCTTTTCCATTTTTCAGCGTTAAGATTTTCTGGTGCTGGGCCTTCTGGATTCTGTGATGATGTCACAGACTACCTTGCTTAGCATAGCTTCCTTGTTGGTTACGGCAGAATAAGCCATGCTGACAGCTTGAGTGTCTGAAGGTCTTGGTGCAGCATTGCCCCCCCCCCCCCAGGATAGCAGGTGAGGTATCAGAGGTAGCTGCCAGGGGGCTGGAGAGATAGGCTGCACAGCAGTGGATACCAATGCTGTCTGGGCCAATCTGGGGCAATGAGTATTGCTTTTGTTTTTTCCTCCCTTATCTTGATTAATACTTTTGGAATGAGAGGAAGAGGTGGGAATGCATACACAAAGAGGGTATTCCAAGGAAAGATCAGAGCATCAACCTTCCAGGCCAGGTGATGGTACTCCCTGGTGCAGAATTTCTGTACTTGGTCATGTAAATGAGAGGCAAAGAGGTCCACCTGGGTAGTCTCCCATGTGTGGGTAATTTGCAGAAAAATGTCTCTGTGGATTTGCCATTCATGTGGGTCCAGCAGGTTTCTGCTTAAGTGGTCTGCTAGGGTGTTGTTGATGCCCAGTAGATATTGGGCTATAAGATGTAGTCCCAAGGATGAGCCTGCTAGCCACAGGTTCATGGCTAGTCTGCAAAAAGGGTAAGACTGAGTCCCTCCCTGTTTTTTGATGTACCACATGACTGCGGTGTTGTCTGTTTTTCTGAGAACCCCTGGTTTGAGGTAGGGTTTGAAGGATGCCAGAGAGTTTTGCACTGCTATCATTTCCTTTTGGTTGATGTGCAAGGGTAGTATTTGAGTGTCCCAGAGACCTTGGGTGGATCTGCCTTCTAGGTGGGCGCCCCATGCTATGTCTGAAGCATCTGTAGTTATGGTCTGGTCTAATGGATGGAGGGTGAATGGAAGTCCCTTGTTCACAGCAT
Organism: Protopterus annectens; assembly: GCF_019279795.1. Taxonomy (NCBI): domain Eukaryota; kingdom Metazoa; phylum Chordata; order Ceratodontiformes; family Protopteridae; genus Protopterus; species Protopterus annectens. The sequence goes on from NC_056735.1 coordinate 1,448,524,760, forward strand.
AGGCCTGGGCCCACCAGAGGAACTCTGATCTTATGCAAGGGATCCTAGGTAGGGAGGTGTCCAGACGTTGAGAGTGTTGACACCATTTGTTCTTTAGGTACCACTGCATTTTCCTCATGTGCAGTCTGGCCAGAGGTACCAGGAGGATGCATGAGGCCATGTAACCTACAGCTTGCAGGAATTTCCTGGCAGAAAGCTGGGTTTGGGAGGCCAGAATAATGAAGTATTTTGGTAGAAAATCAGAAGTTATGTACTCACCATAACGTTCCATCTGAGTAGGTGTATTCATTTGTCTGCAACCTGTGGGTTATGGATCCGATATCGGATCCGAACCGGCATGGTTTTCCAGCTATGGATCCGAGCTCTCAGCTCCTCCCCTCACCCATAATGCCCTGCTCTCCCTACATGACCTCAGATCGAGTTTGCCAACAATAGAAATACCCTAAAAAGGGTAACACATAATATGCAGGAAACTGACAAGGCCAGGGGGATAGGAGGGCGGGATGGTTGCAGACAAATGAATACACCTACTCAGATGGAACGTTATGGTGAGTACATAACTTCTAAATCTGAAGTAGGAGATTCATTTGTCTGCAACCTGTGGGACAGAGTCCCCAGCTACCTGAATCTTGGGCGACCATCATGGAAGGATATTCCGGAGCACCACGGAGCCAAAGGATGCTCTACCTCTAGATGTAATATCCAACTTGTAGTGGGAGATAAAGGTATGAGATGAAGCCCAAGTGGCTGCTGAACAAATATCATCTAGAGGAATCCTAGCTTTAAAGGCCGCTGAAGTAGAAACTGACCGGGTTGAATGGGCATGTACTCCCTCCGGTGCGGGCCTTCCAGAAGCTTGATAAGCCAATAAGATGCACTGCGAAATCCAGCGTGATAAGGAGACTTTGGAAATTGGTTTACCCAAATTGAATTTAGCAAAGGAAATAAACAACTGGTCGGATTGCCTATGACCAGCTGTCCTGTTCAGATAAAATCTAAGTTGCCTGTGAACATCTAAGGAATGTAGCTTGTATTCATCTTTGTTTTGATATTTAGGAAAGAAAACAGGGAGGTTAATGGATTGATTAATATTTGCTTCAGAAGCTACATTAGGAAGAAAGGACGGATTGGTCCTGAGGTATACAAGGTCCGTATGAAAGACCAAGTAAGGAGGCTTGACGGATAAGGCTTGAAGTTCTGAAACTCTCTTGGCCGAGGTAATGGCTACTAAAAAGGCCGTCTTGAAAGATAAAAACTTCAGATCTACCGTAGCCGCAGGTTCGAAGGGGGGAGCGGTCAAGGCCTGAAGGACCAAAGAAAGGTCCCAAGGAGGAACCACTTGCTTTACAGGGGGCCTGAGGAGAAAGGTACCTTTTAGGAAAATCTTACACAATTTGGCAGACATCAGAGGACTGGAGTCTTGACCAATATGATAGTGAGAAATTGCCGCAAGTTGCACTTTAACCGTGGAACTGCTGGCACCATCATTAAAAAGAGTGGTTAGAAAGTCAAGCACCAGAGGAAGGGGAACTGTGAAGGGGTCTAGACCTTGCCGCTCCGCCCAAATGGAGAATCGTTTCCACTTACTGCGGTAAACTTTCCTGGTAGATGGTTTATGAGCCGCCACCAGGATGCCCTTAACTGGAGACGAAATACCGGGAGTCCTGATCAGGAGTGGAACTGGAGCAGCCAAGCAGTCAGCTTCAGGTTGTCCAGATTCGGGGTTGATAGATGGGATGGGTGAGATATCAGATCCGGAATGGGATCTAGAATCCAAGGAGGATTCACTGAGTGAGACCTTAGGAAAGGGAACCAGATCTGTCGAGGCCAGAATGGGGCAATGAGAATCATTCTGCACCCCAACCGAGAGGCTTTCTGAAGAACTTGGAGCATCAGAGGCAAAGGGGGGTAAGCATAAAGAAGACCGGGGGGCCAAGCATGCACCAGAGCGTCTCTTGGGGTATCTCCGGGAGGAGGTATTAGAGCGAAAAAACTGTCGCACTTGGTGTTTGAGGGAGACGCAAAAGATCGCAACAAGGAGTTTCCCACCGTGCGAAGATGCGTTTCGCTACCTGAGTATTGAGAGACCACTCGTAAGGGGAGAGAATGGTGCGACTGAGTTTGTCAGCAAGGATGTTGGACCGACCCGGAATATGCGTTGCGATGAGAAAGCGGTTGGTGGAGAATGCCCATTCCCACACTATCATGGCTTCTCGACAGAGGGTAAGACCTGGTTCCTCCATGTATGTTGATATACCAGACGACAGACATGTTGTCCGACTGAATCGCAATAGTTCCCAAGGGAAGAAAGGCCTGTAGTGCTTGCAACGCTAAGAGCACTGCTCTCATCTCTAGAACGTTGATATGCAGTAAGGTCTCTGAATCGTTCCACGTGCCTTGGACCATCCGGCCTGCAAAATGCCCCCCCCCACCCGAGGCGGGAGGCGTCCGTGGTCACCGTGGCGAGAGGGGGAGAAGCACAAAAGGGGCAGCCTCCGTGGAGATCTGGAGAGTGGAGCCACCACAGGAGGGACCGCTTGCAAGCCTTGCTGATCGCAATGGGATGATGCATAGGAAGAGCAAGATAAGACCACTGAACTAGGAGTGTCCATTGAAGGACGCGCATATTGAACCTGGTGAGAGGAGGAAGAGCTATCGCTGCTGCCATGGACCCTAGAGCCCTCAGGACCAACTCCGCCGGAACTGAGCTGGAGTGGAGAATGGCCCGCACCTGGAGCTGCAGATTCTGAATTCTGTCCGCAGTGAGGAAGGCTCTTAACCGTCTTGTGTCTAACCTGGCACCTATAAAATCTATGAACTGCGTAGGGGCTAGGTTGGATTTTTCTGTATTTATTGTGATGCCCAGACGGGGAGCTAGATGGAGAAAGGAATCTCGCGCCAATAACAGTAGATGCCTTGTTGGAGCGGTGAGAAGCCAGTCGTCCAGGTAAGGGAAGACCTGCACCCACTGAAGCCTCAGGTGGGCCTCTACCACTGCTAATACCTTGGTGAACACCCTGGGGGCTGTGGTGAGACCAAAGGGAAGGACCCCGAATTGGTAGTGACTGGCTCCCAGCCGGAAGCGGAGAAACCTCCTGGAGCGCCTGTCCATTAGTATATGGTAGTATGCATCCTTGAGGTCTATAGAGCACATCCAGTGATTTTCTCCCAGAAGGGGGAGAATAGACTGTAATGTAACCATTCGGAACTTCTCCTTGGGAACTGCCAGGTTCAAGAGTGAAAGGTCTAATATTGGTCTTAGATCCCCCGTCTTTTTTGGCACTAAAAAGAACCTGGAGTAGAACCCTGATCCGATCTGGTCTGGGGGGATGGGCTGGATGGCTCTTTTCTTTAGCAGATGGCCAATTTCTGCCAAAGCGGCCTCCCACTGACCGGGTGGAACGTCAGGGAGGGACTTCAATTTTGGCATGTGATGAAATGGGATGCGGTATCCTCTGGATATGATGCGGAGGACCCAGCGGTCTGATGTTATGGACTCCCATGCCGCTAGGTGCTCCGAAAAACGTCCCCCGACTGCCTCCAGAGTGGAGCAGCCGGGCAACCCTTCAGGGCTGCTGCGTGGGCCGTTCAGAGAAGGGTTCTCTGGACCCGAAGTTCCTGGGAGCCCCTCTGCCCCTGGGGCGGCGTCCTCCCTGTCCTCCTCTGCCACGGAAGGACTGGTTGTCCGGAGCGGGTTGGGATTGCTGCGACTTTCGGAACCACATCTTCTTCTGGCCCTTTTGGTTCCTAGAATAGGGCCTCTGGGGCACAGAGAAGCGGATTCCGACGGCAGACAGCGTCTTCCCGTCCTTTTTGCTCTGGGTCAAAGTATCACGAACAGTTTTGCCAAAGAGGGCAGAACCATGGAAGGGAGCGTTCGCAAATGACGCCTTGAAGGGCTCCGTGAAATCGCAATGACGGAGCCAGGCCTGACGTCTAGTAACTAGGCCTGCCCCTGCGGCTCTAGCGGCACTTTCCGTAGCATGGGACAGTAACCGCATAGAGGTATTAGTCACGGACCTGAGAGTGGCCATACGGGTGGAGTGCAACAATTTGTCCTCCTCCGACATGGACTCTGGGGGGGATGCAGCGTATTCCTTGATAAGATCGTGCTGCATCCTAATCACATGTGCCAGGTAGTTCAGCGCCCTCACTGAAAAGGTCGCTGAACTAAACATCCGCTTCCCCAAGCGATCCATCATCCGAGACTCCTTGCTCGGGGGATGGACTGAGGGGCTCTCCTGAGCAAGTTCCCTCTTGGTGGCTGCCGCCGTCAACATGGCATCTACCGGAGGCCCCTTACTCCAGTGGGCACGGTCAGCCGGGGGACTGAGTATACGGTCAGGCCTTTTTGGAATTGGCTCCACGGTGTCCGGTTCCTTCCACGCCCTGGTGGTAATCAGGTCCACCAGGGGGTCGGCAGGAGGGGACACCCAAGAGGTAGACGGGCCCGCTTCAAATGCCTCCAAGAACACGGACTCGTCCGAGGAAGACTTGGGGGCAGACCACCCCCCCCTTATGCGAAGCATTTCCATGATGTCTCCAAAGGAGACATCCTCGGGGGGTGATCTTGGGGAGCCTTCCCCTTCCTCCAAATCCGTGTCTTCAGTGAGAGACTCGGGGGAGTCTATGTGCCTCCTTTTGCACGTATGCTTGCGAGGGGCATCCTCCGGGGGGCTGTCAGAGGACTCCTCGCAAGCTGTGACATGTTCCAAAGGAACAACTTGGGGCAAAGGAGCGGGCTGTCCCAGTGGCCGGATGGTGGAAGCCTGGCCCAGTGCAGATGGAGCGCGGGACGGAGCCAAAGCAAGTGCCAGGGGTCTGGAAACCTTCAACAGGGCCCTCTCCACTACATCAAAAGCCAAGGGGGAGCCGACCTCGACCAAAGGATCCGATAAACGGCTCCCCCTAGGATCCGAAGAGTGGATCGGAGCCGGGGCCGAAGCACTCGGATCCGAGGGGACAGTGCGCTCCGACACGGACGGCGCAGAAGGAGCACTGATCCCCCCGGATCCGAGGCTCGGATCCAGGCTCCGAGAGGTCGGATCCGAAGCACTCGAGGGCAGGGTCGGATCCGAAGTACCTAGTACTATCGGCGCCGACCCACACCGCCCGGCTGCTCGGCTCCAATTGCTCCGAACCCGGGTAGCGGGTCAGAGAAGGAGCTATAGGTTTAAAGAAAGGGGTCGAGCTCCCCCCCAGAGTGGGGGGGAGGCAAGAGCACTCCCATCTGCATCTGGGCCTGGATGAACCTTCTCATCATCCGGTCCAGATCAGCATCAGATAAACTGTACGTAGATCTCGACAAGGCTACCGAGGTAGGCCTTGAGTGCCTCCTCGATAGCCTCGACGGAGATCGGGTCTCCTCCTCCTCAGGTCCCAGTGAAAAGCACACTGGAGACCGGAGCCGAGGAGGGGGAGAACCAGCAGACAAAGAGGCCGGAGGAGAAGGCCGCTTGGCAGGCGGGGCCGAAACAGAGGTCTCGGCCCGCCGCTTATGGTGCTTCTCCCTCCGGTCCTTCTTTCTAGCTTCCCTCTCCTCCAAACCACTAGAGGGAGGTTGAGTCCCAGGTGGAGGAGGGGGAGCCGGACAGGAGGGAACCGTAGACACGGTACCCCCCGAAGGAGCGGTAGCCGGAGCCGAGTCCGGGGCAAAGCCCGCCAGGACCAGCTTCGACCTCCGCTCCTTCAATGCCCTGGGGTTGAACCCTGCACAAATGGAACATCCAGAAGTGAGGTGTTCAACCCCAAGGCATCGAACGCACCGAGTGTGGCCATCAGCAGGGGAAAGCTTATGGCCACACTCGGAGCACTTCGAAAAAACAGCCTTAGGTGGTTCAGACATCCTAAGGACACTAGTTTTTACTTTAATTAGACTAAAAAGTAAAAGCTAACTAGTCAAACAAACACAGGCCCAAACACACACTACGCACCAGCGAGGGGAGGGAAACTAAAAGTTATAAAAGTTAATAAAACTAAACAACTTTAAGCTAAAAATAAGGGAAACCTATAACTTTCACACAAAACTGTCTGAAAAAACCTTAAATTTTACACTAAAATAGCAGTAATAAACACTTAGCTGTAGAGCTCTAAGAAACCAATCTGGTCACCAGTGCGGCAAACTAGATCTGAGGTCATGTAGGGAGAGCAGGGCATTATGGGTGAGGGGAGGAGCTGAGAGCTCGGATCCATAGCTGGAAAACCATGCCGGTTCGGATCCGATATCGGATCCATAACCCACAGGTTGCAGACAAATGAATCTCCTACTTCAGATCATGTTTTTCTTGGGACAGAAAGGCCATTTGCTGCTCTGTGTCCATTAAGGCTCTCAGAAATAAGATGTTCCTGGTAGGTGTCTGCTTTGACTTCCTTTCCTCGACAGTGAACCCCAGGGAGGTGAGTAGGGTTTTTACGAATGAGAGGTGTTGCAGGAGCAGTTCCTTGCAGTCTGCCTGGATAAGACAGTCTTCCAGGTAAGGGTAAATATGTACATTGCTTTGCCTGTAAAAGGCAATAGCAGGAGCTAGACATTTGATGAAAACCCTGGGAGCAGTAGATAAGCCAAATGGCCATGCAGAGAATTGAAAGTGTAATGATCCTGCTCTGAAGCGCAGGAATTTTCTGCACAATTCCCTTATTGGGATGTGCAGGTAAGCATCCTTTAGGTCTAAGGTGACCATCCAAGCTTTGTTTGGCAGCATTGGTAGAAGCTCTTGTAAGGTAAGCAATTTTAATTTTTGGGATTACCAGGAAAGTATTGAGAAAGGATATGTCCAGGATGGGACGCCAAGTTCCCTCTTTCCTGGGAACAAGGAATAGTCTGGAATAGAATCCTTTTGCAACTTGTTCTAGAGGCGCAGGTTCTACTGCCCCTAGGGCTATTAGGTTTTGCACTTGTTTTAGTGCTTCTGCCCACGGGTTTGGAGGTAAGTCTGGGTACCCTCTTGGAGGTAGTAGTTCTTGGAAATTGAAATTGTAACCCTGAGCAATGATTCTTGAGACCCATTGATCCTTTGTTATAAAGTTCCAATTTTCTCTGCAAAGAGAGAGCCTTCCTCCTAGCATTTGGTGTGGTGGAGGCAGACAGAGATGATAAAGGTAGTCCTTGAGAGTTTTTAGCATACAGGGTTGTTTTTGAACTCCCTGCTCTAGTGTTAGAGGGGGGCCACTGTTTAGTTATTTGCTGGCCCTGAGTTTGAGCCCTGGTGGATCTGTCCCTATGGGTTTTGCCTTGTGCCTGCCTGTTTGGTGCAGGAAAGGACCAGTGTTTAGAGGGAAAATTTTTGCTGAACCTAGGAGGTTGTACTCGAAGGAAACCTTTAACAATCTGCATCGATTTTGCTTTGTCTTCCATCTTTTTAAGTACCTCTTCAGTTTTCTGTCTGAACAAGCTGTCTTTGTCAAGAGGTAAATCCATGAATTTGACATGTTCAGGGAGAGGTTGTTCCTTCAACCATGCATGTCCTCTAATAACAGATCCTGTCACTGCTGTCCTGCTAGAAGCTTCTAGGGCATCAAATACAGAGTGCAAGGAGTGCTTTGCCACCTGAGATGAAGAGTGCAGTAATTCTATCTCTATTATTGACAAAGTCTAGTAAAGCAGAAATTTTCTGTTTCAAAAGTTCCAAAGTGTGCTGTTAATATTTTAATATATGGAACTGACAGTTGAGAGCCCCTATAGTTAAAACTGCAAACGTATATACTTTTTTACCCCATCTGTCTAGGGCCCTGGATTTTTTGTCTGAGGGAGTAAGATTCTTTGCAGAGGTAGCCTTAACTCCCTTAGGTCCCTGAGTAATCACCTCTGGATCTGCTGTAGGATTTCTGTAGAGGAATTTATGTAAGTCAGGTACCCTGTATTACCTGTCAGGTTTTCAGGGAGCAGGTGGAAGGGTGTCAGCGGTAAGGTTGGATTCTTGGTAAACATCATTTACCACCTCCAAGATGGGTGGAATGGCCAGAGGCCTATGCTGAGGTAGGTCCAGAAACTCTTAGTCTTTTCTTGGATTGAGGGAAATCCACTGATTCCCATTGAAAGTGCTCCCTGAGGGTGTGGAGAGTTTCCCCAAAGGAAAAGTCCTCTGGAGAAGATGCAGAAGGGATAGATTCTTCTGCATCTGAGTTTTCATAGGCAGTAAGAGGATTTTCCTCTTCAAAACCAGAGGAGTCAGATCCTTCTGAGTCTAAATCCGAATGGATGTCTGGAGAAGGTTTCCTTCTCCTTTTGGCTGGAGTGGCTTGATTACCTCAGATGAAAATGATGAGATCCTCCGCCATTTTAAGCATTCCAGTTTGAGGAGGGGGAGTAGTAGTGGAATGGAGACTTTTTGCTGTTTTCTTTGGAGTGGTTCTAAGTCTGGCCTGAAGGGTATCCCTCGGTGCCATTGGTGTGTTAGTCGGAAGGCCTTGAAGTGAAATCCGAAGTGTGAGTGGAATCCTCGGAAGCTGGATCCTGCTTAGCATCTCCGGACCCAACCGATGGCGAGACAGCCGAAGGCTCGTTAGATGATGCAGACATCTGCGGCATAGAGGACTCCGAAAGTGTCTCAGTAGAGGCCTGTAAAGTAAATGAGTCGGGCATCAGGAATTGACGACCCGTTTAGCAGTGGTGTCTGAAGGCTTGGCCTTATGCAGTCTGTCTCCATCCTTATCTTTACGTTTTTCCAGAAGATCTGCAGTTTGATGACTGACAGAAGCCATATCAGTAATCGGAGGCAGAAGACGAAAATAACTGGCTCCAAACAGACTTCTACGATGAATAGTTCTAGCATTAAAGAGGGCACAGAACCAACAGCGGGGTATGTCGTGATCTGGGCCTAAGCAAGTGATGCAGTAAGAATAGAGGTCTCCATGTGGTATTTGCTTTCCGCAGGCGAGACAGTTATTGATTTTTTCGAACATCGGTTAGTGAAAGAAAAAGGAAGAATCCCCAACAGGGTACTTAGCTTTAGATGTTTTCAGCTGAAGTTTGAAATATGGAAAATGCTGACCGGCACTGTTGCAAATTGCTTCTGCTCCATGGCAATAAAGACTGAGGTAATGTCGTTGCCTGCTCTCCTTTACAGCTCGGACGACCTGACCATCACTCGACAAGCAACAGCAGCCAACCCACAAAACTTTGACTCTGGTATTTGGACCGACAGAGGGCTATCACAGCATGGATAACCCCAATGGTGATGACTGCAGCAGTGAGAAAAGAAGAACATCTGTGCGGTCATAGTCTTGTCAGTCTCTGGAAGAGAAAAATGTGTGCCTATATTCAAGCTTGATGGTTTCTTTTCACCAATGTTCTTCCCTTTTCAACCACGGCAGAAGAGTTTCCAGGGGTTGGTAGTGTTGTTCTAAGTGTTTTTCAAGACCATTGAAATTTCCTCATGTGTAGTTTTACCAGGGGGATAATAAGAATGCTTGATGCCATGAAACCAAAGGTCCTTAGACAATCCTTTGCTGTGATTATATTCCTTGGCAGTAAGCTGAGTAGGTAGACTGTAAGGAAGGACAGCTTGTCTTGGGGTAAGAAAGCTTTCTATCATAGCACTCAGGAAGAGAATTATTGTTTGGGGCTGAAGTTGGGTCTTGCAGAAATTGAGGGTGAGCCCTACTCTCTTAAATTATTCTATGGTAGCCTAAAAGGCTGTTTGCTTCATCCATAGAATAAACATTCTGGAACTTCAAACATCCAAGTAGGGGTAAATGTGCAATTATAATGTTCTGCAATGTGTTATAAAGTACAGTTGTGTACACCAACCATAAATGTAGATGTTCGAGTGTCTTCACTGTTGCAGTCATAACTGTAGGGTGCTCCTGCCGGCAGGCAGCCCGAGGTCGGCCAGAATCCCAAAGTCTGGGTCCGGCGTCGGCTGTACAAGCCCGTACCCTGACGTCAGTACGCTCTGGTACATAGCCCTCAGCCTACGCCATCTTCTCCAGCCTTTCTTGCCCTAGATGTCAGAAGTCCCCAATAAATCATAAATGAATCCCACTAGGAAACACAAATACACCACAAAAAGAGAAAAGAGGGGATAGGAGGGAGGAACACCGACTGCAACAGTGAAGACACTCGAACATCTACATTTATGGTAGGTGTACACAACTGTACTATGTTCATCGTGTTTCACTGTTGCAGTCATAACTGTAGGGTGGAATCCCAAAGCAGTGAAAAAAGGGGGGAGGTTTAGACAGAAGAAGGGGCAGCAAGAAGACCCTACAAAACAGCAGAGGCAAAGCCTGCCCTGGTCTTAGAATACAAAGGGAGATTGTAGTGCTTGGAAAAAGTATGCACAGAGCTCCAAGTGGCAGCTTCCAAGATATCCTTGATAGGAACTCCCCTGAGAAAAGCTGTAGAAGTAGCAGCTGCTCTAGTAGAATGACTTCTCACAGTACCTGGAAATTGTTTCCCATGATGAGTGTAACAAAATCTTATTCCATAAGAAATCCATTTGGAAATAGTTTGTTTGGAAATAGCCTTTCCAAGAGAACTGGAGGCAAAAGAAACAAACAATTGGTTAGATTTTCTGGACTCTTTAGTCTTGTCCAAATAAAATCGTAACTGTCTGTGCACGTCCAAGGAATGCAAAATCCTTTCCCCTTTATTGTGAGGATTAGGAAAGAAGGTAGGAAGGTGAATTGTTTGATTCAAAGCCACTGTCAAAATCACCTTAGGCATGAAAGTAGGATTGGTCCTCAAGGATACTCTGTCCTGGTGGAAAATAAGGTATGGTTCCACAGCCATGAGAGCTTGCAACTCTGAGACCCTTCTGGCAGAAGTCAAGGCTAACAAAAGAACTGTCTTCCAAGATAAAAGCTTAATATCTGAAGATGCAGCAGGCTCAAAAGGAGGCAAAGTAAGTTTTTCTAAAACATAATTAAGATCCCAAGCAGGAACAGGAGGGGTTCTGGGAGGCCTTAAATTCTTAGCCCCTCTCAAGAATTGTCTCACCAAAGGATGAGAAAAAACAGGGGGATCAGTATTGAAATGAGCAGAAATAGCAGAAGCATGAATCTTAATGGAAGAAAAGGAAAGTCCATTAGACAAAAGATCCGAAAGGTAAAGCAAAATAGAAGAGAGATCAGGTACCAGAGGGTCCAAGCCTCGGTCCTGCATCCAAATGCAAAATCTCTTCCATTTAGAGGCATAGGATTTCCTAGTGCTAGGTCGTCTAGCTTCCAAAAGAACATCCAAAACTTGTTTGGGAAGACTAGAAGAGATCAAATTCCTTTGAAGAGCCAAGCTGCCAGACAAAGGGTCTTGAGATTGGAATGTAGCAACTGACCCTGATGCTGGGACAGAAGAGAAGGGTTCAGAGGGAGAATCCAAGGAGGCTCCAAGAACAGGTGCTTTAAAGTTGGATACCAAAACTGTAGAGGCCAATTTGGAGCAATCAAGATGAGGAACTTGGGCTTGTCCTGTTTTATCTTTAGTAAAATCCGAGGAAGAAGAGGAAGAGGAGGGAAGGCATATCCCGAAAGGTTTCTCCAGCTGAAGGACAGGGCATCCACTTTCCAAGCTGTTTTGTGGAATGACCTGGTGCAAAAGAGAGGCAGCTGATGATTGAGATGGGATGCAAACAGATCTATCTGGGGGCATCCCCAAACTGCAGTAATCCTGTTAAATAAGTTGGTGTCTAGCATCCATTCGTGAGGATCTAAAATGTTCCTGCTCAGGCTGTCTGCTAACAGATTCTGTTCTCCTGGTATGAATTGGGCCTGGAGATGTAGATTCAGATTTAGAGCTGTGCCCCATAAAGCCACAGCTAGTCTGCAAAGGGGGTACGAATGAGAACCCCCCTGCTTGTTTATGTACCACATGACTGTGGTGTTGTCTGTGCAAATCAAAAGAGGTCCTGGATGCAAAAGGTTCTTGAAGGCTAGAAGAGCATTTTGAACTGCCAACATTTCCTTCAGATTGATGTGCCAGTGAAGATGATCCTTTGTCCAGGTTCCCTGCTGGCAATTGCCTAGAAAATGTGCTCCCCAAGCATAATCCGAGGCGTCCGTGGTTATGATTTGAGAGGGTTGAGGAAGACGGAAAGGCTTTCCTTCGTTTAACGCACACCCTGGACCACCAAAGGAACTCCTTCTGGAGGCATGGGATCAGAGGAATCAGAGTGTCCAGATCGTGGTAATGCTGCGACCATACACTTTTCAGATACCATTGAAGCTTTCTCATATGAAGCCTTGCATTTGGAATCAACAGAATGCAGGAAGCCATGTAGCCCAGTGCCTGCAGGAATTTCCTTGCAGTGAGCTGAGGTAGAGTTGCCAAAGTCTTGAAAATTGAAGCCAGCTGTATTTGTTTTTCTGTAGTGAGGAAGGCCCTTTGTAAGGTTGTATTTAAGAGGGCTCCCAGAAATACCATTTGTTGAGAAGGGATCAAATGTGACTTTCTTGTGTTCACTGAAAATCCCTGTAGGAGGAGAAGACGTTGAACAAAATCCAGATGTTGAAGTAAAAGATCCTTGCTGTCTGCCTGAATAAGGCAGTCGTCCAAATAGGGGTAAATCTGTATCCCCTGGAGTCTGCAATAAGCCACTACTGGTGCCAGGCACTTGGTAAAGACTCTGGGCGCATTAGATAAACCAAAGGGCAGTACAGAGAATTGAAAGTGTCTCGAACCTGCCTTGAACCTGAGGAATTTCCTGCGTTCCTGCCTGATGGGAATGTGTAAATAAGCTTCCTTTAGATCCAATGTCACCATCCAAGCGTCCTGAGAGAGCATTGGAATCAGCTGCTGCAGAGTAAGCATCTTGAATTTTGGAATTTCCAAAAAGGTGTTTAACACAGAAAGGTCCAGAATAGGTCTCCATGAGCTTTGCTTTCTTGGAACCAGAAACAGTCTTGAATAAAAACCTTTTCCCATCTCTGAGAGTGGAACAGGTTCTATGGCTCTCATGGCCAGAAGAGCATCCACTTGATTTAAGGCCTCTGACCATTGATGTTTTGGCAGATCTGGCCAACCGAAAGCCCTTGGCAAGGTATGAAAGTGGAATTTGTAGCCTTTAAAATCACGTCCAATACCCATTTGTCCTGGGTAATATGAGTCCAATTTCTGTAAAAAAGAGAAAGTTTTCCTCCGAGAGGGGCATCCAGGTAAAGAGGTCCTGTAGCCCAACTGAGAGAGTCATTGAGTTTGCTTCCTTTGAGATTGGGATCTGTCTTCTCCCCTTCTAGGTGAAGAAGCAGTCCATTGTCTCGATCTGTAGGAGGCCTGAGCTTGGCCACGACCTCTGGAGCGTCTATATCTTCCCCTTTGAGGCCTGTCAGACGTGGGAAAGGACCAATTTTTGGAGGGCCAATTTCTGGAAACCTAGGAGGCTGAACTTGCCAGAAATCTTTCACAGTTTGCATAGATTTTGCCTTTTCTTCCATCTTTTTAATAACCTCCTCAGCCTTAGATCCAAAAAGAACATCATGCTGAACAGGGGCATCTAATAATTTAGCCTTAACCTGTTCAGGTAAACTTTGCTCACGAAGCCAAGCATGTCTCCTGATAACAGTACCAGAGGCTGCGGCCCTGCAAGAAGCATCCAAAGCATCAAAACCACAATGCAAGCTATGTTTGTTCAGTTGTTCAGTTGCATGCAATACATCCTGTAGTTCCTTATCTTCTGCACATGCAGGAAGGGAGGCAAGCTTTTGCTTTAAAACAGACAAAAGAAAATGCTGATACTTAAACATATGAAACTGGCAATTTAAAGCCCTAACAGAAAGGGTAGCAGAAGTATATACCTTTTTACCCCACCTGTCTAAGGCACGAGAATCCTTCTCAGAGGGAATAGGATTCTTAGAAGTAGCAACTTTAGCAGCCTTAGAGCCCTGAGATATAGTTTCAGGATCTGCAGAAGGATTCTTAAACAAGAACAAATGAGACTCAGGAACCCTATAAAACCTATCAGGCTTAGAGGGAGCAGGAGGCATGGAGTCAGGATTCAAATTAGCCTCGGAAAAAGCATCATCCACAATGTCAAGAACAGGAGGGATAGCCAAAGGCCTATGTTGAGGAAGAAGAAGGAATTCTCTAAGCCTCTTCTTGGAAGCAGAAAAATCCTGACCTTCCCAATGAAAATGTTCCCTCATCTCATATAAGGTTTCCCCAAAAGAAAAATCTTCAGGCGGAGAGGCAGAGGGCAAGGAGTCCTCAGCATCCAAATCCTCATAAGGAGGAAAAGAATATTCCTGATCAGAGGAAGAGACAGAAGATATAGAAGCCTGGTCAGAGGAATCCATAGGAACATCCTGTCGAGACCTTTTCTCGGGGGGGGGGGGGTGAGAACCCCTAATCATAGTAAGCAAATCTTCAGCCATCCTTAACAATTGCTTCTGTGTCCTGGGAGTAGATTCAGAAGTAGCTTGAGCAGGAGCTTTGGACTTAACAGGAGTCTTTGTCTTTGCCTTTGAAATAGTGATGTGAGTAGGCCTGAATACCCCCTCAGAAGCCGGTACCTGCACAGCGGTTCCGGACCCATCCGAGGGAGCGACGTCCGAAGGTCCTGCAGCAGATAAAATAGAAGGCCTTGATGGCTCCCCATGGGAGTCCGTATCGGCCATCGGTTCAGAAGTGGCGGACGACAGGGGCTGCAAAAGCGCCTCACTGACGACAGCCGAACCGGACACTGGCTCCAGCTGCAACGAGTCCTGTTTGAACCTCGGAGGCCTATCCTTGTCTTTGCGCTTCTTTTGAATTCCGGTAGTATCCGACGACATTCTATAATTGAAGCGTCTGCCAAAGTAATTCAGAGCCCAGTCGTACCTGCGTTTAATAGTACGAGAATTAAACCTGGCACAGAACCGACAACAAGAAACGTCGTGGTCAGGGCCTAAGCAAGGTAGACAGTAAGAGTGGAAATCTTTATGAGGTATTTGTTTCCCACACGTAATACAATTATTAACTTTTCTGACATCGGAGGAACAAGAAAAGATTCCCCAACGGGTACTTAGCTTTGAGAAGAGAAGAAGAACTTGGACCGACAACAACCAAAAACGCTGTTCGAAAATCGCCAACCAACGACTTGCGAGCTGCTTTCCACCGCACGGCAAGAAAGACTGGAGAAGATGGCGTCGGCTGAGGGCTATGTACCAGAGCGTACTGACGTCAGGGTACTGGCTTGTACAGCCGACGCCGGACCCAGACTTTGGGATTCTGGCCGACCTCGGGCTGCCTGCCGGCAGGAGCACCCTACAGTTATGACTGCAACAGTGAAACAAGATGAACATCTAGGGCTAGACATTTGGTGGAAACTCTTGGTGCAGCGGATAAACCAAATGGCAAACCACATAACTGGTAGTGCAACCTGCTAACATTGAGAGGTCTAAAAACTGGCAAGTTTCTTCCTTTCTTGGGACTAGAAAAATCTTGGAGTAGAAACATGTTGCCTCCTCCCTGACACAGACTTGGTTGAGGACCACTGAAACGCATATAGGAGAACAGCGTAATAGGTCCAGTGGATTTGATTCTAGGCTGATGTTAACCTATGGCAGTAATATAGGTGATGTATGTGAACTCATCCGAAGGAATTGGAACATCTTGACTAGTGATGTCAATTTGAAGAATATTGTAGGTAATAAACCTGTTTTTAGATATAAAAGGAATAAGAACTTGAAGGACTTGCTATGTAAGGACAAGATGAAGACCAGTATGGATAATCTGGCCATCATTAAACAGGGTACTTTTCCGTGTGGGCTGTGTAAGGCTTGTGCCCATATAGATAGCAGGAATGTTTTTATACATCCAGTGACTGGAAGATCATTTAATTTGAAGGGGAGAGCGACATGCAGAACCACTGATGTGGTCTATTTGTCAGAGTGTCAATCCTGCACAAGTTTTTATGTAGGTAAGACTAACTGCATGTTTAAAGTTAGGGTCTTACAGCACCTCTCTTCGATCAGGAATGGGGATACACGCAATGCACTGTTCAGACATTTGGAAGCCCATCCCACGCATAGTTTTAAATTTAAGGTGATAGTGAATGTGAGGTTGAATAAAAGAGGGGGTGACATTAAACAGCTAACAGAGCTAGCTGAATCCAAATGGATAATTGAACTCATGGCACACAGGAGCCCTGGGCTTAATGAAGTCATTCCTATGAAACCCGCCCTCAAGAATAGGCGGGTTTTTTACTGATTTTCTATTGGTTTGAGTGTGTTTTAAAATGTTTACTTTTGAGAGATGCTTTATCTGATGAAGGGCAGAGGCCCGAAAGCGCTCATCATTTGCATGTCTGTTATTTTAATAAATAGAAGGTGTTGGAACTCCAGCAGTGTCCAGTCTTTTGTGATTTTTGGACGTTTATTTTTCCTTTTTTACTTGACTGGACTTTGGTGAGGCACAGAACATTATTTGGATTTTCATGAAGTTAAAGAAGGTATAGGCTACTTCTGGTCAAATAACCTAAGAGAACTGGATGGTGAGATCCACTAGAAATCACAGGAGGGGGAAGGAGGGAGGGTCGTAATGGCTGAACAAGGATCAACAATACAGATGGAACGTTATGGTAAGACATAACTTATTTATCTGATATTGTTAATCCTCGTTCATTCCTTACACATGGGATAGAGTCTCAAGCTACTTCTATTCCAGGGAAGCTCACATGGAATGACATTCCCAAGCACCATAGAACAGAAAAATGCTCTTCCCCTGGAAGCCAAATCCAATCTGTAATGACTGATGAAGGTATGAGGCAAAGCCCAAGTTGCAGCTGCACAGATGTCATGTAAAGAAGCTCTGGCATGGAAGGCAGCAGAAGTTGCCACTGACCTTGTTGAATGAGCTTTCATGGTAGTAGGCAACGAGATATTACATTGTATGTAAATAAAGGTCACACAGTCCTTCAACCATCTAGCTAATGTGACCGTAGCAACAGCCGATCCTAATCTAGATCCAGAAAAGCCCAAAAATAACTGGTCAGATTTATGAAAGTGTTAAGTCCTGTTTAAGTAAAAACAGATTTAACTGTGTATATGTATATATAGGCAATACTCTCCTCTGTTTGAATGGTTGGGAAAGAAAACTGGCAATTCAATGGCTTGATTAATGGACATTTCAGAGATCACTTTAGGCAGAAATGACGGATTAGTTCTCAGAGACACTCTATCTCTATGAAAAATCAAGTATGGAGTCTTGATACATAAAGCTTGAAGTTCAGAAATACATCTGGCAGAAGTAATAGCGACCAAGAACAAGGTTTTCCATGACAAATACTTGAGGTCGCAAGAGGAGGCTGGTTCAAAAGGTGCCATTGTTAGAGCTTGTAGAACTAATGATAAATCCCATGGTTGAATAGGTTCTCTAAAAGGTGGCCTTCAGATGATTCACACCTTTTATGAAGGTCTTACACAATTTATGGGACATAAGAGAGGAATCTTGGACACCCTCATGAAAATTAGAAATTGCAACCAAATGAACTCTAATGGTAGAGGCCGACAGACCCGATTGAAACAGGTCGGCCAGATAGTCTACTATTATCAACACTGGTGTTGAAAAGGGGTCTGCTTGTTTATCTTTCAGCCAACAGGTAAATCTTCTCCACTTGTTCAGATAAGTAATTCTAGTGGAAGACTTATGAGAAGCAATGAGAATATCACGTACATGTAAAGAAAGATTAATCTGCCTGGCAATCAAGGGAATTGGAGTAGCCATTAGCTTCAGGCTGTTCAGGTTGGGATGAATCAGGTTCTGTGGGTGTGAGATCAACTCCGGGATTGGATGGAGAATCCATGGTCGATCTAGTAGGTGAGGCCAAAGGAATGGGAACCAAATCTGTCGTGGCCAATATGGTGCTATGAGGATTACCTTGCTCTTCAACTGCCAGGCTTTCTTCAGAAACTGGGGAATGAGAGGAAAGGGTGGAAATGCATAGAGAAGACCAGAGGGCCAATTGTGGACTAGAGCATCCCTGGGTAACTGTCCCGGAGGGGGAATGAGGGCGAAGTAGTTGCTGCATTTGTAGTTGGTTGGGGATGCAAAGAGGTCGCAGCAAGGATGGCCCCAGCGGTGGAAGATTTCTGCCGCTATCAAGGGATTCAGGGACCACTCCTGAGGTTGAAGAATGCACCTGCTGAGTCTGTCTGCTATCACATTGGAACTCCCGGGAATGTGCGTTGCTAGAAGAAAACGGTTGGTAGCCATCGCCCAATTGCCATATCCTCATGGCCTCTCGACAAAGGGGGTAAGATTTGGTTCCACCTTGCTTGTTGATGTACCATACCACCGCCATGTTGTCTGATTGAATCGCAATTGTCCCAGATGGCAGCAGGGGATGGAATGCTTGCAACGCCAGAAGCACCGCCCTCAGCTCTAGAACATTTATATGCAGATGGGCCTCCAGTTGGGACCAAAAGTGCCTTGGACTGTCTGTCCCTGACATAACCCCCCCACCCCATCAGGGGGGCGTCCGTGGTCACTGTGGCCTTGGGTTGCTGGGGGGAAGAGGGGCGAGACCATTGTGGAAGAGTGTGTGTCATCCACCAATTTAAATCCTGTTTGCACCTGTGGGTTACTCAAATCATGGCTGAAAGGATGCTGAAAAGGATACCATTGGGTGAGCAGTAGCCACTGTTGAAGCCTCATGTGAAACCTGGCCAGGGGAACAATGGTGATGGAGGCTGCCACGGAACCTAACAGCTGTAGAAC
Organism: Protopterus annectens; assembly: GCF_019279795.1. NCBI lineage: Eukaryota > Metazoa > Chordata > Ceratodontiformes > Protopteridae > Protopterus > Protopterus annectens. The sequence continues at coordinate 1,448,543,388 of NC_056735.1, forward strand.
CGAGTGAGCCGTGGATTTTTCCTTTGAAAGGATTGGAATTAGTTGTTCCTTTATCTTTAAAATTCTGTGCTCTGGAATAGCAGCTCTACAGTTTTTTGTGTCCAAGATAACCCCTATAAATTCTGTCAACTGAGATGGAGTGAGATTGGATTTCTGCCAGTTTATGGTTATGCCTAGCCTTTGAGCAGTGAGGAGAGAGTATGCCAGGGCTTTTTCCAGTAGGTGTCTGGTGGGGGCAGAAATGAGCCAGTCTAGGTATGGAAACACCTGGAATCCTTGAAGTTGCAAGTGAGCTGTGACAACTGCCATGCACTATGTGAACACTCTGGGGGCTGTACAGAGTCCAATGGGCAGTACTCTGAACTGGTAGTGACTTGCTCCTGCATGGAAGCGCAGAAATCTTCTTGATGGCCTGTCCACCTTTATGTGGTAATACGTATCTTGAAGATCTATAGAGCACATCCAATCGTCTTTTTCCAAAAGCGGGAGGATAGACTGTATAGTGACCCTCTGGAATTTTTGTACTCTCACAAACTTGTTCAATACACTGAGATCCAATACTGGTCTCCAGTCCCCGGTTTTCTTTAGCACCAAAAATAGTCTTAAGTAGAATCTGGATCCTATCTGGTCTGGAGGGACTACTATTTGGATGACTCTTTTTCTTAGCAGCTTTTCTATCTCTAGTGCTGCTTCTTCTCTTTGACTGGGTGGAACGTTGGGAAGATCGAAAGGGATATGATAACCTCTGGTTATGATCCTTTGTACCCAAGAATCGGTGGTGATGGTTAGCCAGGCAGAAGGGTACAAGGAGAAATGTCCCCCAACCACCTCCAGAAGAAAGGATTTGGGCCACTCTTCAGGAGCGCTGGTAGGATTGACCAGGGAAAGAATCCCTGGTTACGCGGTCCACCTCGGCCCTGAAAAGAGCATCTTCCCTGTGAGTTTCCCCCTCTGCCTCTGGGGGAGAACTCAGCCTGTGTGTCATGGAAAAGACCCTGAGATTTCTTGAACCATATCTTCCCACTCTTTTGGTTTTGGGAGAAAGCACGTTGAGGGGAAGAATAATGGACACCTATGGCAGAAAGGGTCTTACCATCTCGTTCACATCTGGCCAGTGTGCTTTTAACTTTGGGCCTAAACAACGAGGAGGGCTCAATGGGGGCATTAAAAAAGGAAGACTTAAAAGGCTCCGTGAAGTTGCACAAGCGCATCCAGGCGTGTCGTCTAAAGACCGCAGCTGAACCCGCCACTCTAGCTTCTCCTTCTGATGTGTGAGATATCAATTGCATAGAGGAGTTAGATATAGACTCAATGGTGGCCAGCTAAGAGGCCACTTTGTCACGGACCTCATCAGACACTGCACCAGCCAAGGTTTCAGAGAGCTCGGAAACCAGATCCCTTTGAAGCCTGGTAAAATGTGCCATATAATTCAAGGACCTGATAGCAAAGGTCGCTGAAGCAAAGGTGCGCTTCCCTATCCTGTCCAGGGCCCGGGACTCTGTTAGGCGGATGGACAGTCTGGCTTTCTTTTCTGCCAGATCCTTTTTTGTTGTGGCTGCCACCATCAAAGCATCTACAGGAGGACCTTTGGACCAATGGGGATCTGAAGCAGGAGGGGACAAGATCTTATCTGGCCTCTGGGGAATAGCTTCAACAGCATCAGGGGCCTTCCACGCACGCTGCACGATGAACTTGACAAGTTCATCGGCAGGTGGAGTAACCCAGGAGGTAGGGGGCTGGATGCGAAAGGCCTGCAGGAACACAGATTCCTCAGGGGTCAGATTAGAGGGCTGCCAGTCACCTCTCTGTTTCAGGATTTTAAGGATATCGCCAAAGGATACCTCAGAGGGTGACAGAGGGAATCCTTCCCCCTCATCGAAATCTGTGTCTTCGGTGAGGGACTCCTCTGTGGAGTCCATGTGCTTCCTCTTACATGAACTTTTCCGGTGGACCTCCTCTGTGGGAGAAGCTGGAGAAAGCAATGGGAAAGGGGATTCCTGAGGGAATATGTCCTGAGGTCCTTGCACCCGGTGTCCACTAGGTGCGACTTGTGAAACCAGTGTATCAGAGGAGGGTGGAGGTATAGACAGTCCGCTATCGCTAGCAGCAGCGACAGCCTTCTCCGACAGTTGGAAGGCTGGTCCACCCAGAGAGGAGTGTAGGTCTAGGACAGGAGACACTCATCCCCTAAGTGGCTCAGCCTGCCCACTCGGAGTCCCTGGATGGCTGTGGAGCAGCAAGCTATACATGTCACAGCGGACATCCTGGGTCGTAGCAAAACTTTCCTGCCACGAAGGCAACTGCGGTTACTTAGTGAGATCCATGAAGGGAACTGCAGAAGGGGAAGACTGTACTATATCCATGTACTTCAAAGGCAATGAAGGGGAGAATAAGAAGGTGTCTTTGGAGATGGGTGATCACCTCTCAAGGAAGGATAGTTCCTGGGGGGGTGGAATACCTCTGGCCAATAATGCCTGGTCCACAAGACGCAACACATCATGTTCAGAAAGACTTCTAGTGGACCTCACAGAGACTGAGGGAGAAACAGGCCTGTCCACAAAAGAGGCAGACTCGGTGCCCATCTCATCTGACTGCACAGAGGACAATGGTGCCGAGAAAGACTGAACTACTGTAGTCTGCACCGAAGAAGTCATCGGTGCCGATGTCATTGTCTGCACCAACACAGGGATCGGTGCCGAAGTGGTTGTCGGTGCCGAAGCTGGAACCGACAAAACTGGAGTCAACAATAAAGGCCTCTGTTCCGAGGAAGATCTCGCAGCAGACGTGGTCAAGGTCTGCATTGACTGAACTGTCGGTGCCGATACAGTGGTAATGGTCTGAACCGAGAAGCCCCTCGGTGCCGATATGTAGAAGGCTGCAGGAGTGGACGGAGTTAAAATCACTAATGGAGCCGAAGACATGGGCAGCGAAAGCACTGGGGCTGACAGAGAGCTACGGAGCTGAAATTATAGCCTTTTTAGATTTTGGTTGGTGAGAGTCCCCAGCCGCGGATGAAGGCAAGGATTTAGCCTTAGTAGAAACATCCATTTTCTTATGGGCTTTAGGAGGGGTTGAGACCTCTGACTCAGAAATAGCCTCTGAAAAGGGAGATTTTAGAAGTCCCTTCAGTATCAGCTTGTCTTTCATTTCTAACAAAGTTCTATTAGAAAAGTTCTCACAAATAGTACAAGGTGGTTCAACAGATAAATGGGAAGCTCCCAAACAATAAACACAAAGAGTGTGCATCAGAAGTAGGCAGTTTGTGCCCACAATCAGAACACCGCTTAAACCTCGGACTACCCTTTTTATCTGCCATATTAACAAATAGACAAATGCCAACAATGGTACAAGAGAGTACCCGAAGGTATGAAAGAGAAAGGGAAAAGGATTACCAACGATGGTAAGGAGAAAATTACCTCGCAGTAAAAAGGGTAAGTAAAGGACAGAAAAACACCTCAGGAAATTTTGAACGCTAGATGCGATAGGGCAAGAGACAATAAAATGTCAACTTTTCTGACAGAAAAGTAATTTGTAAAGCAATTAAACAACAACTGACTGTACTTAGCTCAAGAGAAGTAGCTTGACACGACCGGATGGCAACGCGGAAAACAAAATCTGAGGTAACAGGGAGAGGGGAATTGTGGGTAAGAGTTTAGCTCGAGAGTTTGAAGCGGACGCGAGCTTGGAAAATGGCCAGCTCGGTTCCGAGTTCGGAACTGATATCCATGCATAAGGATTGAACGAGGATTAACAATATCAAATAATAAGGTTCCCCAATGAAGAACTTATCTCAATTTTGGAATCCACGTCTAATGAACAGACTGAACATACTAGGTACTTACACTGACAAAATTTCCTCCTTCTTATGCTGCAGAAATAAAAACCCAAGAGCAAATGTCCTTCTGATACCACAGAAGTGCTGCTGCCCAGGTGGGAGGGCATCCACATGGTTAATAGGAGGGGTGAAAATCTCTGGCAGCTGGGCCAGATGTCAGGTGTTCAGTGGCTGAAGTCTCAAAAGTTAGCACTACTAAAAGTGAATACAATGAACAGCTACAATTTTGAGATGGCTACGTACAAATAGAATGGCTTGCTACAAGAGGTAGTAGCATGAGTGAATGTCTTAAGTTTCAAGAATGTGCTACTAGTTTTTTTTTTCAAAACTATTTGTTAACCACATAAGTTCAGTAAGCACAAGTGCCTCTTTGCTTGGACACCTGGTGGCACTACTGAGATAAGCTATCTTGCTCAAAGTTGCATAATTTGTAAGTGAAGACTGCGGAGATCAAATTCAGAACTATAGGATGAAGGCTGTTAGCAGCTCTTAGCTTTACTTTAATAACTCTCTGTGCTGAAGTTCAAGATAATTTTCATACAGTGCTATAAAGCCAGTGGACCATTTGTAATCTAGCCAATGACAATCAATTTATCAAAACATGGATTAATATTAGATCCTGACTTAGCTTCATCCCCATTCACTGGGGAGGGATGGGTATACTTATGACTGTCGATCCAGTCATCCTGGTTATACTTATAAAGGGTCATACAGCTAGTCTATAAAAGAAGTATTTATATTATGCCAACAGGTTCCGTTTATGATTTTGTGATAATTCAGGTCTCTTGAGCAGGTATTTAGGGTAGTATTAGTTTCTGAGATGTACAGGCGGTTACATAGGACCGGAGCTTTCAAAGATTCATAGGTAGGTACTAGGCTAGCTGCCCTTGCAGGCCATTTTAAGCCTAGCTAGTTTCCTTTTTGTGCTTGAATTAATCTATCTCATTTAGTTAGAGATTAGCCTTACCTATCCCATGTCAATAATTATATATTATCCATAATACGAATAACTGGGATCATACCACAGATAATTTGAGGGAAACCATGCAAGGATAGCGCATTTAGGAGCTGCCTCTATTAGTTATACAGGATGAAGTCATGGCATAAATTTTCTGTTTTCTAGGCTGTAGAGACAAGGCAGAGATCTCCTTTCAATAATCATGAGGAGATGGAAAAGACAGAACACTTTAAAGAGGTCAAGATAACTCAAAGAGACCATGTCCTTGTTTTTGGTAATGAAATGCTGTAGCTTCTCAATATGTCTAGCCCAATACATACAGAGGGGATATTATATTATATTACTGTTCTGATAAAGGAGGTGTAGAGGGGTCAATGGTTTTCTTGGATCTAGAAGACATGCCCTGATGATTAGTCTGGGTATGTAAAAGGATTTCCAAGCAGAAGTGGTCACACAGTGGTCAAAGAACAGTTCATTGTCAATGAATATGCAGAAGTTTTTAATGACTGAGTTGATTTTTAGGTGGATGTCACTTATGTGATAAGAAAAGGACCTTCTAGACTTGTTAAAGGAAACAATGTTGCATTTTTTCATTTAGTTTGAGGTTTTGGTCCAAGTACCACTTGGTAGCATGACGTAGACACACTCCTGGAGAATATGGCGGTCAGCTGTGGTATTTAAGACAGCTCAGAATTTGCAGTCATTAGCAAACGTTGTCAACCATAGGACTCTGGTGTCTGCTTTAATGCCAGAGAAGTAAATACCAAAGACGAGCAGTTTGAAGAATGATCCCTGGGTGACACTGCTGCTAAGTGCTCTTTTAGTTGAGAGTGTGCCTGTTAATAACAGACTGGGCTCTGTTGGTGAGCTAGTTTGCTATCTAGAGGGTAACATAGGGATTCACATTTAATTGGATTAGATTACCAATGATGCCAGAGTGTGGAATGGTATCAAATGATATGGCCTAGTCCAGGTATGCAGTGTGAACAAATTCACCTGAATCTAATACCTTAGTGACTTGTTTAAAAAGTCCACCAGGTTTAAGAGGCAGCATACATCTTTAACAAACTCAAACTGGTTAGGGTCCAGGGTTTGAAGACTGCTTATGTCCTTGTTTAAATGATGCACTCTATAGCCTTACAGGTAAGTCTGATGAGGCTGATAGGTCTACTATTGCACAGACTGATCTCCATACTTCTGGTACAAATCTAGTAGACAGGCTAAGACTGAAAATGTGTCAAATGCGTCAACCTGGCAGTGTCTGGTGCTGCCAAGAAGACAGTATAGCACATTGTCAGGGCCTATGGAGTTAGTGGTTTTAGCCTTGGACAGAGTGCTTAGCACTTGATCAGGGGTGACTGGGGGTGGTGTAACCATGCTATGTTGTGACAATCTGGGGCAGATGGGGGGTGGGTACTTTTTTTTTTTTTTTTTTTGAGCACGTGATGTTATTTTGTATTTAACACAGCATTTCTGGCCGTTTCTTAGGCTCCAGATATAGCACATACACACTGTCAGTTTGAGTATTTAAATCTGCTTTTCTACATCAATGTATACAAATATGGATGGCATTGTAGGTGCTACTTACAGAAATACTCTGGCTGCTTTGTTAGTGCTGCCACAAGGGCAGTCCTGTACCTCCAGCATGGTTAATCAACCTCACTAACTGCGGTGTGACACAGTCAGCTGTCAGGATGATATGTAGTAATGCATCTGTGAAACACACTGAGCAGTATAATTCATTTCCACATATTTTGTACAACAGCAGCAAGCCAGGTGAGCAGTGACATCTCTCTTTTACAGTCATGTCACATGCTGTCCTAAGTCACACTGGAAGTTTTCCGGAGTATTAGTTTTATGAACTGTGTACACTGTTGCAATTCAGTATTTTTAATCCATTCTGTATAAATTCCCAGCAAGGCTATAATGACAGCAAAAAAGAAGTTATGTAATCACCATAACATTCCATGTTTGTAGTCCATCTTGCCCTTCATTCTTACACATGGGTTTGAAGCCAATCCTCGGCTCTGACTCGGCCTATTACAAAGCTCAAAGTCTCTTAGTTGGCTCGTGGCTAGGTAGATATCCCATAGTGCAGTAGTACATTCCCCAGATCTTGTTTGCTGCTAAACTATAGAAAGATAGAAATAAAGTTATCCAGAAAGAACAATAATGAAAGGTTTCCACCCTACCAAGGTAACACTATCCTGTCTCCAGATCCTTCCAGGACGGGGGTAGGTGTGTGGGTACGTAAGAATGAAGGACGAGATGGACTACAAACATGGAATGTTATAGTGAGTACAAAACTTCTTTATGTTCTGAAGTCCTATCTCGCCTTCATTCTTACATATGGGACAGCGTCCCTAGCACCTTATTCTTGGGTGGCTCACAGGAAAATACTCCTGAGTACCGTGGAACCAAAGGAGGCTCTACCCCTTTGAGGTCAGATCCAATTTGTAATGAGTAATAAAGGTATGAGGGGTAGCCCAGGTAGCTGCTGCACAGATACTGTCAATTGGAACTCTGGCTTGGAAGGCAGCAGATGTAGACTGGGATCTTGTAGAATGAGCCTTAATCTTGAACGGTAGAGTTTTTCCATTGGAGGAGTAAATGAAAGAAATACAGCTCAAAATCCAATTAGACAGGGTCACGTTAGAGACTGGCAGACCTATTCTAGACTCAGAAAAGGATACAAACAATTGGTCTGACTTTCTGAGTTCCTTAGTCCTGTGAAGGTAGAACCGTAACTGCCTGTGAACATCAAGTTGATGAAATTTGTATTCTGCAGTGCTGGATTGATTAGGGAAAAACACAGGTAATTCTATGGTTTGGTTCAAATTAGTGTGAGAGCAAACTTTAGGGATAAAGGAAGGATTTGTACGAAGGGAAAAACTGTCTTTGTGGAAAATCAAATAATGAGGCTTAATTGACAGTGCCTGTAACTCTGATACTTGTCTAGCTGATGTGATGGTTACTAGAAACAAGGTCTTCCAAGACAGAAACTTCAATAGGTGCGGGTTCAAAAGGCGAGGAAGTTAGTTTGAACAAAAACACTGGTTCCTGAAAGGGAGGTCTCAACAAAATAGCACCTTTAAGGAAGGTTTTACGTAATCTGTGGGACATCAGGTTAGATTCATGTTGTCCCAAATGAAAGTTAGATATCGCTGCCAATTGGACCCTAATTGTGGCAGCAGCAGATCCCCGATGGAAAAGTTCAAACAAAAATTCTAAAACCATAGGGATGGATGCTGTGTAAGGATCTAGATCGACATTTCTTTCTTTAGCCCAGATAGAAAACCTTCTCCATTTGCTAGTGTATAACTTCTTGGTGGAAGGTTTATGCGAAGATGTAAGGATGTGGGTCACAGCAGGTGAAAAATCATGAAGCCTGACTAGGGATGGAAGTGGAGCAGCCACGCTGTCAAGTTGAGGGTGTGGAGGCAGGGGTGAAGGGAGACTGATGTGTGTCAAGAGGTCTGGCACTGGGTATGGAGTCCATGGATCGTCTAGTAGATGAGACTCGAGAAAGGGAAACCAAATCTGACGAGGCCAGTAAGGAGTGATGAGAATCATTTTGCTTCCCAATAACTTTGCTTTCTGTATCACTTTGGATATGAGCAGAAAGGGAGGGAATGCATAAAGGAGTTCCAGGGGCCAATCGTGAACAAGTGCATCTCTCGGTGACTCCTCTGGAGGGGGGATGAGGGAGAAGTAGCTGCTGCATTTGGAGTTGATCAGACTGGCAAAGAGATTGCAGCAAGGCCGTCCCCATTTGAGGAAGATCTGTTCCGCTATTTCCTGATTCAGAGACCACTCGTGAGGCATCAAAATTGCCCTGCTGAGCTTGTCAGCTATCACACTGGTTGTCCCCGGGATATGTGTTGCCAGTAGAAAGCATTGAGAAGATATTGCCCACTTCCAAACATGAAGGGCCTCTCGACAAAGGGGGTAAGATCTGGTTCCTCCTTGCTTGTTGAGATACCATACCACTGACATATTGTCTGATTGGATTGCTATCGTCCCTAGAGGAAGAAAGTCATGAAGTGCTTGCAATGCTAGAAGCACTGCTCTCATCTCTAGAACACTGATATGCAGGTGAGCCTTGTGATCTTGCCATGTGCCTTGGACAGTCCTACCAAGATAATGCCCCCTCACCCTATCTGTGAGGCATCCGTGGTCACAGTAGCAACGGGCTGAAGGGGAAGGAATGGAGAGCCTGTTGTCAGCTGGTTGGGTTGAATCCACCAATGAAGGTCCTTTTTGCAAGACTCTGTTATGATGATATGGTGAGATGGAGGGAGTTGTTGAAAGGACCACTGGGAAGATAGAAGCCATTGGAGAACTTGCATATGCAATCTGGCTAGAGGGACTAATGTTATGGTGGAGGCCATGGTCTCCAAGAGTTTCAAGCACTGTCTTTGACTTGACTTTCTGTAGAGGAAGTAGATTGAGAATTTGTTGTCTGAGGCTTTGAATTTTGTCTGCAGGTAGAAGAGCTAGCATGGCGACTGTGTCTATTTCTGCACCTATAAAAGTCACAAATTGAGAGGGCGATAAGGCAGACTTTTCCCAATTTATTGTAATAACCAGCTGGGAACAGCGCTAGATGGTGGAATCTCTGGTTTGTAGGAGTAGGTGCCTGGTGGTGGCGGTCAGGAGCCAGTCATCCAGGTATGGAAACACTTGGAATCCTCGACGTCTCGGGTGAGCTGTCACTACTGCCATACATTTGGTGAACACCCTGGTGGCTGTGGTGAGACCAAAGGGCAGAGCACGAAATTGGTAATGACTGGCTCCCAGACGGAAGTGCAAGTGACTCCTCGATGCTCTGTCCATTTTTATATGGTAGTACGCATCTTGGAGGTCTATGGAGCACATCCAATTGTCTTTCCCTAACAGAGGGAGTATAGACTGCAGTGTCACCATCCGGAACTTGGCCTTCTTTACAGATTTGTTTAGTTTGCTGAGGTCCAAAATGGGCCTCCAGTCCCCTGTACATTTTGGCAGTAAAAAGAATCTGGAGTAAGTTCCGAATCCTATCTGGTCTGCGGGGATGGTTTGGATTACTCTCTTTGCAAGCAACCTTTGCACTTCTACAGTTGCTTGATCCCTATGATTGGGTGGAACATCTGGGATATTCTTGGGAGTGTGGGGTGGAAGAGAAAAGGGTACGGAGTAACTTCTGGTGATTATTCTTTGTACCCATTTGTTTTGGGTAATGTTTAGCCAGGCTTCTGGATACAAAGATATGCGACCCCCGACTGGCTCCAGGGAAGCGCAGCCAGGCCCCACATCAGGAGCGCTGATAGGGACAGCCTCGAAAGGAATCGCAGCCACCCTGGTTTTGCGGACCCCCTCTGCCTCTAGGGTGACGTCTACCATTAGCTCTTCCTCCTCTGCCTCTGAAGGCGGAGTCATCCTGTGCATCTGGGAAAAATCTCTGGGACTTCTTGAACCACATCTTACCACGTCTGACCCTTGGGATATGGTTTAGAGGGGATGGTAAAATGTACTCCCACGGCAAAGAGAGTTTTCCCTTCTTGTTCGCACCTGGTGAGTGTATCTTTTACCTTAGGTCCAAACAATGAAGAACCATCACAGGGGGTGTTGGTAAAGGTAGACTTGAAAGGCTCTGCAAAATTATATAACCACATTCAGGAGTGGGGAAACTCCTGAACCCGCTGCCCTGCTCGCTCCGTCAGCTGCATAGGAGATCAGCCTCATGGAGGAGTTCACGATGAAATTTAAGGTGGACAACTGAGCAGACACCTTCTCAGGGACTCATTCAGTAGATGTACCTTGAAGAGTATCTCCTAACTCTCTGAAGCCTAGTAAAATGTGTGAGATAGTTCAACGATCTGAGGGTAAAGCTGCTGAAGAAAAGATACGCTTCCCGTATCTATCCATCATTCAAAACTCCTTATATATATATATATATATATATATATATATATATATATATATATATGAAAGCAAGAAAAACTAGGTCCTAACACAAATGTGGACCTGTTTATCTTCCTCTTCTTTCGGCTTTTCCCAGTTAGGGGTCGCCACAGTGGATCACTTGTCCACTCATGATTGGCAGTGGAGTTTTACAGTGTTGAGTTGCCAGCCCGGCACTCAACCTTCCACAGAAAGGCACACATGCACACACTCACACCTAGGGCCAATTTAGAGTGTCCAGTCCACCTACAGCATGTCTTTGGGATGTGGGAGGAAACCAGAGCACCCGGAGGAAACCCACGCGACCACAGGGAGGACATGCAGACTCTGCACAGAAGGCACCCCAGCCGAGGATCGAACCGGAGAATCTCTTGCTGTGAGGTGACAACGCTAACCGCTGCACCACCGTGGCCGCCCAAAATGTGCACCTGTTAATATCAAAGGTAATATAAACTAGCACACAGGATACCAAACGGAAAACAAGGGCCAACAAGTTCTCAACAAACTAACTAATGAAATGGCAAAAAACACTTCTAAACACTATCTATGAGATAACTAACTTTTAATATTAGGATAACTAGCTATAGAATCAAGTAAGGTGAATAATAATGACAAAAAAGTTTGAACTTAGCCACGGCCAAGCAAGAAGCACTTCTGAACTCACAGACACGGCAAACGAGATCTGAGGATTGTACTAGTGCACTATGAGATACCTACCTAGCCGCGAGCCAACTAAGAGACTTTGAGCTTTGTAATAGGCTGAGTCAGAGCCGAGGATTGGCTCCGAACCCATATGTATGAATGAAGGCGAGATAGGACTACAGAACATCATTATTTATGTTTTGATAACCAGACTTTCCAACTGATGTACTTATTTATATGAATTTCTTAACTGGGATACAGCACAGCTCAGGGAAAAGTACAGAAGTAAATTAATTTATATAATACAGTAAGAGTGTCAATGTAATACAATGTGCACAAGGTTAGAGCAATGCAACAAGTTAGTTAGAGTTAAGCATCCCAGTATGAGAAAGTTATTACATTATAAAGCTGAATGAAGTTGAAATGAGCTTACTCATTACGGAGAAGTTACATAGACTACATACAAGACAGTCAAATTTAAAGGTAAGTGTGATATACAGTGGGAGGGCTATAGAGAATAAGAAAGCTATTACACAGTGACACAATATGGTTTGCTAAGTAACATGGCCAGGGTCCTTTTTCAGTGGAGATCCAGGCAGAAAAGATTCAGATAATATCAATACAAAAGTAACAAAGAATTTTTAGGGTACCATGAACATTCTAAGTTTGCCTTGGATGAATTTTCCCTGCATAGCCTGCTGCTGATACAATAACATCTTAGTTCTCATTACAGCAGTACAATACAGGTTTTCCTATTTAACTAATCGTCATTATTTTACTTTCTACAGACCCAGAGCTGCTGCCTTAAATCCAAAGTGATAAAGGTACAACCTCTTCATAAAGTAAATGTGATGCACAAAACCAACATAAAATGAGTTTGTTCACCTTTGCAAGTCTTTACCCTTCTCCATTTTTACATGAATTAACATGTACTTCATATGCATCTAAACAATGGAAGTGATTTGTCTATGTAAGATAAGCTAGCAATGTTCAAAACAATGACAACATCATGCATTTTTTTTACAATTGTGTTTTATAATATTTAGTAATATATTTCAAACGTGGTATGGTAAATTACCTGGTGAGTATTGAGCCTCTTCATTACTGGCAACAACACCTCATCTGTTTTTGTCTTCCTCCAACGAAAACGATTCTCGCAAAATGTAATACTGGTTAAGGAATACATTTATAACATATTACAATTTAAAATCAATGCTAAAGCAAGATCTAAAATAAATAAAAGTATGCACAATGGAACATATAACTTCACTGATTTTTTTTCTGCTTCAGTTAAAAGCATGAATTACAATTAATCCCAAAAGCCATCTAGTCAATCTTGCATTTGACATTACTTGATTTTTGGAAATACTCATCTCCTAGCACATGTGAAGCGCTGATTGGGTTCACACACCATGATAAAACTTGAACCCGAAGCCATTACATACCACAAGAACCGACAAATGTCACCTACTAAGCAATGATCACATTTATAACTGTGAGTTTAACCATGGAGGGATGTATAAAGAAATCCATTTAAAAAACATCATATCCGACCAAAAACAATTTTAGACCCATCAGCCTGACCAGAATACTTTCCATAAAATCCTAGATAAAGCTACACTGGAACTTATCCACAAAATCACAGGGAAGCAACTACTGTTAGATGTGGAACACTATGGATTTGTTAAGAGGCGATCTGGCCTTGTGGATCTTTTGAAATTTAACAAGGTAACAGCAGCAGCATACAAATGACTGACAGTGCTTACTGTTCATCTTGACCTTGCTAAGGTATATGATACCCTTCTACACGTCTGAATAACTGACAAATTACAATTCAACACATACACAAATAAATGGGTAGAAAAAGTTAAGCAACAGGACACAAAACGTAGGGTGAAAGGTTACCTGCCTATACCAATGGAAGTTACCAGTAAATGGAGATGCACGATGCACAGCAGATACTTTATTCAGTACCACTGATACTAATTACTGTATGAGCAATTTCCAGTTCTAAGACATTTTCCTGGCTTGTGACTTTTGTTTATTTTATTTAATATTTGTTTAAAAGGAAAGTCCAACTTGGAATGAAGCCAATTTTCAGAGGAGGCCCAGGGAGAAACACTCCAGACACATGTCTTTGTAACTTGGGTGGAAACCCACACGGCTGCAGGGAGGACACACAAACTCCGCACAGAAGGCAACCTCTTGCACCACTGTGCCGTCTAAGGTTTTAAGTTTTCTTTTACAAATAATGAGACACCATCACTATCTATTGCATTCTATTTGCAATATTTATTTTGGATCTTCTGTTTTGTTTAAATAATGGTACAAACATTAGCAAACTCCAAGATGAGTAAAAAAAAAAACTTCTAAGTCATTTTATTGTTGAGACTTCTGGCATTTAGCAAGACCACCTTCACTTCTGATTTTTTACCTTGTGTATTTTTCATTTTTTTATTTGTTTTGGAACTTGAAGAGGTCTAATAAAAGACATTATGAGGACAGAAAATTTCCTGTTCAGTATTTGAATTTGCAGGAAAGAGAGGTGTGAATTCACAGGACAGAGAGATGCATCCCATAAGATGAAAAGTACCTTGGCTGTACTCCAGGCCAATTACATCTTTTGTCAGTAACTGAATATGAAACGACTATCTTGGCACAAAGTGTCATAAGAGGTGATGGGAAAATTTTGCTAAGTAGATGTTTTTCCAACACTTCCTAGGCTGCACAATCTCACCATATCTTTTTGCATATCCATAAGGGAGGAAGTTAAAAGAGTATACACCTCATTATGAATCACTACCATATCATAATTACACTTAATCTTTTTAATGTAGTTCAGACGTCACTAATTCTGGTCCCAGTTAAGCATGGAAGTGCGACTAACTCATTACAATGAAAAGAGAGATACATTCTGTTTTATACACAATGGAAACACCAATTTAAGGATATATTTGCCAGGCCAACATAACTGCATAATGGGTTTTTCAGTCTGGCTTGTTTCTGTTTTAACAGTGGCACAGGGAGCCCAACCATTGAGACAAAGCTTCTTTAATCCGAAACGAAAAGACGTAATCCAAAAACAAGCACAGATAATAACAATAACAATGTTGTACAAAATTCCCTTTATGTTTTCGTCAATCAACTTCTTCAGATAAAATGACCTCATATAGCAAGCCCTTTATATACAGTTCTAAATTTTAAAAGGACCAATAGAAAATCATCAATTAAAACAATACATAATAAAACTTTCTTCCTTGTATTAAAATGACATCTAAATTTCACTCAAATAAATGTATGTGAATAAATATATATATGTAAAATCAATATTTGCATAAATCAGTATTGTCATTTAATAATGTTATTAAACCGAGAAATGTAAAACAAATAAATAAAAATTACAGTTACCTGAAACATAGATAAACAGCACCATCTAGTGAAATAAAGTCATATTTTGTAATTCGTGCTGAAAGGCTTAAAATACGTGTTGAGATGCGAGTCTAAAATTGATTATTTTTAAAAACATAAAACATCAGAAAATAATAGGAGTGAACAGTGTTGAATATCTAAAACGAAATAATTAATTACCCACTAAAACATGTGCTATAATTTAGCAGATCTAAGTTTTATAACTGGCTTCAAAGATAACATATCATTAAGACCAGGGGAGTTACTGGCATCTAAAATTAATTACCAGTATAATTCCCTATATTCCAGTTGAGCCTCCCATGGGCCTCCTCTGGGATCTAAAGGGGCAACTATTACAAAAAAAACTGAAATTCAGCTTTATCACACATTTGTTGATGCTTGCACAGAGTATTGTTGTCATTTTTCTTTCTAATATCATACCCATGCTAGTGCATTCTCTTCTTCAGTTTCTTTTCCGTCTTGCCCACATAGAAGGATTCACACACTACACATAAGGCAATATATACCACCCCAGTGGTATAACAATTTTAAAACCTTTAGTACTAATATGTTTCCTCCTACATTTTAAAAATATAGTGTCACCCTCCTTAATGTTAACACAGTGCGGGCAATTACCATATTTTCAAGTCCCTTTTTTGTTGCTACTGTACAATCCAAAATTGGCTCCTTCTAAAATGTTCTTTATATTACGTCCCTTTCGGTACACACATTTAAAAGGTTGATCGAAAATAAATTTAAAATCCGACAAACTAGCAAATTTATTCCATTCATTATTAATGATGTTCCTAACCAGATTACTCTCACCATCAAAAGTTGTAACCAGAGCTGCCTGGTGTCTCTTCAGTTGTGTTGGAACATCAACTTTTTTATTTTGTGTATCTGAGGGTAAAAGGATCTTACCTAGAAAAGGTGCAAACCTAAAACTCCTCCCATCAACTACCTCACTGGTCACTTTTAATAACAAGTCACTAGGGTACCCTCTTGCCTTGAACATGTTGTTTATAAAATCACATTCAAGTCTGAAATCATCTTCCTCTGAAGTCATCCTACTAGCTTGCACCAACTGGCCCTTTACAATTGCCCTTTTTTGATGAGGTGGATGGGAGCTGGTGTAGTGTAAATAAGCATTACAGAAGGTCCCCTTTCTATAGATTCTAGACTTGTAACCACTGCCTAATCTCTGTATGTTCACATCCAAAAAGCATAACTCTATATAATCAACACTGTATGTAAACTTCAAAAAGTTAGTAGTATTTGAAATATAATCATAAAATTCTAAAAGTTTTTCAACAGAATTGTTCCAAAAGATACACACATCGTCTAAAAAATGCCCATAATAATTCCAACAGTGTTTAAAATCAAAATTAAAAACAAATTTTTCCTCCCAATACAATAATATAATATTTGCATATGTGGGTGCACATTCCATTCCTTTAGAGTGCCTGTAATACTTCCCCTGGAAGAAAATACAATTGTTTTTTAATATTAAGTCCATTAAAACTAAGCATGTGCTAAATACTTTCAAAGAGATACATTTCTTACTTTCCAAGAAATCCTCAAACCAAGCAAGACCTGTGTCATGTGGAATATATGTAAATAGATCCACTACGTCTAAAGTAATAAAAAGTACAGTTGTGTACACCTACCATAAATGTAGATGTTCGAGTGTCTTCACTGTTGCAATCATGACTGTAGGGTTCTCCCCCTGCCGGCAGGCAGTCCCCGGTCGGCCAGAATCCCAAAGTCTGGGTCCGGCATCGGCTGTTCAGCCATGCTCCCTGACGTCAGAGCACCAGGAGTACAAAGCTGACAGCCGACGCCATCTTCTCCAGTTTTTCTTGCCCCAGATGTCAGGAGTCCCAAAATGAGAAAGGTCCCATATCCTTTGCAAATACACCTCAGAAGAATAGTGAAAAAAGGAACCACACAAAAGTAAAAACAAGAGGGGACAGGAGGGAGGGAAACCCAGACTGCAACAGTGAAGACACTCGAACATCTACATTTATGGTAGGTGTACACAACTGTACTATGTTCATCGTGTTTCACTGTTGCAGTCATGACTGTAGGGTAGAATCCCAAAGCTGAAAGAAAGGGAGGTGGTCATAAAGAAGAAGGGGCTAAAAGGCCCTGCAAGACTGCAGAGGCAAAGCCTGCCCTAGACTTAGAGTAGAGAGGTAGATTGTAGTGCTTAGAAAAAGTATGCACTGAACTCCAAGTTGCAGCTTCCAAAATGTCTTTGGTAGGAACTCCCCTGAGAAAAGCCGCAGAAGTGGCAGCAGCTCTGGTGGAATGAGTCCGTATACTCTCTGGGATTTGCTTTCCATGGTGAGAATAACAAAATCTGATTCCATGAGCAATCCATTTAGAAATGGTCTGTTTTGAAATGGCTTTACCTTGGGAACTTGAAGCATAAGAAACGAACAATTGTTCTGATTTTCTGATGTCCTTGGTTCTGTCCGGGTAAAAACGTAGTTGTCTGTGTACATCCAAAGAATGCAAGATCCTTTCCCCTTTATTTTGAGGAGTGGGGAAAAAAGTTGGCAAGTGGATAGTCTGATTTAAAGCCACTTTGGAAACCACCTTAGGCATGAAGGTAGGATTAGTCCTCAAAGACACTCTGCCTTGATGAAAAATAATATAAGGCTCCACAGCCATAAGAGCTTGTAACTCTGAAACTCTCCTGGCAGAGGTTAGCGCTAACAGAATAGCTGTCTTCCAAGATAAAAAACTTGATGTCAGAAGAGGTGGCAGGCTGAAAAGGAGGCAAGGTTAATTTTTCCAAAACATAGTTGAGATCCCAAGCAGGAATTGGAGGAGATCTAGGAGGTCTTAAGTTCTTAGCTCCTCTGAGAAACTGTCTCATGAGCTGGTGGGAAAAGATTGGAGGGTCTGTATTATAATGAGCAGAAATAGCAGAGGCATGTATCTTAATGGAAGAGACTGAGAGGCCCTTATGTAAGAGATCTGTCAAGTAAAGTAAAATTAAAGGAATGTTCGGAAGAAGAGGATCAGAATCCTGAGCCAAAATCTTTTCCTGCATAAGATTTTCTAGTACTAGGACGTCTGGCTTCCAAAATGACATCCATAACCTGCTTGGGTAGGAAAGAAGAAATCAAAGGCCCTGGATTAACCAGGCCGCCAGGCTGAGAGTTCTGACATGAGAGTGTAGAACCTGACCCTGATGTTGGGACAGAAGGTTCGGAGACTGAGGTAAAACCCAAGGGGGCTCCAGACATAGGTTTTTTAGAGTTGGGTACCAAAACTGTCAAGGCCAATTTGGGGCCAGCAAGATTATCATCTTGGGCTTGTCCTGTTTTATCTTTAATAATACCCATGGAAGAAGAGGAAGAGGCGGAAAGGCATATCCCGAAAGGTTCCTCCAACTGAATGATAGGGCATCCACTTTCCAAGCTTCTTTGTGGAAAGTCCTGGTGCAAAAATTCTGTAGTTGATGATTGAGGTGGGATGCAAACAGGTCTAATGTGAGGACATCCCCAGACTGCTGTTATCATCCTGAATATTTTGGTGTCCAGCATCCATTCGTGTGGATCTGAAAGGTTTTTGCTCAGACTGTCTGCCATGAAGTTTAGCTTCCCTGGGAGAAACTGAGCTTGAAGGTCCAGATTGCAAGCTAGAGCTGTGTTCCATAGATCCATGGCTAGTCTGCAAAGGGGGCAGGAATGAGATCCCCCTTGCTTGTTTATGTACCACATAACTGTGGTGTTGTCTGTCCGTATTAGAAGTTGTCCTGGATGTAAAAGATTCCTGAAGGCCAGTAGAGCTTCCTGGATGGCTAACATTTCCTTTAAATTGATATGCAGGTGCTTCTGATCCTTTGTCCAAAGGCCCTGCAGACACTTGCCCTGAAAATGGGCTCCCCAAGCATAATCCGAGGCGTCCGTGGTTAGAATGTGAGTGGCAGGAGGCAGACAGAAGGGTTTCCCTTTGTTTACAGCACATGCCCTGGACCACCAAAGAAATTCCTTTTGAAGGCAAGGAAGGACGGAGATCAGTATGCCTAAACTGTGGTAATGCTGAGACCATACACTTTTTAGGTACCACTGTATTTTCCTCATGTGTAGTCTTGCATATGGTACGAGAAGGATGCAGGAGGCCATGTAACCCAGAGCCTGCAGGAATCTCCTTGCAGATAACTGAATTAAAGTTGCTTAGGTTTTGAAAGTTGAAGCCAGCTGTAACTGTTTTTCGGATGTTAGAAATGCCATCTGGGTTGTGGTGTTTAGAAGAGCACCCAGAAAAGTTATCTGTTGTGAGGGTGTCAAATTTGACTTTTTTATGTTTACAGAGAATCCCAGGAACTTGAGGAGGTTCTGAACAAATTCTAGATGCTGGAGTAAGACATCCTTGCTGTCTGCCTGAATTAGACAATCATCCAGATAAGGGTAAATTTGAATTCCCTTGAGTCTGCAGTAAGCTACTACTGGAGCCAGGCATTTGGTGACGACCCTGGGAGCAGTAGACAATCCAAAGGGCAGTGCAGAGAATTGAAAGTGCCTCGATCCGGCCTTGAACCTGAGGTATTTTCTGCGTTCCTGCCTGATAGGAATGTGTAAATATGCCTCCTTTAAATCAAAAGTTACCATCCAAGCATCTTTGGACAGCATTGGAAGTAGCTGCTGTAGAGTAAGCATCTTGAATTTTGGAATCTCTAGAAAGGTGTTCAAGACTGACAGATCCAGAATGGGTCTCCATGAGTTTTGCTTCCTGGGGACTAGAAAGAGCCTTGAGTAAAAACCTTGTCCCATCTCTAAAAGTGGAACCAGTTCTATGGCTTTCATAGCCAAAAGAGCTTCCACCTGGTTTAAGGCCTCTGTCCATTGTTTTGAAAGGTCTGGCCATCCGCTTGGCCTTGGCAGGGTATGAAAATGGAATTTGTAACCTCTTAGAACCACATCCAGAACCCACTTGTCTTGGGTTATATGAGTCCAATTTTGATAAAAAAGAGAGAGTTTTCCTCCGAGGGGGGCTTCTAGGCAAGAAGTTCCTGCAGCCCAACAGAGGGAGTCACTGAGTTTGTTTCCTATGAGTTTGTGACCTGTCCTCTCCTCCCCTAGGGGTGGAAGCAGTCCACTGTCTTGGTCTATAAGAACCTTGTGTTTGAGGCCTTCCTCTGGAGCGTCTATATCTACCCCTCTGAGGCCTGTCTGAAGTGGGAAAGGACCAATTTTTAGAAGGCCAATTTCTGCTAAATCTTGGTGGCTGTACTTGTAAGAAATCTTTAACTGTTTGCATGGATTTCGCCTTATCCTCCAACTTTTTAATCACTTCTTCAGCTTTTGATCCAAACAAAACATTATGCTGAACAGGAGCATCCAATAATTTAGCTTTTACTTGTTCTGGCAAATTTTGTTCCTTTAGCCATGCATGCCTTCTAATGACTGTGCCGGAGGCAGCAGCCCTACAAGAAGCCTCCAAGGCATGAAATCCACAGTGTAAACCATGCTTCCCAACTTGCTCAGTGGCATGCAATAAGTCATGTAATTCCTTATCATCTGCACAGGCAGAAATGGAAGTAAGTTTTTGTTTTAAAACAGACAAGAGAAATTGCTGGTATTTCAGCATATGAAACTGACAGTTTAAAGCCCTAATGGACAAAGTAGCAGAAGTGTACACTTTTTTGCCCCATCTTTCTAAAGATCTAGAGTCCTTTTCAGTGGGAATGGGATTTTTGGCAGAAGCGGCCTTAACTCCCTTAGGACCCTGAGAAATGGTTTCAGGGTCAGCAGAAGGGTTCTTGTATAAAAACTGGTGGGAATCAGGAACCCTGTAATATCTAATCAGGCTTGACAGGAGCAGGAGGAAAAGAATCAGGGGTTAAGTTAGCCTCCGAAAAAGCATCATCCACAATATCCAAAACAGGATGAATAGCCAGGGGTCTATGTTGGGGGAGAAGAAGAAAATCCCTTAGTCTTTTCTTAGATTCCGAATACTCCTGTCCTTCCCAGTGGAAATATTCCCTCATTTCATGCAAAGTTTCCCCAAAAGAGAAATCCTCAGGGGGAGAAGCTGAGGGAATGGATTCCTCAGCATCAGAATCCTCATAAAGAGGGAAAGAATATTCCTGGTCGGAAGAGGAAACATAAGCCTGATCAGAGGAATCATAATAAACATCCTGCCTTGGCCTTTTATCTGGAGGGGGATGTGAACCCCTAATCATAGTAAGTAAATCCTCCGTCATCTTGAGTAACTGTTTCTGTGACTTGGGAGCCGGTTCAGAAGAGGCCTGTATTGCAGTCTTTGATTTAGAAGGAGTCTTTGCCTTTATTATAAGCTGAGTAGGCCTGAAAACCCCTTCGGAAGCCGGTACCTGCACAGCGGAGCATTGTCCGAAGGTCCTGCAATAGAGATATTTAAAGGCCTGGTTGGCTCCTCATGAGAGTCCGTTTCGGCCATCTGTTCTGAAATGGCCGACGACAGGGGCTGCAAAAGCGCCTCACTGACGACGGCCGAACCTGAAGCTGGCTCCGCTTGTGCGCTATCAGCAGATTTGGACCTCGGAGGCCTGTCTTTATCCTTGCGACGTTTGTGAACTCCGGTAGCCGGAACCGTATCCGATGACATTTTGTAGTTAAAGCACCTACCGAAGTAATGAAAAGCAAAATCGTACCTTCGTTTAATTGTACGTTGATTGAATCTAGCACAAAACTGACAACTAGCTACGTCGTGGTCAGGCCCTAAGCAAGGAATACAATAAGAATGAAAATCCTTATGAGGTATTTGCTTCCCACATGAAATACAATTATTAACTTTTTCTGACATCGGACTGGAGCAAGAAAAAGTTTCCCCAACGGGGTACTTAGCTTTGAGTGGAGAAGAAAGTCTTCGGACTGAAGTTTATCAGAAAAAATCGTCAGGAGTCAGCCGACCGGCACTTGCGATGCACGGCAAGAAAGACTGGAGAAGATGGCGTCAGCTGTCAGCTTTGTACTCCTGGCGCTCTGACGTCAGGGAACATGGCTGAACAGCCGACGCCGGACCCAGACTTTGGGATTCTGGCCGACCAGAGACTGCCTGCCGGCAGGGGAGAACCCTACAGTCATGATTGCAACAGTGAAACACGATGAACATCTTACTGTGCCTTCCTGGTTTGTGTCCTCTATGTGTCTTAAAAAATCCTAGGAATCCTTTAAAATATTGGGATTATCTATCACCAGCTCTTTTAAAGTGCATGTCAACATATTTTGCCAGGGGGCAGTCAGTGATCCCTCGGCCGAAACAATAGGCCTAAGGGGAGGGTTAACCAAATTTTTGCGGACCCTAGGTATACCAAAAAATGAGGGCACCTTTGGTTTTTCAACATACAAAAAATTATAAGTTTCTGTATCTATAAGCCCCTCTAATAGTAAATCATTCAAACATAGAGAAAGCTTTTTGTGAGCTATGTTAATTTCATTTAAAGAAACTCTCTCATAAGTAAATTCATAATTAAGCAGTTCAAACATTTTCGCCTCATAGGTAATCTGGTCCATCAAAACAACCCCACCCCCTTTGTCAGGCTTCATAATTCTACGATTCTTGTCTTCTTTAAGGACATGTAAAATATCCATTTCTTCCTTAGTAAGATTTGGGATGATTTTGTTGTACTTAAGCTGGCACCTCAGCTCTTTTTCTAACATTATCTCAAAATTTTTGAGTTGGGGATGCAAGGGCGGGTTAAAAGTGCTCTTTTTGAATAAGATGGTATGTGGTATGATATTAGAAAGACAAATGACAACAATGCTCTGTACAAGCATCAACAAATGTGTGATAAAGCTGAATTTCAGTTTTTTTGTAATAGAAGTTGTCTCTTTAGATCCCAGAGGAGGCCCATGGGAGGCTTGACTGGAATATAGGGAGTTATAGTGACAATTAATTTTAGATGCCAGTAACTCCCCTGGTCTTAATGATATGTTACCTTTGAAGCCAGTTTTAAAACTTAGATCTGCTAAATTATAGCACATGTTTTAGTAGGTAATTAATTATTTATTTAGTTTTAGATATTCAAAATTGTTCACTCCTATTAGTATTTTTTGATGTTTTATGCTTTTAAAAATAATCAATTTTAGACTCACATCTCAACACGTATTTTAAGCCTTTCAGCATGAATTACAAAATATGACTATTTCACTAGATGGTGCTGTTTATCTATGTTTCAAGTAACTGCAATTTTTATTTATTTGTTTTCCATTTCTCGGTTTAATAACATTATTAAATGACAAAATACTGATTTACGCAAATATTGATTTTACACATATATATTTATTAACATACATTTATTTGAGTGAAATGTAGATGTCATTTTAATACAAGGAAGAAACAAGTTTTATTATGTATTGTTTTAATTGATGTTTATTAGTCATTTTAAAATTTAGAACTGTATATAAAGGGCTTGCTATATGAGGTCATTTTATCTGAAGAAGTTGACTGACGAAAACAAAGGGAATTTTGTACAACAGCATTATTGTTATTATCTGTGTTTGTTTTTGGATTAAGTCTTTTCGTTTCAGATTACAGAAGTTTTGTCTCAACGGTTGGGCTCCCTGTGCCTTGTATTAACTTTTATCAGTTTTTTGGATTGGCACTGAGATCACCCCTTTGTTTCTTGTTTCTGTTTTAACACCAGGTTTTTGTTGTTACAGCCTATAACCGATGCTGAGGTTCAGTGACTTTGTATGACTGACCTACCATGGTCAATGAAAAGTCTGTGTAATATGCTACACGAATGAAGGTCTGGTGGTTTTTGGCCTTATGTTTTTTGAGATACAGGTGAAGTTTATGTGGGTGTAGCTTTTAGAACTTTGCATACGTAGTGGTATGTAGGCTGTGTGCGTGTCCTGGCTGACACCTAATAAAATCACACTAAACAGTATACACAAGGAAGGAAGGTTCCCTAAAGGGGTATGTCTCTGAATCAGAGAAGACTTATGGTACAAATGACCATGCAAAGAAAAGACTGACAAATATGTGTCCAGGCTAGCAGCAAGATAGCCTAAGGACTTGTACTCATTCACCTGCTTGTGAGCTGAGGTCATATGTCTGATGTATGCTTCTGAGAAGGCTTAGGGTTTTGGTAACTCAGCCAGACATCAGCAGTGAAAACCTCATCTGTTTAGAATACTGCAAAAACTTTTCAGTCAGGACATCTCCCTCTCTTTTCTAAAATTCTTGCTTTTGTGAAAGATGTGTTACAGTTACCTGCACTTCAGAAGTCTAAACGTGCTGTGAGTATTTATGTCTAAAGAAGAAACAACCATTGACTTAACTAAGTTTTTTGAATGAAATGTGGTTTTCATGATGTCAAGCTTGCACTTCAAATACTGCGATCTGCTATATACCAGGAAAAAAACAAATTTGTATAAGTTACAAAAGACTCAGAACTCGCAAATTATGACCGAGGTGAACAAGATTAGTTCCACCTTACCAGATTATGTTACATGTTTGGATGAAAGACTGGAAGAAACAGAAACACCTTTTTTCTGCATATTTAGGTCAGAGGCTGAAGCTTGAGGCTAGATTTAATGACATTTCACAGAGGAGGTCATCCTCAGACTAAAAGATTTAACTTTTGGAGGCAAAATTAATAGACATCGAAGAGAGATGATGATGTACAAATCTTTGTTTTAGTAGCATCCCAGAATGAGAAGAGGGTATTAGATGTGTAATACTCTACTAACAGTCTAGGTGAATGGACTGGGATATCTGCCAAAGAAATCTTAATAGAGAGTTTTCCCAGAATCCTTCTCAACACATTTTCAAGTTACACCACGAAAGAGAATGCTCTCTCTAAAATGTAGTCACTAGAAAAAGTAGTGAAAATTCGAGATCCCAGAGTTCTACATTCCCATGGTTATTCATCAGAGACAAGAAAGAAAAGGGCAACGAGACACTGCAGTTGCAGGACCTCCTCAATAAGGTGGGACCAAATGTGCTGGTCTTGACAAGATGACCTGAATGCTAATACTGGGTCAAACAGAACAGGATATGAGGACTGCTTAGGGGTATATGGCTAGAGAATAATGAAAGAAGAGCTATTCTGGACTTCTGTTTGGTAAATGGCTTTGTGGTGGGCAAAGTACAGTTTTGTACCTACCATAAATGTAGATGTCCGATAGGTATGCATCTGCAGTCCTAACATATGGGTTGTCCTGCCTCAGGCAGCCCTTCGGTCGGCCGGATTCCAAAGTCTGGGTCTGGCCTCGGCTGATGTCGCACTTCACCCGACGTCATAGCTGCTGTTTATTGGGTATAAAGGCATCAGCCGACGCCATTTTCCTCAGTGTTTCTTGCCCCAGATGCCAGGTGCCCTCTAGTAAGGCTAAATTTGGATAAATGCAATAATTCCAAACAGTGGAGAGCAAACAATATAAACAAATATAGATATATATATATACATATATACAAACAAATACACCATAACAGATTCCCCCAGCTAGCTAAAAGATGGGTAAATACCCTAGGAGTACCACAGAGGGGAAGGAGGGTGGGTAATCCTGACTGCAGATGCATACCTATCGGACATCTACATTTATGGTAGGTACAAAACTGTACTATGTCCTTCAAGGATGCATCTGCAGTCCTAACATATGGGTAGAATACCATAGCCAAACTGGGGGAGGAGGTACTAAGATAAAGATGGTGTAGTTAAGATCCCTTGCAAAACAGCAGTTGCAAAACCTGCTCGGGATCTAGAGTATAAAGGAAGATTGTAATGCTTGGCAAATGTATGCACGGAGCTCCAGGTAGCAGCTTCTAAAATGTCTTTGGTAGCCACTCCTCGTAGGAAAGCTGTAGTGGTGGCTGTAGCTCTTGTGGAATGAGGTCTGATATTATCAGGAGATGTCTTTCCATGAAAAGAGTAGCAAAAAACGAATGCAATTTCCTATCCATTTTGAGATTGTCTGTTTTGAAATTGCTTTTCCTTGCATTCCTGTTGCATATGCTACCAAAAGCTGGTCAGTTTTTCTGCTGGTCTTAGTTCTGTCCAGACAGTAGCGTAATTGTCTGTGCACATCCAAGGTATGTAGCAGTCTTTCCCCCTGTTCTGTGGGTTGGGGAAGAATGTAAGTAAATGAATCGCTTGGTTCAATGATACTTTGGAGACCACTTTTGGCAGAAAGGTAGGGTTGGTTCTCAGAGAGACTCTGTCCTGATGGAAGATAAGGAAGGGTTGTACTGCCATTAATGCCTGTAGCTCAGAAACCCTTCTTGCTGAAGTGATTGCTAGTAGGAAAGCAGTTTTCCAAGACAGGAATTGTAATTCTGCTGTTGCTGCTGGTTCAAAAGGGGGGAGAGTTAACTTTTCCAGCACAAAGTTGAGATCCCAAGTAGGTAAAGGTGGTTTCCTTGGAGGCTTTACATTTTTGATTCCTCTCAAGAACTGCCTGAGTAGAGGATGAGAGAAAACAGGAGGATTCAAGTTGTATTCTGCTGAAATTGCTGATGCATGAATCTTAATGGAGGAGTAAGACAGGCCATTATGGAACAGCTCTGCTAAGTATTCCAGGATGAGTGCTATGTTTGCCACAGAGACATTTTCTCCCTTTGCTGCACTCCAAATGAGGTATCTTTTCCACTTGGCTGAATAAGTCTTCCTTGTGGAGGGTCTGCGTGCCTCCAGGATAATGTCCTTAACCCTCTGAGATAAATCAGGGTTATTTTGGTTTATACAATATTCCAAGCAGCTAGCTGCAGTGTTTTCAAGTTTGGATGTAGGATCTTGTAGTTGTCCTGTGTTAGTAGTAAGGGACATAGAGGTAGATGCCATGCGTGTGTCCGAGACATGCTTCTCAGTAGCGGGTACCAATGTTGCCTCGGCCAGTCTGGAGCTATCAGAATTACCCTTGGTTGATCCTCTTTGAACTTCAGTAGAACTTTGTACATCAAGGGAAGAGGTGGAAATGCATATGCTGTCAGGTTTTTCCAGCTGAAGGAAAGTGAGTCCACCCTCCAAGCAAGTGGGTGGTATGTCCTTGTGCAGAATTTTTTAATTTGGTGATTGTGTGGGGAGGCAAACAGGTCTATCTGTGGTAGTCCCCATTTCTCTGTTATGGCTTTGAAAATGTCTGGATGCAGCATCCATTCGTGAGCATCCGTCGTAGTTCTGCTTAAGGTGTCTGCTAGAGAATTTTCTTTTCCTGGTACAAATCTGGCCTGAAGTTGAATGTTGAGGTTCAGGGCCACATTCCACAGGTCCATTGCCATCCGGCATAGAGGATATGAATGTGTACCTCCTTGTTTGTTGATGTACCACATGACTGTGGTGTTGTCCGTCCTTATCAGCAGATGACCCTGTTGAAGGAGTGGTCTGAATACCTGGATCGCATATTTCACTGCCAGCATCTCCTTTAGATTTATGTGTAGATTCAACTGGTCTTGGGTCCATAGGCCTTGTATACACTTGTCCACCATGTGAGCCCCCCATCCTAGGTCTGAGGCGTCCGTGGTGATGGTCTGGCTTGGCTGTGGTTTGTGGAAAGGCAAGCCTCTGTTCAACTGGCAGGCCTGAGCCCACCACAGGAATTCTTGCTTCAGGCATGGAATTATTGGAATCTGGTTTTCTAGACTGTGCTGGTGTTGAGACCATACATTCCTTAGGTACCATTGTAACTTTCTTATATGTAGCCTGGCATGCGTAATCAATATTATGCAGGATGCCATGTAACCCAGGGCTTGCAGGACCTTCCTTGCAGTAAGCTGAGTTTGTTTTGTTAATGACATGAAATAGCCTGGAAGTTGCTTTTGTTTTTCTTCTGTGAGAAAGGCCATCTGAGTTGATGTGTCCAGATCTGCCCCCAAGAATGTTATCCTTTGAGAAGGAACTAGTCTTGACTTCTGCATGTTGACTGTGTATCCCAAGGCTTGCAACAGTTGTATGACATTTTTCAAATCTATTGTTAATTGTGCCTTGTTGTCCGCTTGTAATAGGCAGTCGTCCAGGTATGGGTAAATTTGAATTCCCTGGAGCCTGCAATGAGCAATTACTGATGCCAGGCATTTCGTGAATACTCTGGGCGCAGCAGATAAGCCAAAGGGCAATGCTGAGAATTGATAATGCTCTGATCCTGCAAGAAATCTGAGGTATCTTCTGCAATCTGGTCGCATAGGGACGTGCAGGTATGCCTCCTTGAGATCTAGAGTCACCAGCCAAGACTCCTTGCCCAGCATGGGAAGAAGCTGCTGGAGGGTCAGCATTTTGAATTTTGGAACAATGAGGTATGTGTTCAGTGCGGACAAGTCGAGAATAGGTCTCCATTGATTTTCTTTTCTTGGTACCAGGAAAAGCCTGGAGCAAAAACCTTGGCCTTGTTCCATAGGTGGCACCTTTTCTATAGCTCTTATCTCTAGTAAGTTGTTGATTTGTTTTAGAGCATCTGTTTTTTGACTTGGTGGTAGGTTTGGCATTCCCCTCTTTTTTGGTAGAGTGTGGAAGTGAAACCTGTAGCCCTTGTCTATTGTTTGCAAAGTCCATTTGTCTCCTGTAATGTAATGCCAGTTGTCTGAAAATAAGGCTAGCTTTCCGCCCAAGGGAGCTTCCAGTTGTTCCCTGGTAGGCGGTATCAGAGCCAAGTCATTGTGTTTGTCCAGTGGAAGAGGTTGAAGTTGAATCTGTGGTGGTACTTCTCTGGTTGGTAGGTTGCCACTGACGTCCCCTGTAGGCACCCCTAGCTTGATTTCTGCCTCTTTGGCGTCTATTTCTGCCTCTCTGTGCTCTGGAGTTGTCTGGAAAGGACCAATTCTTTGAAGGGCAATTTCTGCTAAACCTCGGAGGTTGGACCTGTAAGAAATCCTTGACTGTTTGGACAGATTTTGCTTTTTCTTCCACCTTCTTCAGAACCTCCTGAGCAGGGGAGCCAAACAAACTTTGTTTCTCCATGGGAGCATCTAGGAGTTTTGATTTAACATGATCTGGTAAGGACTGTTCTTTTAACCATGCATGTCTTCGAATCACTGTTCCAGTCATAGCTGATCTAAAGGAAGCCTCCAGTGCATCATAGCCACATTTTAAGAAATGGTTACTGACCTGCTGAGAGTTATGTACCAAATCCTGAAGAGACTTGCGGTCTATAGGTTCAGGAGAGGACAGTTTTTTATTTAGCTGGTCTAACAAAAATTCCTGAT
Source organism: Protopterus annectens (assembly GCF_019279795.1). Lineage (NCBI taxonomy): Eukaryota > Metazoa > Chordata > Ceratodontiformes > Protopteridae > Protopterus > Protopterus annectens. The sequence goes on from NC_056735.1 coordinate 1,448,572,313, forward strand.
ATTGAATCATGTGAAATTGACAGTTTAAGGCCCTAGCCGAAAGAGCAGCAGAAGTATAAACCTTTTTACCCCATCTCTCTAATGCTCTAGATTCCCTATCAGAGGGAAGAGGGTTTTTGGCAGAAGCAGCTGCCACACCTTTCGGGCCCTGTGAAATGGTTTCTGGATCTGCAACAGGAGCCTTATACAAATGGTAGTGTGTGTCCGGGACCCTGTAATATCTGTCAGGCTTGGCAGGGGCCGGAGGAAGAGAATCAGGAGCAATACAGGCATCATTAAATGCATTGTCAACTACTGTTAGTACTGGAGGAATGGCTAAAGGCCTATGCTGTGGTAAGTGTAAGAAGGTCCTTAGCCTTTTCCTTGAATCTGAAAAATCCTGGCCCTGCCATTGGAAATGCTCCCTCATAGCATGTAAGGTTTCCCCAAAAGAAAATTCCTCAGGAGGAGAAGCAGAAGGAATGGAGTCTTCTGCATCAGAATCCTCATAAGCAGAATATGGGCCTTCCTGAGGGTCAGTAATGTCTGAGTCCTCAGAGGAATAGTCTGTAGAGACAGGTTCCGGGGGTTCAGTCCTAGGCCTCTTATCTGAAGGGGGCTGAGAGGCCCTGTCCGGGTGAGGTTGTGATCCCCTGATCAAAGAAATGAGATCCTCAGCCAGGCTGAGTATTTGTGAACTAGAGGTAGGCCTATGTGGGGTAGTTTTAGCAGGTAAGGCCTTAGAAGATTTAGCTGCTTTAGCCCTGGCAAAAGCCTTGATGGACATAGAAGCAAGGGGTCTAGCAGCCCCACGTGCAGGGGTAGATATGTCTAAAGGAATAGTATCCGACAAATCCTGGGAGCCTGCTTCTGTAGCAGTAATATCAGTAGCAGATTCAACCATTGTCTGTGAGGCCTCGGCTATAGGAGGCACGCTTTCGGCCGAAGGAAGAACCGAGGACTCTGTTTCAGCCGAAACCGAGACACTCGCGGTTGGCCTAACCGCGTTTTTAGCCGAAACTGCGGACCGCGAGTGTCGGTCCTTTTCCTTGCGCTTTTTAGCTATTTGTGTAGTCGGAATCTCCGACGGCATTTTGTAAGCAAAAGCGGGACCAAAAAACTCCTCTGCAAACTCCGACCGACGTCTAAGCGTTTGTCGGTTGAAGGAAGCACAGGCTAGACAAGCTGATACGTCGTGGTCTGGGCCTAAGCAAGGAAGGCAGTAAGAGTGGAAATCCTTATGAGGTATTTGTTTCCCACAAGTTAAACAATTATTTACTTTTTCTGACATCGGCTGAGGCAAGAAAGAGTCCCCAACGGGGTACTTAGCTTTTTAGAAGTCTTCGGTAGTAGAAATCTCTGGATCTGACCGACCGGCACTTGCGAACAGCTTCTGCTTCGGGCACCACGCGGCAAGAAAGACTGAGGAAAATGGCGTCGGCTGATGCCTTTATACCCAATAAACAGCAGCTATGACGTCGGGTGAAGTGCGACATCAGCCGAGGCCAGACCCAGACTTTGGAATCCGGCCGACCGAAGGGCTGCCTGAGGCAGGACAACCCATATGTTAGGACTGCAGATGCATCCTTGAAGGACATCACATATGTTCCCCAGAAGACATGGTCACAATATCACATACAGCTGTAGTCTGCATTCAACTCAGGCAGACTTCCAGCTCATAAGGAAGGGGTACTGGAACTGAATCGTCGACTGCACAGACATTACTAGAGAAGCAGCTAGCCCACAGCATATAACACTGATGGCCACAACCAGCTTCAAGCAATGGTTAGAGGGAAGACTCTAAGAACAACAGTGACAAGACTGAAGATGAAGCAAAAGCAAAGTGGTTCAAGAAAATACTTGTGGCTCAAGCACCACAGGAAGAGGAAGAAATAAGTGGAGAAAAAGAAAAAATGTCAGCATTTCTAAACAGTGTTTGAAGAAGCTAGAACATATCTGTGGTCCATCCAGTTATGCAAATAATGTAGGATGTTATAAAAAAAAAAACAAGACAGATCAAGCAAAGAAGGAATACTGGCTGGCTAACAAAAGGCTAAGAGAACAGTCACAATAACAAAAAACAAGGTGTCAGTGAACCTTTACCAACTTCTGGAAAGTGGCTTAATAGATGGCACAAAAAAGCTCTTTCAGTTTTATTTTTGATTTAACATTAAGCAAAGCTCAATAAATCCAGTAATGTGGGTTACTAAAATCTATTATCAGAAACCGAAAGTAAGTGGTAGCTCCACAGGTGACACACTGGATTTTGAGTTTGATTTCACAGAATAATGTTGATGGCCTTTTTCTAATGTTGTCAAGTTGCAGATGTTTTGCAGTTTACATAAAAATTATTCATGAAATGGGACTGAGTTTGGGAATGATTTCATTCTGGTATTGCAAAAACTTGCAGAATATGTGGCATTACAGGCAGACTCTAAGCAAGAACTTCAGCAAAGGATAGGAGAATTGAATGAGAAACTAAAGGCACATGGGATTAAACTAAGCACAGATAACACAGTGGTAATAGCAGCTAATTGGGGAAATCAGAAGATGCTTAGAATGGAGATAGAAGGGAAGACAGTAACAGGTAAGCAGCATCAGGTATCTGGGAGGGGTGGTTGAGGAGAAGAGAAGTCTGAATGAAGAGGTCAAAGCTGGAATCAGAGGGGCTGCAGCCAAGTGGCATATGTCAGGTGTAGTCTATGACAGAAGAATGCCAAAGAAGTTGAAAAGTAAGGTGTATAAGACAGTGGTGTGATCAGTACTACAGTATGGTACAGAAACCTTGGCAGTAAAGGCAGAACATTTTAAGAAGCTACAGGTGATGGAAATTAAGTGTCTGAGAAGAGTGATAGGATGCACATTGTGGGACAGATGAAGAAATGAGGACATAAGAGCAGAAGCCAAAGTAGCTCCAATTGCAGAAAAGATCAGAGAACAGATTATGGTGGTTTGGACACGTGCAGGAAAGCAGAAGACAATCTGGTGAGGAAGATTTGGGACAGACAGGATGATTTGGGACAGACAGGAAGAAGGTAAGAGGAAGCAAGCATGTCCAGCAAAGAGTTGGATGGATTATGTGAAAGAATATCTGCGACAGACAGTCAGGCATGAATGTTGAAGAAGGCAGGAATGTGGCACTGAATCCGGAGAGATGGCGACAGTTAACATGATACCTGACACCATGTAGAAAAATGGGAAAAAGGGGGCCGAGATGATGATGATGATGACATTTGCTTTGCCTGTATGATATATTTTATGCCCATAGCTGCACATGCTGCTTCCTGTGACCTTGTGAATAAAGTGGCTGACTGCAAAAAATGGAAATAAATAAATAAATAAAAAAAGACTGGGAGGACATGATATAGCTCCACAGCTTACTACTGAAAGGACAGTACAGTTGTGCAAGTAAACTTACCGTAGCAGTAGGCCTTCGAATGATCAATCTTGAAGTAGTCTTAACTACATGGGTATAACAGCCTGACAGCTTCCAAAGCTTTAAGGCACCTGGCAAAAACAAATAACAGGAAAGGAAGGAGGGCTACTGCAGCAGTGATAATTCTAATATCTACTGTTATGGTAAGTTTACTTACACCTGTATTATGTTCATAATTTTATCACTGCTGCAAGTAGTCTTGGCTGTATGGGTAGAATGCCATAGATTACAAAGCCTGGGAGAAGGCAGGATGAGGTCCAGGAGTCCCTGGAGAATGGATAAAGCAACAGCTACTCAAGGACCAGGAAGAGGAGTCTAGTTTGTAGTGCTTTGTAAAAGACACGTTGCAGCCTCTAGAAGACTCCTAGAGTCCATTCCCTTTCAAAAATCCACTGATGAAGCCAAGGCTCTGCCTTGAACATGGCTAATATTGACCTGTTGGAATAACAAAAAAAGAGACAGAAAGGGCCAACTAGTTGGAAATGGTCTGCTTTGTTACAGGTTTGTCCTTTTTCTTACCTTCATAATAAATAGAATTTCTTAAGTTTTAGTTTTGCCAAGATAGTACCTTAGTTGTCTGTGGACATTTAGAGTATGAACAATCATTTCTCCCTCTACTTTGGGTTTTGGAAAGAAGACAGGGAATTGACAGCTTGGATGAAAGAAAACTCAGATAGCTGAACAATTGGCAAAACTGGGATAAGGACCTCAGAAAGGCAACTAGAACACAGGGCAGTCCGGACAGTGGGGAAGGAGGGAGGGACAGAATCCAGCAACCATGAAGAGAAGGATGCCTACTTTTATGGTAAGATAGTACACAACTGTACAATGTCCTCCTATATCACTATTGCAGTATTCCTTACCTAAGGGAGAATGTAAGAGCTCAACAGGAAACGGGGAGGAGGAAAGCATAGAGGTATCCACCAAAAACCCATGCAGGACAGCCTGGTAAAGCCTGCTCTGCCCCTGGAAATAACAGCAAACTTGTAATGTTTAGTGAAAGTATGAAGAGAAGACAAAATAGGAGCCTCAGGGATGGAACTGGTATCCAGACTCTTGAAAAAGGCACCAGACGTGGCAACTGCCCTAGAGGAGAATGTGTCTTTACAGACAAGGAAAGACATTTGCCATAAAAAGAACAACAGAAGTAAATGGCCTTAGAAATCCAGGAGGATATGGTTTGCTTAGACACAGCCAAAGTCCTGGGATGAAAAAAAAAAAAAAAGCTGCTCAGATTTGTGAATAAAGTACAGTTTTGTAAAACCTTATAACAACAGTAGGTATTCCTTACATAAGGGATCTCCTGCCAAGGATAGTCTAACATCCAGCCTGTATACCAAAGCCTTTAGTATTTACAGGCGCCATATGTCACATGTATGCTCACAACAGAAGGCATAGGCATAAAGATGACATACAGATGTACACACTTCAGAACTGTATGTCCCAGTACGGAAAGAATATCCCTAGGGACCAGGAGGAGGAAAGAAAAAAAAGAGTAGGGCAGAACTGATGGGGTAAGAGGGAGAAACTGAATACTGCAACAGTGAAGAAAAGGACATCTACTGTTATGATAAGATTTTATACAACTGTGCTATGTCCTTCAATATCACTGCTGCAGTATTCCTTATATAAGGAAGAGTACAAAAGCTCAACAGGAAACCTGGGAGGAGGAAGGCACTGAAGAACCCTCTAGAAACTCATGCAGGATAGCCCTAGCAAAGCCAGCTCTTGTTTACGGAAACATCCAACTTGTAGTACTTAGTGAAGGTATGGACAGAAGTCCAAGTAGCAGCCTCAAGGATGGAAATGGTATCCAGTCCTTTGAAAAAAGCACCAGAAGAAGTAACAGCTCTGGTAGAATGTATCTTTACAGAAGATGAAAGACATCTAGCATGGAAAGAATAACAAAAGAAATGGCCTTAAAAATCCAGGATGAGATGGTTTGCTTAGAAACAGCCAAACCCAAAGACCTGGGATGAAAGAAGACAAAAAGTTGCTCAAATTTGCAAATATCTTTAGTCTTATCTAAATAATATCTGAGCTGCCTGATCCATGGTGTGAAGAACCTTCTCGCTGGCAGATTGCAGAAAAGGGAAAAAGGAAGACAAAATTAATGGACTGATTAACAGACAACTCACTGACTACCTTGGGCATAAAAGTACTGAGATGGCATGTCTCTTTGATAAACTAAAAGGGATTAAGAGCCATGACAGCATGAAGCCCAGCATGAAGCAAGGGCTAAAAGAACAGTCTTCCAAGAACAATTTTGTAAGGAAGCTGAAGCAGCAGGCTCAAAAAGAGCCCGAGTAATTATTCAAGAACAAAAAACAAAAAATGAGGTCCCAGGTTTCTTGGGAGGCCTGATATGAAGGGCGCCTTTAAGAAATTGTTTGACCTCAAATATAGAGGTTAGAGGAGGAGCTAAGTGCAGACAAGAAGAAACTGCTGACAAATGAGCTTTAACTGAAGAATATGCCAATCCAGCATGGAGCAGATCACACAAATAAGACGGAACCACACGAACCTGCACAGAAAAGGGAGCCTGTTTTCGAAGGTGGCACCAGACAGAAAATCTTTTCCATTTGGACAAATATGATTTCCTGGTAGTGGATTTCCTGGCCTCCTGCAGGACCTGAAACACATCCTCAGAAAAGAGGTACCAAAAAGGGATCAAAGCTCTATCACTCACAGCGTCAGTTAAGAGCGGATAGGTAAGGATGGATAAGAGACCCCTTGCCTTGTTTGAGAAGGTCCACCCAGAGAGGTAACTGGTGCTGACTGCCCTGGCCACATGAGGAAGGGGGAACATATGATGTCTGAGTCAAAAGGGAGTCACTAGCAAGATTCTGAGAGAGTCCTGTCTGATCTAGTGCAGAACTCGTAGTGACAGAGGAAGGGGGAAGTGTAAAGAAACATTTCCTTCCAAAGAAAAGACTGGGCATCCACTTTCCAAGTTGGAGGACTTGTGACACTTGGAGCAGAACAGATAAAGTTGTCTGTTCAGAAAGGAAGCAAAGAGATTTACCTGAGGAATATCCAATGGACAACATATAGAAACACATTTCTGTGAAGCATCCTTTCGTGAGCTTGTGTTCTGGACCTGCTCAGAGAGTTTGCCAATAGATTACGCTCTCAAGGAATGTAAACTGCCTGGAGTCACCTGATACTGGATAGCTAGATCCCAAACCTGAAGAGCCAACCTGTAAAGGAGATAGGACCTCATCCCCCCCCCCCCCCACACACACACACACACACTTGTTGACATTCCAGATCACTGTGGTGTTGTTGCTGAAGACTGAGGGCCTGGGATGAAAGAGGGAATGAAAAGCTTGCAGAGCCAAAATCAGAACTCTCATCTTTTTATACTGATATGATCAGATATCTGATAAGGAGGCCAGAGACCTCAGACCTTTAGGAGGCCAAAAGAGGTACCCCACCCCATGACTGAGGTGTCCATGAAAATCTCCTGAGCAGGAACTGGAGGCTGAAAAAAAAGCCCTAGATTGAGAGAATGCTGATGAATCCACCACTGAAGCTTGACCCTGAGACAGGGAAGAAAAGGAAAGTACAGTTTTGTACCTACCATAAATGTAGATGTTCGAAGATCCACATTGCTGCAGTCCTAACACTTGGGTAGTCCGCTGTCCCAGTCGGCCCGAATACCAAAGTATATGGCTGATGTCGGTCAAGGCGCATTAGTCTGACGTCAGGACGTCAGGGTACAAATGCGCATGACCGACGTCATATCCTCAGTCTTTTCTTGCCCCAGATGTCAGAAGACCCTAAAAAGATAAGGCCAAAACCAAAAAACACCAAACACTCTTGTACCAAATATATATACAATATATACAACTTTACAAAGGTACAACCCCACCCACACAACCACCCCTAAACACAGAGGGGAAGGAGGGAGGGTAAATTGGACTGCAGCAATGTGGATCTTCGAACATCTACATTTATGGTAGGTACAAAACTGTACTATGTTCTTCATCCCACATTGCTGCAGTCCTAACACTTGGGTAGAATCCCAAAGCAGAGGTAAGGGAGGCTGGCAAATCATAAGGAAGCAGGAGCTGTCAACATGCCCTGCAAAATAGCCGTGGCAAAACCAGCCCTGGGTTTAGAGTAGAGAGGAAGGTGGTAGTGCTTAGAGAAAGTATGCACTGAACTCCAAGTAGCTGCCTCCAAATATCCTTAGTTGCCACCCCCCTTAGAAATGCTGTTGAAGTGGCAGTAGCCCTAGTGGAATGAGGCCTAATCCCAGCTGGAATCTCCTTGCCATGATGGGAATAACAAAATGCAATGCAAAACCCAATCCACTTAGAAATAGTTTGTTTTGACACAGGCTTGCCCTGAGAACTCAAAGCAAAAGAAACAAACAACTGCTGAGACTGCCTAAAATCCTTAGTCCTGCTTAAATAATAATGCAACTGCCTGTGTACATCTAAAGTGTGCAAAATCTTTTCCCCCTTATTTTGGGGATCTGCATAAAAAGTAGGCAAATGAATAGTTTGGTTTAAAGCCACACTAGAAACCACCTTAGGCATAAAGGAAGGATTAGTGCGTAATGATACCCTATCCTTATGGAAAATCAAAAAGGCTCAACCGCCATAAGGGCCTGCAATTCAGAAACCCTTCTTGCAGAAGTAATGGCGACCAAAAGATCACGCTTCCATGACAAGTATTTCAATTCAGCAGTAGCTGAGGCTCAAAAGGTTGTAGAGTAAGTTTCTCCAACACAAAATTGAGATCCCAAGCAGGAGTAGGAGCTCTACGTGGGGTCTTATATTCTTTGCCCCTCTAAGAAATTGCTTGAACAAAGGATGAGAAAACAATGGTGGGTCACAATCATAGTGAGCTGAAATTGCTGCAGCATGAATCTTAATGGAAGAGAAAGACAAACCTTTGTCCAATAACTCAGTAAGATATTGAAGAGCCACACTCAAATTAGGCTCAGAAACCTCCAAATCCTTTGCTGCACTCCAAAATAAAAATCTCTTCCATTTTTCTGAGTACACTTTCCTTGTACTAGGTCTTCTGGCTTCCATAATCACATTCAAAACTTGTTGAGGAAGTTGAGACCTGCTGTGTTTCAAAACAGAATATGCCAGGCTGTCAGATGAAGAGAGTGAAGCTTGACATTGAGAAGATGACCGTCCCTCTGAGACAATAGGTGTGGAATCAAAGGTAAAGGCCATGGAGGCTTCCTTACCAGACTCCTCAGTAATGGGTACCAGTGTTGCCGAGGCCAATCTGGAGCTATTAAAATCATCCTTGGCTTGTCTTGTCTGACCTTTAGGAGTACCTTTGGGAGAAGAGGCAGAGGTGGAAAGGCATACACATGAAGATTTTTCCAACTGAAAGAAAGAGCATCCACTTTCCAAGCTGTGTGATGAAACCTTTTTGTGCAAAACTTTGGCAGTTGGTGGTTTAGTGGAGAAGCGAACAGATCTATGTCTGGAGTTCCCCATGACACTGTCAATTTCCGAAATACATGAAGATCCAGTTTCCACTCGTGGGGATCCATGATTTGCCTGCTTAACACATCTGCTAAGGAGTTCTGTGCTCGGCAGAAACCTTGCCTGAAGAGTTAGTTGCAAGCTGAGCAGTCTCCCATAAAATCATTGCTTGCCTGCATAGAGGATAAGAATGTGTTCCCCCTTGTTTGTTGATGTACCACATGACAGTTGTGTTGTCTGTTAGAATCAACACCTGCCCATGGAAGAAGTAACTCCTTGAAAGCCATTAATGCAAACTGGACTGCTAACATCTCCTTCATGTTGATATGTAGATGCTGTAGTCTGGCAGGCCACTTGTCTTGTATCCACTTTCCATTCAGATGAGCTCCCCAAGCTATGTCTGAGGCATCTGTCGTTAGAATCTGACTCGCCTCTGGCCGGGTCACAGAGAGTCCCTTGTTTAGGTGACATTCCTGAGCCCACCACAAAAATTCCTTTTGAATGCAAGGTATTATTTGAATGACAGTGTCCAAATCCTGGCAGTGCTGTGTCCATACATTTTGAGGTACCATTGCAGCTTCCTCATATGCAGTTTGGCATTGGGAAGCACCAGAATACAAGATGCCATGAACCCTAAGGCTTGAAGGACTGTCCTTGCAGTCAGCCCGGACTGAAGAGATAGTTGATGGAAGTAAAGGGAAAGATTCTTTTGTTTGTCCGGGGTTAAAAAGGCCATCTGGGTTGCTGTATTCAGTCTCACACCCAGAAAGCACATGTCTTGAGAGGGTACTAGACTGGACTTTATTTCGTTCACAGAATACCCCAGGCATCTTAGCACTGCTATCACGTATTCCAAATGCTGTAAAAGGTCTTCCTTTTCTTGAGCCAGAATTAGGCAGTCGTCCAAGTAAGGATAGATTTGTATTCCTTTTAGCCTGAAGTAAGCTATCACTGGAGCCAGAACTTTTGTGAATACTCTGGGCGCAGTAGATAAGCAAAAGGGCAATGCAGAGAACTGATAATGGGAATTCCCAGCTCGAAAACGCAGATACTTCCTGCAACTTAGTCTGATAGGCACATGAAGGTAAGCCTCCTTGAGATCTAAAGTTACCATCCAGTGATCTTTGCCCAGTAGAGGTAAAAGCTGTTGTAACGTCAACATTTTGAACTTGGGAATGTCCAGATAAGTGTTGAGGATAGATAGATCCAAAATTGGTCTCCACGTGTTCCCCTTCTTTGGTACTAGGAACAGGCGAGAATAAAATCCCAGGCCCCTTTCTGGCACAGGAACAGGCTGAATGGCCCCTATTTGGAGTAACAGAGAAATTTGCTTGTGAGCCTCTTTTCTTTGTAGAGGAGGAATGTCTGGCATGCCTTTGAAAGGAGGCAAGGTATGGAAATAAAACCTGTAACCGTGGTGAATGATATCCAATACCCATCTGTCCTGGGTAATTAAACTCCAATTTTCTTTGAAAAGTGCCAGCCTTCCTCCCAAAGGTGCTGCCAGAGAAAGCACTGGCAGCTGAAAAGGCAGCTCATTGGGTCTGTTTACGAAAGGGCTGACCCCTGCCCTCACCAGAAGATTGAGCAGGTGAACTCCCTGTTCTAGGCCTAAAAGTACCTTGAGCTCTGCCCCTACCACGTCTAGACCTACCCCTAGACTGGGAATCATAAGAAGGATATGTCCATCCCTTAGTAGGCCAATTTCTACTAAACTTCGGGGGCTGAACCTGCAAAAAATCTTTAACAGTCTGCCTAGACTTAGCCTTGTCCTCCATTTTCTTTAAAACTGCTTCCACAGGCGAACCAAACAACACATCAGACTGTAACGGAGCATCCAAAATCCTTGTCTTAACATGCTCAGCTAAATTCTGATCCCTCAGCCAGGCGTGCCTGCGAAGAACAGAACCAGTGGCAGCCACCCTAGAAGAGGCCTGCACAGCATCAAAACCACATTGCAAGGAATGCTTACCCACCTGTTCAGACACATGAACCAAATCCTGCAACTCTTTACACTCAATACCTTCCGCCAGAGCATCCACCTTAGACTGCAATTGTGAAAGGAGATAATTTTGATATTTTAACATGTGGAACTGGCAATTCAAAGCCCTCATGGCTAAAGTGGAAGAAGTATACACTTTCTTTCCCCATCTATCCAAAGCCCTTGCCTCTTTATCAGGAGGAACAGGATTTTTAACAACAGAAGCCTTAACACCTTTAGGCCCCTGAGAAACAGTTTCTGGGTCTGCCCTAGGACTCTTAAAAAGATACTTATGAGCTTCAGGCACCCTATAATACCTGTCCGGTTTAACTGGGGCAGGAGGCAAAGAATCAGGGTTCAGGGAAGCCTCTGCAAAACATCTTCCACCACATCCAGAACAGGAGGTATAGCTAAAGGCCTATGCTGGGGTAAAACAAAATTCCCTAAGCCTCTTCCTGGAATCAGAGAAATCTTGTCCTTCCCATTTAAAATGTTCCCTCATGGAATGAAGAGTCTCTGAAAAAGAAAAATCCTCAGGAGGAGAAGCCGAAGGAGTAGAATCATCCACATCAGAATCAGAATAAGGAGGATATTCCTGTAAGTCTTCAGCCGAAGACTCAGAAGCCTCTGAACACTGCTCAAAACTCTCAAGCTCAGGTTCCACCCTAGGCCTCTTATCAGGAGGGGGCATAGAACCTCTAATCATAGTAATCAAATCTTCTGCCATTTTAAGCATATGTTTCTTAGGCAAAGATCCTGAAGAACTAGGAGAGACACCCACTGAAGTTAAACCTGGCCTGCCTCTCAAACAAGCCTTGGAAACAGAAGGGGAGGGCCTAACCACCTTAGGAAGGGAGGGGAGAACAGCCACCTGAGAAGCCCCTTCAGCCTGGCCTACCTCCTGAGAGGACACATCTTGCAACAGTAAAGTCTCTCCCTGAGATTCCAAAGAAACTTCTGGCAGAACCTCCGGCTCCACCGAGCCTCCTAAAGAACCGACGTCCGGGACTGACGGTTCTTCCAACCTAGGCTTTGCTGCTTTGTCCTTGCGCTTTTTGGACGAAGCGGAGCATCCGGCGGCATTTTATAATTACAACGCTTCCCAAAACTAACCTGGCACAGTCTAATCTTCTCTTATAGTGCTTGTTAAATCTAGCACAAGAGCGACATCCAACAACGTCGTGCTCAGGCCCTAAGCAAGGTATACACAAGGTATGGTAATCCCTATGAGGTATCTGTTTCCCACAAGAAATACAGTTATTCACTTTTTCTGACATCCGGTTAAATACTGAGGCAAGAAAAACCAAAATATTCCCCAACGGGGTACTTAGCCAACTTTGATTCGGTCTGAAACTCCGACTTCAGAAAATTTCAGAACGCCAACCTGCACTCGCAAAACTGCTTCTGCATCGGACCATGCGGCAAAAAAGACTGAGGATATGACGTCGGTCATGCGCATTTGTACCCTGACGTCCTGACGTCAGACTAATGCGCCTTGACCGACGTCAGCCATATACTTTGGTATTCGGGCCGACTGGGACAGCGGACTACCCAAGTGTTAGGACTGCAGCAATGTGGGATGAAGAACATCCTAATGTATTGGTCATAGGTGACTCCACTGTGAGACACATGGATGTTCCCCTCACCAGGCTGGATAAGGACCAGGTTAAGGTTAGCTGCCTGTCAGGTGCCAGGATCAGTCAAGGCACTCAGCCACAAGAACCGGTATGACTCCATCAAAGTCCATATGGGGCTGAATGACTTGAAATGTTCCTCAATGGACTACATGAATGCAGACATAACTGAGCTCTCGCACTGTGTGCCACAGGCCAGTATATGCATAGCCTTGAGCAGCATTATACCTTCTCTAAGGATGATGCCACAATACAAACAAAACATTATTGACTTTAGCAATTGCCTTAGCTTCTGGTATCAGTCCAAGTGAATCCAATATCTGACAGCCTGGGAAGACTTGGTCAAAAGGCCATGTTGCTTTGCCAGAGATGGCCTGCACCTGTCATTAGTGACCCCTATTGTGCCTTTCTGTAGGCAGTGTGAAAATAACCAACCTCCCAACATAACAAAATCCTCTCTATATAAACTGAAGATACTGCTGCTTAATACTAGGAGTCTAAACAAAAGACTGCACTCCTTGGAAGCGCTTCTCACTTTGGAAGATACTGATGTCTGTGCAGTCACCAAGACATGGTTCAAAGGGGCAGAAAGAACCCCAGACATGCAGAGCTACAATGCCTTCCATATGTTCAGACCACAACCTGAGCATGAATGAACCAAAGGACAAGGTATATCCATCTTTATTAAGTAAACCTTGAGACTGCTCAAACAGTATGATTCTCATAAGCTACCCCACGTCTAATTAACTACAGGCAAATCCCTCTACCATATCATAGCTAGCTATAGGTCCCCCACTACGAAGCAGGAAAAGCATATCGCATACCTGGACTTACTGGAGTCACCTGCCATTCAGCCAATCACCTTATTTGTGGGTGATTTTAATTATCCTACCACTGAATGGGAAACATACACGGCCACAAACATGTTGAATCAGAGGTTCTTGGACAGTGAAAATGCAAATGCTCTGGAACAGCGAGTTAGCACAGCCACAAGAGGCTCAAATGTCCTGGACATTTATTTATTTATTTTTATTTTACATTTGTTGACCGGTACATAGTACTCACTAACATGGGAGTTTATTGTACACACCCCTCTTAATTTTTTCAAAGACAGACTACCTCCTCCTACATGATGGTATAAGAAGTTTCAAAGCCTCAAAAGTACAGTTTTGTACCTACCATAAATGTAGATGTTCGAGTGCTAATACAGCTGCAGTCATAACAGATGGGTTATCCTGCCGTCAGGTGGGTCCTCGGTCGGCCGAATTCCAAAGTCTAGGTCCGGCGTCGGTTGTCGTCGCTTCTTCCCTGACGTCAGTGCGACAGGGGTATAATAGAACCAGTCGACGCCATTTTCTTCAGTTTTTCTTGCCCCAGATGTCAGGTGCCCCCAGAAGGAAGGCAATACATAAATTTATATAATAAAGCAATGCAATATAATCAAAATACAGTAGTTGCAAGCAAATACACCATAAAAGAATACCCCAATCAGGATGTATGTGGAGGTGTTTGCCAATAGGCCTGTCCCAAGAGGGGAAGGAGGGAGGGAAACCTGGACTGCAGTTGTATTAGCACTCGAACATCTACATTTATGGTAGGTACAAAACTGTACTATGTTCATCATGCATACAGCTGCAGTCATAACAGATGGGTAGAATCCCAAAGCAAAGAAAGGGGTGGTAGGCACTAGGTGGAACTAGGAGGAGCCAGGATGCCCTGCAAGACTGCAGTGGCAAAGCCAGCTCTAGTTTTGGAGTATAATGGTAGGTGGTAGTGCTTAGAGAAGGTATGCACAGAACTCCAAGTGGCTGCTTCCAAAATATCTTTGGTAGGAACACCTCTGAGGAAAGCTGCGGAGGTAGCTGTGGCCCTTGTGGAGTGAGATCTGATGCCTGTAGGTACAGTTTTGCCATGAAAAGAATAGCAAAAGCGTATGTAGTGGGCTATCCATTTTGAAATTGTCTATTTGGAAATTGGCTTTCCTTGAGCTCCTACAGCATAGGACACGAAGAGCTGTTCTGATTTTCTGAAAGGCTTTGTTCTGTCCAAATAGTAACGCAGTTGTCTGTGGATGTCCAAGGAATGTAGTAATCTTTCCCCTTTGTTTAGAGGGTTATGTTAAAAGGTAGGTAAGTGTATGGCCTGATTCAAAGCTACCCTGGATACCACTTTAGGCATAAAGGACGGGTTGGTTCGTAAGGAAACTCTGTCCTGATGGAAGATGATAAAAGGCTGCACAGCCATGAGAGCTTGTAGTTCTGAAACTCTACGAGCTGAGGTAATAGCCAGAAGGAAAGCTGTTTTCCAGGATAAATATTGCAAATCTGATGAGGCAGCTGGCTCAAAGGGAGGCAAGGTCAGTTTTTCCAGAATGAAGTTGAGATCCCAAGCAGGTACTGGTTGTTTCCTTGGGGGTCTTAGATTCTTAGCCCCTCTGAGGAACTGTCTTAAGAGAGGGTGAGAGAATAAGTGTGGATCAGTGTTGTATTCTGCAGAAATGGCTGAGGCATGGATTTTGATGGAGGAGAATGAAAGTCCACTGCTTAGCAGCTCAGCTAGGTACTGGAGTATTTGAGGTAAATTCAGTTTTCCAGGATCCTGACCCTTTTTCTCATTCCAGACACAAAACCATTTCCATTTTGCGGAGTAAGCTTTTCTAGTTGATGGCCTTCTAGCCTCCAAAATAACATCCTGCACCTCCTTGGAGAGTAGGGTCTGTTGTGATGCTAAGGAATCTTCCATGCGGCTAGATTGAGAGTTTTTAGCTGGCTGTGAAGAGTTTTGAAGCTGTGCTGAGTCAGCAGAATAGGTATTAGAGGCAGGGGTCATGGTGGGGAATGCGTCACGCTCCTCAGCAGTGGGTACCAGTGTTGTCTTGGCCAGTCTGGAGCAATGAGAATCATCTTTGGTCTGTCTGCTCTGATTTTCAATAGACCTTTGGGCAGCAGAGGAAGAGGTAGGAAGGCATAAACTGTCATTGCTGTCCAACTGAAAGAGAGAGCGTCCACTTTCCAGGCCTTTGGATGGAAAATCCTTGAGCAGAATTTTGTCAATTGGTGATTTTTGTGGGAGGCAAAGAGATCTATGTCTGGCCTTCCCCATGCTTGTATTATTTCTGTAAAAATTTTTGGATGCAACCTCCATTCGTGTGGATCTGTCATATTCCTGCTTAGATTGTCTGCCAGCGTGTTTTCCTTGCCTGGCAAGTACTGTGCTTGAAGTTCGATTTGTAATTCCAGGGCCATATTCCAAAGTGACATGGCCAGCCTGCACAGGTGGTATGAATGTGTTCCTCCCTGTTTGTTTATGTACCACATTACTGTGGTGTTGTCTGTCCTTATCAATAGTTGACCTGGATGCAGAAGGTCTTTGAAAGCTGTAATAGCATTTGTTACTGCTAGCATTTCCTTTTGATTGATGTGAAGGTGCTTTTCTTTTTGGGACCATTTGCCCTGAATGCACCAATCTGCCATGTGCGCCCCCCAGGCATAGTCCGAGGCGTCTGTTGTGATGACTTGATTTGTTTGAGGCTTGCTGAATGGGAGACCTGTATTTGTTTGGCATGCTTGAGCCCACCACCGAAATTCCTTTTTTAGACATGGAATTAGTGGTATTATTGTTTCCAAACCGTGGCTGTGTTGAGACCATAGGTTTTTCAGGTACCATTGAAGTTTCCTCATATGCAGCTTTGCACATGGGATTAGTAAGATGCAAGATGCCATAATCCCAGAGCCTGCACGATTTTCCTTGCAGTCAGCCTGGTGTAATTTGCTAGTTCTCTGAAGTATTGAGATAGCTGCCCCTGCTTCTCTGGCGTGAGGTAGGCCATCTGGGTGTTTGTGTCCAAGTTGGCACCCAGGAAAATTATTTTCTGAGAGGGTATTAGTCTTGATTTCTTTTTGTTGACTGTGTATCCCAGAGAATTCAACAACCTTATCACAAAAGCCAGATGTTTCAGAAGAATGTGCTTGCTTTCCGCTTGGATCAGGCAGTCGTCCAAATATGGGTATATCTGTATCCCTTGAAGTCTGCAGTAGGCAATTACTGATGCCAGGCATTTCGTGAATACTCTGGGTGCAGTAGATAAGCCAAAGGGCAATGCAGAGAATTGATAATGTGTTGAACCTGCAAGAAATATGCGGTATCTTCTGCAATTTTGTCTGATTGGGACATGCAGGTATGCCTCCTTGAGGTCCAATGTTACCAGCCAAGACTCCTTGCCCAGCATGGAAAGAAGCTGCTGTAATGTGAGCATCTTGAATTTTGGTACGATTAAAAAAGTGTTTAGGATGGATAGGTCCAATATAGGTCTCCAATCTTTTCCCTTCCTTGGTACCAGGAATAGTCTGGAATAAAAACCTTGACCTTGTTCGTGCGTAGGTACCTCTTGAATAGCTTTCATGTCTATAAGATCTGTAATTTGTTTTTGTGCCTCTGCCCTTTGATTGTGTGGCAGGTTTGGCATGCCTCTCATTTTTGGAAGGGTGTGAAAATGGAATCTGTAGCCTCTGTTTATAATGTCCAGGATCCATTTGTCCTTTGTGACAATATGCCAATTTTTTGAAAATAATGCCAGTTTTCCTCCTAAGGGTGCTGCCATTTGAATCCTGCTTGGCATGCAAAGGGGAAAGTCATTGGGCTTGCTTTCTGAATGGCTGCAAACTATCCTCACCACCTCTTTGTGTAGGAGCTTGCCATTGTCTGCCTCTAAACGATCCTTGGGATTGTCCTCTTCCCCTCGGGCACCTGTATCTACCTCTTTGGGGTCTGTCCGTGGCTGGAAAGGACCAATTTTTGGAAGGTCAATTTCTACTGAAACGTGGGGGTTGTACCTGTAGAAAATCTTTCACAGTTTGCATTGATTTAGCCTTTTCTTCCATTTTCCTTAATACCTCCTCAGCATTAGCACCAAATAATACATCCTTTTGTAGAGGGGCATCTAGTAATTTAGCTTTGACATGATCAGGCAAGGTTTGTTCCTTGAGCCAGGCATGTCTACGTATGACTGATCCTGTAACAGCAGCTCTACATGAGGCCTCTAGAGCATCAAAACCTCATTGCAAGGTATGCTTACCCACTTGTTCTGCACTATGCATCAAATCCTGCAACTCCTTCAAGTCTGGTTGTTCAGGTTGTGACATTTTACTTTTCAATTGTGATAACAAAAACTGTTGGTATTTTAGCATATGAAACTGACAGTTTAAGGTCCTCAAGGATAAGGCAGCCGAGGTATATACCTTTTTTCCCCCACCTTTCTAAGGATCTGGAGTCTCTCTCGGAAGGTAATGGATTTTTAGCAATGGAGGCCTTAACTCCCTTGGGGCCCTGTGAGATGGTTTCTGGGTCAGCAGCATGGCTTTTGTATAGGAATTGGTGTGAGTCAGTAACCCTGTGGTACCTGTCTGGCTTAACTGGAGCTGAGGGTAGACAGTCCGGGTTAAGGCAAGCCTCCGAGTAAACATCATCTAGGATGTCCAAGACAGGAAGTATAGCCAAAGGCCTGTGCTGAGGGAGCAAGAGAAATTCCCTGAGCCTTTTCTTTGAATCTGAATAATCTTGGTCTTCCCAGTGGAAGTGTTCCCTTAAGGTATGCAAAGTCTCCCAAAATGAATAATCCTCTGGAGGTGAGACAGAAGGGATGGACTCCTCGCATCAGAGTCTTCAAAAGGAGAGTAAGAATGTTCCTGATCATCAGAGTGTCCTGAAATAATGGAGCCCTGATCAGAGGAGGGGGAATCTTCCTCCAATCTGGGCCTTTTGTCCGGGGGGGGGCTGAGAACCTCTGATAAGAGTAATTAAATCTTCAGCCATTTTAAGCATCTGTTTCTTAGGCATGGGGCCTGGAGATGGGCCCTGTGCAGTAGGTCTCTTAGAATGCAAGGTTGCTTTAGACTTTGTGAAAGCCTTGATGGAGAAAGAAGAGGAAGGTCTGAAAACACCTTGAGTGGAGGTGGACCTGTCCACATTCTGAGTTTCAACGCCAAGAGTGGCTTCGGTATCTGTAGTCGGGGTGTGGGCCGAGGAGCCTGCGACCTCGGGCACAGGAGACACTGTCAAAGAAGTGTCGTCGGTAGTCAGGGGCTGCGTAGGCGCCTCGCTGAGAACCGGACCACGTGTAGTCAGCTTTGGCATGGTGTCGGCAGAGGCCGCGGACCTCGTGTGTCGGTCCTTGTCTTTGTGGTTTTTAGACAAAACCGGAGTCGGAATATCCGACGACATAGTATAGTTAAATGCTTTCCCAAAATAATGCTGGGCGAACTCCGCCCGACGCTTAATAGTGCGTTTGTTGAATGTAGCACAGAAGCGACAGACCGAGACGTTGTGGTCTGGGCCTAAACAAGGTATACAGAGGGAATGGAAATCCTTATGCGGTATTTGCTTCCCACAAGAAATACAATTATTAACTTTGTCTGACATCGGTCTGAGGCAAGAAAAGTTTCTAGCGGGTACTTAGCTTTTAAGAAGACTTCGGTTTCCAAATTTTCGTAATCTCAGGAGCTGGCCGACCGGCACTTGCGAACTGCTTCTGCTTCGGGCACCGCGCGGCAAGAAAGACTGGAGAAAATGGCGTCGGCTGGTTCTTTTATACCCCTGTCACACTGACGTTAGGGAAGAAGCGATGACAACCGACGCCGGACCTAGACTTTGGAATTCGGCCGACCGAGGACCCGCCTGACCGCAGGATAACCCATCTGTTATGACTGCAGCTGTATGCACGATAAACATCACAGATAACATGGACTCCTAGGCAGAGGTGTACACCAATGCCCTGTACAACCACTTCAGCATTGGTACAGAATCGGCTGTAACTGGATTAAATCCAGGTCTTGCCAAAAAAACAAGTCACCCTAGTATAAACAAACTAAAGTCCAAGAACAACTGGCTCAGAAGAAGTAGAAATCCCTCTCTAGCTTAAACAAATTAGAGATCTTGTCAAGTCCTCCAAAGCTAATTAGGAAGCAAAAATAGCCTTCCTAGCTAAGGATAATCACAAGGCATTCTTTAACTACATCCAAAATCTAAAAGGGAATACCTAGCTATGTGCTGAACTGGTTGTGGATGGTACCACCCTTACTCAACTGGAGGTAAATAGATAAACTGCTGGTTGACAGATTTGGAGCAAACTTCACCCCCTTTCCCCTCTAGCCATCCCCTAAAGAATACCTGTCACCATTCCTCAGCCTATTATCTCAAGAGAGCAGGTCATCTTGGTGCTCTCCAAGGTGAAAAAACACAGCATCAATGGGACCAGACAACATCCCAGGTTGCCTTTTAAACAACTTAAAACATGACCCAGCAGACCCACTTGGATCCCTGTTTAACCAGAGCCTGCAAACTGGCTATGTTCCAGCAGAATGGAGGACAGGAATAGTAAGCCCTCTGTATAAAGAGGGACCATTACTGTCCCTGGGAATTACAGGCTCATAAGCTTGACTAACCTCATCTGTAAGGCCATGGAAATAATCATTATGGACCTTATTAACAAGGACAAAGGTAATCTCCAAACTCTGGACCCAGCCCATTTTGGATTAATTAAAAGTAGATCATACCTGTTAAACATGGTTGACTTGTTCAAGAAAGTCACAAAGGCCCTGGAGAAGGAAAAGACAGTGTATACCACCTATCTTTACCTAGCCATGGCATTTGAGATAATATCCCACTCAGGTATTATATAGAAACTCTCCCAATTAGGAATTAACCCCTACACTACCAGATGGGTAACCAACTGGTTCACTGACAGGACACATACTATTAAAGTGGGTGACTTCACCTCTAGCAAAAGACCCTTCCCCAATGGCATACCACAGGGTTCTGTGCTGAGCCCCTTAATGTTCAGAATTTATTTCTCAGAAGTCCAGGCAAACTTGGAAGGCCTGTGGCTGACCAAGTTCATTGATGATTGCAAACTGGGAGCAATCATCGAGTCCCCCAACAATGTAAATATACTGCAGACAGGGTTCACTCAGACAAATGATTGGTGCCAAAGCCACAGATTAAAGCTAAATGCAAAAATGCATCATTATTCCCTGTAGAAAAGCTGACATTCCTACTAATTACATTATAGACAGCACTCCCCCTAAGTGTAAACCCAATGGTATGTGAACTCAGGTAGATAACTATCTGAACTTTGACCACTAAGTACTCAAAGTAGTAAAGAAATCCTTTTGTGTGGCACATCTTATAAGTAAAGGCATCACATCTAGATCCAAGGATGCTATAATTCCATTAAACCTGGCCCTCATCAGACCAATAATTGAGTACAATGCACCCATTTGCATGTACCTCACCAGACACCTGCAATGACTGGGAGAGACCACAGAGGTTTCCCACCATGAAATTACAGGGTACACAGAGACTTCCAAGATAGCTGCACATTGAGTAACAGCTTAGTTCTACCTTTTCCAGTGCAAAAACAAAAACTCAGCAGTGAAGGGCAGTGGACTTCAGTAACTGGCTATTCCCATGCAGGAGTTGGAGCTCTCCTGGGAGGTCTCAAATTTTTGGCCCCTCTGAGGTACTGCTTTAGCAGGGGATGAGAAAAGAGAGGAAGCTCTGTGCTGTAATGAGCCAAAATGGCAGATGCATGGATTTTTACAGAAGAAAAAGATAGGCCCTTATGAAGCATCTCAGTTAAATATTGCAGAATCTGATGAATATTAGGCATTGCTGTGTTTATTCCTTGTGCTTGGTTCCAGGCATAGAATCTTTTCCATTTATCATTATAAGATTTTCTAGTACTAGGCCTTCTAGCCTCCAAAATGACATCCATCACAGGTTTACTGAGAGATGTGACTGGTGAAATTACTTGATTAGCCATGCTGCAAGATTCAGAGTTTGGAGATGAGTGTGCAAAATTTGATAGTTCTGCTGAGACAGTAGATAAGGTGTCTGAGGCAGGTACCATGGAGGAAGGTGTGACCTATTGCGTAAGAGCAGGTAAAGCTTTGGTGAGGCCAGTCTGGAGCAATCAGAATAATTTTTGGTTTGTCCTGTCTGACTTTTAATAAAACCTTGGAAAGTAGAGGCAGAGGGGGAAAGGCATAGACTGGTAGGTTTTTCCAGCTGAAGGATAGACCATCCACTTTCCAAGCTTTTTTTGTGATGAATTCTTGTGCAGAAGTTGTCCAACTGATAGTTTTGGGGAGAGGCAAAAAGATCTATGTCTGGTCTCCTCCATTTTCATGTCAACATGCTGAAGATATGTGGATCCAGTTTCCATTCGTGTGGGTCCATAAGATTTCTTCTTAGTTCGTCTGCCAGAGTATTTTGCTTTCCTGGCAGGAATTGAGCTTGTAGATGTATTTGGTAAGTTAAGGCTGTGTTCCACAAAGCTATGGCTAGTCTGCAAAGGGGGCAGGAATGGGTACCCCCTTGCTTGTTTATGTACCACAACTGTGGTGTTGTCCATCTTAATCAGTAGTTGTCCTGGATGAAGAAAGTCCTTGAAGGCTGTCAGAGCATTCTGTATAGCTAGCATTTCTTTCTGGTTAGTATATAGGTGCATTTGATTTGGGCTCCATTTGCCCTGAATGCATCTCCCTGCCAGATGGGCCCCCCCAAGCATAATCTGATGCGTCTGTAGTCAGGATTTGGATGGCAGGGGGTGGAATGAATGACAGTCCCTTGTTTTTGTGACAGGCCTCTGCCCACCACAGGAAAAAGAAGTTACGTCTTACCATAACGTTCCATCTGTATTGTTGATCCTCGTTCAGTCATTACGCATGGGTATCAGTTCCGAGCTCGGAACTAAGCCGGCCATTTTCCAAGCTCGCTTCAGCTTCAAACTCTCGAGTTAAACTCTTACCCACAATCCCCCTCTCCCTGTTACCTCAGATTAAGTCTGCAAGATAAAGAAGGTAGAGGCTACCTCTCGTCAAATAACTTAAGAGAACTGGATGGTTATATACACTAGAAACCACAGGAGGGGGAAGGAGGGAGGGTCATAATGACTGAACGGGGATCAACAATACAGATGGAATGTTATGGTAAGACATAACTTCTTTATCTGATATTGTTAATCCTTGTTCATTCCTTATGCATGGGACAGAGTCCGCAGCTACCTCTATTCCTGGGAGGCTCTCATGGAAGGACATTCCTGAGCACCATAGAACCGAAAGATGCTCTTCCCCTGGAGGCCAAATCCAATTTGTAATGATTGATGAAGGTATGAGCCGTAGCCCAAGTTGCAGCTCCACAGATGTCATATAAAGAAGCTCTGACATGGAAGGCAGCAGAAGTTGCCACCGACCTTGTTGAATGAGCTTTCATGGTAGTAGGCAAAGTACAGTTGTGTACCTACCATAAATGTAGATGTTCGATATATTCACTGTTGCAGTCATTACACTTGGGTTATCCTGCTGGCAGGCGACCCGTAATCAGCCAGAGTTCCAAAGTCTTGGTCCGGCTTCGGTTGCTGTTGCCTCCTCCCTGACATCAGTGCGCCAGGGGTATAAAAGTTGCAACCGACGCCATTTTCTTCAGTTTTTCTTGCCCCAGATGTCAGGTGTCCCCAGATATGAAGGCTGTAAAGATAAAAATATGCCAAACAACCATGCATATATCACTAAAACATTTTCTTCTTCTAAAAGTAAATACACCACATAGGTTGTAAAGAGTTGAGAAGTACAGAATAATCCCAGCAAAGAGGGGGATGGTGGGTGGGTAACCAGGACTGCAACAGTGAATACACTTGAACATCTACATTTATTGTAGGTACACAACTGTACTATGTTCATCGTGTTTCACTGTTGCAATCATTACACTTGGGTAGAATCCCAAAGCTGAAGTAGGGTGGCTGGGTCTAGATTGGATTTGGCGAGGCTAACAAGCCCTGCAGAACTGCAGTGGCAAAGCCTGCTCTGGATTTGGAGTAGAGAGGTAGGTGGTAGTGCTTGGTAAAAGTGTGCACTGAGCTCCAGGTTGCAGCTTCTAATGTGTCTTTGGTTGGTACCCCTCTGAGGAAATCTGCTGAAGTGGCTGCTGCTCTGGTAGAATGAGGCCTAATGCCCTTAGGCACAGATTTGCCATGTTGTGCATAACAGAAGTGGATGCAGTGTCCTATCCATTTGTAGATTGTCTGCTTTGTAATAGGTTTTCCTTGTGATCCTGCAGCATATGCTACAAATAGTTGCTCAGTTTTTCTGAAAGCTTTTGTTTTGTCCAAGTAAAATCGTAGCTGCCTGTGGATATCCAAAGAGTGCAGAAGTCTTTCCTCTTTATTCTGGGGATTTGGGTAGAAAGTAGGCAAATGAATAGTTTGGTTTAAGGCCACATTGGAGACCACTTTAGGCATGAATGTTGGGTTCGTCCTTAGAGAAACCCTGTCCTGGTGAAAAATGAGGAAAGGTTCCACAGCCATCAATGCCTGTAACTCTGAAACTCTTCTTGCTGAAGTTATTGCCAGGAGCACAGTTTTCCATGACAAGAATTTTAGATCAGCTGTGCTGGCTGGCTCAAAAGGAGGCAGTGTTAGTTTTTCTAAAACAAAATTGAGGTCCCAAGTAGGTACTGGTGCTCTCCTAGGGGGTCTTATATTCTTTGCCCCTCTGAGATACTGTCGTAGTAGAGGATGTGAAAAAAATAGGAGGATCCGTATTGTAATGAGCTGAAATGGCAGAGGCATGGATTTTAATAGAAGAAAAAGATAGGCCTTTATCCAACATCTGAGTCAGGTATTGTAAAATCTGAGGCATATTAGGGACCAGTGGGTCGAGCCCTTGTGCCTGGTTCCAAGCACAGAATCTCTTCCATTTTTCCGCATAAGATTTCCTAGTGCTGGGTCTCCTGGCTTCCAAAATTACATCCATAACAGCTTTAGAGAGAGGTGCAGTCTGAGTGGCTGCCAGGTTTAAGGTTCTGAGTTGACTGTGTAGAATCTGATTGTTTTGCTGTGTCAGAAGATGAGGGATTTGAGGTAGAGGCCAAGGCAGGCCATGGGACAAAATCTTTAGGATTGGGTACCTGTGCTGGTGTGGCCAGTCTGGTGCAATCAGGATCATTTTTGGCCTCTCTTGTCTGACTTTTAGAAGCACCTTGGTGAGAAGAGGCATTGGAGGGAAGGCATAGACTGTCAGGTTTGTCCAGCTGAAAGATAGAGCTTTCACTTTCCATGCTTGAGGGTGATAAGTCCTTGTGCAAAATTTCTGTAATTGGCAATTGTGAGGGAAGTCCCCATTCCCTTGTTATCAGGTTGAACACTTGCGGATTTAGCTTCCATTCATGAAGATCCATGAGATTACTGCTTAGTTCGTCTACCAGTGTATTTTTTGTTCCTGGCATGAATTGTGCTTGCAGATGTACCTGGTAAGTCAGTGTTGTGTTCCACAAAGTCATGGCTTGTCTGCATAAGGGGTAGGAATGTGTGCCCCCTTGTTTGTTTATGTACCACATAACTGTGGTATTGTCCGTCTTTATTAATAATTGTCCTGGATGTATTAGGTCCTTGAAGGCTGTCAGGGCATTCTGTACAGCTAGCATCTCTTTTTGATTGATGTGAAGATGCATTTGTTCCTTGTGCCATGTGCCCTGAATACATTTTCCTGCCATATGTGCTCCCCAGGTGTAATCTGATGCATTCGTTTTTATTGTCTACCTGGCTGTAGGTAAGGTGAAAGGCTGTCCCTTGTTGTGGTGACAGGCCTGGGACCACCATCGAAACTCCTGTTGTAGGCAGGGAATCAAGGTTATGATTGTCTCTAGGCTGTGACAATACTGAGTCCAAACACTTTTTAGAAACCATTGTAGTTTCCTCATATGCAGTTTGGCATATGGAATTAGTAGAATGCAAGACGCCATGAAACCCAGGGCCTGCAGAATTTTTCTTGCAGGGAGCTGGGTCTTTGTTGCCATCATTTGAAAGTAATGAGCCAGTTGCCTTTGTTTGTCTGTCATGAGATAAGCCATTTGGGTAGTTGTATTTAAGCTTGCACCCAGGAATATTATCTCTTGAGAGGGCACTAGTTTTGATTTATTTTCGTTTACTGTGTACCCTAGGCAAATTAGTAATCTTTTTACAAACTCCAGGTGCTTTAGAAGAATGTCCTTGCTCTCTGCTTGAATAAGGCGGTCATCCAAGTAGGGATATATTTAAATTCCTTTTTGTCTGCAAATTGCAATTACTGGTGCCAGGCATTTTGTGAAGACCCTGGGCGCAGTAGATAAGCCAAAGGGCCTAGCAGAGAATTGATAATGCATTGAGCCTGCTATAAATCTGAGGTATCTTCTGTACGATTGTGTGATTGGGCCGTGCAGGTATGCCTCCTTGAGATCCAAAGTAACTAGCCAAGCCTCTTTGCACAGCATGGGCAAGAGTTGTAGTGTTAACATTTTGAATTTTGGAACATCCAGAAAAGTATTTAGGATTGACAGGTCCAGTACTGGTCTCCATGCTTTGTCCTTTCTGGGTACTAGGAAAAGTCGTGAGTAAAATCCTTGGCCCTGTTCTTCTTGTGGAACATTTTGAATAGCTCCCATATCTATAAGAGATGCAATTTTGTGCCTCTACCCATTGGTTTTGTGGCAGGTTTGGCATACCTTTTGGTTTTGGAAGTGTGTGTAAGTGGAACCTGTACCCTTGAGAAACTATATTCAACACCCATTGGTCTTGGGTGATCATGTGCCAATTTTTTGAGAAAAGTGCTAGCTTTCCCCCTAAGGGTGCTGTCACAACTGGTAAGAGCTTGGCATTTGCAGAGGGGGAAGTCATTGTGACTGTTTCCTATAAGGTTATGATTTGTCTTCTCCTCCTTTGGGGGCTGAAGCACCCCATTGTTTAGGTCTGTAGGAGCCTTGGGACTGAGATCTGCCTCTTAGGCGTCTGTATCTGTCTCTTTGTGGCCTGTCTGACACTGGAAAGGACCAATTTTTTGAAGGCCAGTTCCTGCTAAATCTAGGTGGCTGAACCTGTAAGAAATCGTTTACAGTTTGCATTGACTTTGATTTATCCTCGATCTTCTTTAAAACCTCTTCTGCCTTAACACCAAACAAAGTATCATGCTGCAGTGGAGCATCCAATAATTTCATTTTAACATGGTCAGGTAAACTTTGTTCTTTCAACCAAGCATGTCTTCGAATAACTGAGCCTGTAACTGCGGCTCTACAAGAAGCCTCTAATGAATCAAAACCACATTGCAGAGTATGCTTTCCCACTTGTTCAACTGCATGCAATAAATCCTGCATTTCTTTACAGTCAGGACATTCTATATTTGTAACCATTTTCTGCTTTAACAATGACATGAGATACTGCTGATATTTAAGCATGTGAAACTGACAGTTTAAAGCTCTTACAGCTAAAGTGGTAGAAGTGTAAACTTTTTTCCCCCATCTGTCGAGAGCTCTGGAATCCCTATCTGAGAGGACAGGATTTTTGGCAGAGATAGCTTTAACCCCTTTTGGACCCTGAGAAATAGTTTCTGGGTCCACAGCGGGGTTTTTGTAAAGAAATGTATGAGAGTCAGGGACCCTGTAGTACCTGTCTGGCTTTATTGGTGCAGGGGTTAAAGAATCTGGAGACAGACTGGATTCAGAAAAAACATCATCAACAATATCAAGCACAGGGGGGATAGCCAAGGGCCTGTGCGGAGGCAATAGAAGGAAATCTCTGAGCCTTTTCTTGGATTCTGAGAATCATGGCTCTCCCAATGGAAATGCTCCCTCACGGTGTGCAGGGTTTCCCCAAAAGAGTAATCCTCAGGCGGTGAGGCTGAAGGAATGGACTCTTCAGCATCAGAGTCCTCATAGGGAGGGAGAGAATAGCCCTGGTCAGAAGAAGAATCAGAAGAAATGGAAACCTGATCAGAGGAATCATAGTCAGTGTCTTGCCTAGGCCTTTTGTCAGGAGGGGGGTGGAAGCCCCTGATTAAAGTAATAAGGTCTTCGGCCATCTTAAACATCTGTTTCTTAGGCATGGATGACTGTTCTGGAGAAAGCTGCACTTGTTTCTTTGTCTTTAATGGTGTTTTTGACTTTGCCTTTGCTGCTGTAGTAGCTTTAATTGTAAGCTGTGAAGGTCTGAAAACACCCTCAGAAGCTGGTGCCTGCTCAGCGGCTCCGGACCCATCTGAGGGTATAATTTCCGTGGGCCCAATACCTTGAATTTCCACAGGCCTCGGTGTCTCCATGTGGCTGTCGGTTGCGGCCTGTGGCTCTGAGGTAGGGGGTGTCAGGGGCTGCGAAAGCACCTCACTGAGAACCGGCGACTGGCCTAGAAGAGCCTTCGTCGTCGGTTTTGGACCTCGGATGCCTGTCTTTTTCTTTGTCTTTGCGTTTTTTATACATTCCGGTCATCGGTTGTTCTGAGGGCATTATGTAATTAAATCTTCGTCCAAAATAATGTAAAGCAAAATCAAACCAACGTTTAATAGTGCGTTTATTAAATCTGCACAAAACCGACAACTAGTGACGTCGTGGTCAGGGCCTAGGCAAGGAATGCAGTAAGAGTGAAAGTCCTTATGAGGTATTTGCTTCCCACAGGAAATACAATTATTAACTTTTACTGACATCGGTATGGAGCAAGAAAAAGTTTCCCCAATGGGGTACTTAGCTTTATTGAAGACTTCGGTTCTGAAATTCAATTTTGAAAATCTCAGGAGTTGGCCGAACGGCACTTGCGAACTGCTTATGCTTCGGGCACCGCATGGCAAGAAAGACTGAAGAAAATGGCGTCGGTTGCAACTTTTATACCCCTGGCGCACTGACGTCAGGGAAGAGGCGACAGCAACCGACGCCAGACCAAGACTTTGGGACTCGGGCCGACTACGGGTCGCCTGCCAGCAGGATAACCCAAATGTAATGACTGCAACAGTGAAACACGATGAACATCGAGATATTACATTGTGTGTCAATAAAGGTCACACAGTCCTTCAACCATCTAGCTAATGTGACCTTAGCAACAAGAGATCCTAATCTAGGTCCAGAAAAGGCCAAAAATAACTGGTCAGATTTATGAAAGGGTTTAGTCCTGCTTAAGTAAAAATGGATTTGCCTGTGTATATCTAGGGTATTTAGGCAATACTCTCCTCTGTTTGAATGATTGGGAAAGAAAACTGGCAATTCAATGGCTTGATTAATGGACATTTCAGAGATCACTTTAAGCAGAAATGACGGATTAGT
This sequence comes from Protopterus annectens, assembly GCF_019279795.1. Classification (NCBI taxonomy): domain Eukaryota; kingdom Metazoa; phylum Chordata; order Ceratodontiformes; family Protopteridae; genus Protopterus; species Protopterus annectens. The sequence continues at coordinate 1,448,600,912 of NC_056735.1, forward strand.
TCTCAGAGACACTCTATCTCTATGAAAAATATGTATGGACTCTTGATACATAAAGCTTGAAGTTCAGAAATACGTCTGGCAGAAGTAATAGCGACCAAAAACAAGGTTTTCCATGACAAATACTTGAGGTCGCAAGAAGAGGCTGGTTCGAAAGGTGCCATTGTCAGAGCTTGTAGAACTAATGATAAATCCCATGGTTGAATAGGTTCTCTAAAAGGTGGCTTCAGATCATTCACACCTTTTATGAAGGTCTTGCACAATTTATGGGACATAAGAGAGGAATCTTGGACACCCTCATGAAAATTAGAAATTACAGCCAAATGAACTCTAATGGCTAATGGATAGACCCGATTGAAACAGATCGGCCAGACAGTCTAGTATTATCAACACTGGTGCTGAAAAAGGGTCAACTTGTTTATCTTTCAGCCAACAGGTAGATCTTTTCCACTTTCTCAGATAAGTAATTCTAGTGGAAGACTTATGAGAAGCAATGAGAATATCACGTACTGGTAAAGAAAGATCATTCTGCCTGGCAATCAAGGGAATTGGAGTAGCCAAGCCATTAGCTTCAGGCTGTTCAGGTCGGGATGAATCAGTTTCTGTGGGTGTGAGATCAACTCCGGGGTTGGATGGAGAATCCATGGTCGATCTAGTAGGTGACGCCAAAGGAATGGGAACCAAATCTGTCGGGGCCAATATGGTGCTATGAGGATCACCTTGCTCTTCACCTACCGGGCTTTCTTCAGAAACTGGGGAATGAGGGGAAAAGGGGGAAATGCGTAGAGAAGACCTGAGGGCCAATCGTGGACTAGGGTGTCACTGTGTGACTGTCCCAGAGGGAAGAATCAGGGAGAAGTAGTTGCTGCATTTGAAGTTGGAAGGGGATGCAAAGAGGTCACAGCAAGGACGACTCCAGCGGTGGAAGACCTCTGCCGCTATCAAGGGATTCAGGGACCACTCATGAGGTTAAAGAATGCACCTGCTGAGTCTGTCTGCTATCACGTTGGAACTGCCGGGAATGTGCGTTGCTAGAAGAAAATGGTTGGTAGCCATCAGCCATCGCCCATTGCCGTATCCTCATGGCCTCTTGACAAAGGGGGTAAGATTTGGTTCCACCTTGCTTGTTGATGTACCAGACCACTGCCATGTTGTCTTATTGAATCGCAATTGTCCCAGACGGCAGCAGGGGATGGGAATGCTTGCAACACCAGAAGCACCGCCCTCAGCTCTAGAACATTTATATGCAGATGGGCCTCCAGTTGGGACCAAGTGCCTTGGACTATCTGTCCCTGACATAGCCCCCCGCACCCCATCAGGGAGGCGTCCGTGATCACTGTGGCCTTGGGTTGCTGGAGAGAGAAGGGGCGAGACCATAGTGACAGACTGTGTGTCATCCACCAATTTAAATCCTGTTTGCACCTGTGGGTTACTCGAATCATGGCTGAAAGAGGATGCTGAAAAGGATACCACTGAGTGAGCAGTAGCCATTGTAGAAGCCTCATGTGAAACCTGGCCAGGGGAACAATGGTGATGGAAGCTGACATGGAACCCAACAGCTGTATAACCGAGTGAGCCGTGGATTTTATCTTTGAAAGGATTGGAATTAGTTGTTCCTTTATCCTTAAAATTCTGTGCTCTGGAATAGCAGCTCTGCAATTTTTTTGTGTCCAAGATAACCCCTATGAATTCTGTTGACTGAGATGGGGTGAGATTGGATTTCTGCCAGTTTATGGTTATGCCTAGCCTTTGAGCAGCGAGGAGAGAGTATGCCAGGGCTTTTTCCAGTAGATGTCTGGTGGGGGCAGAAATGAGCCAGTCGTCTAGGTATGGAAACACCTGGAATCCTTGAAGTCGCAAGTGAGCTGTGATAACTGCCATGCACTTTGTGAACACTCTGGGGGCTGTAGAGAGTCCAAAGGGCAGTACTCTGAACTGGCAGTGACTGGCTCCCACACAGAAGCGCAGAAATCTTCTTGATGGCCTGTCCACCTTTATGTGGTAGTACGCATCTTGAAGATCTATAGAGCACATCCAATCATCTTTTTCCAAAAGCGTAAGGATCGACTGCATTGTGACCATCCAGAATTTTTGTACTCTCACAAACTTGTTTAATACACTGAGATCCAAACTTGGTCTCCAGACCCCGGTTTTCTTTGGCACCAAAAATAGTCTTGAGTAGAATCTGGATCCTATCTGGTCTGGAGGGACTATTTGGATGACTCTTTTTCTTAGCAGCTTTTCTATCTCTAGTGCTGCTTCTTCCTTTTGACTGGGTGGAACATCGGGAAGATTTTTTGAAGGTACGGGACAAAGATCGAAGGGGATATGATAACCTCTGGTTATGATCCTTTGTACCCAAGAATCGGTGGTGATGGTTAGCCATGTAGAAGGGTACAAGGAGAAACGTCCCCCAACCATCTCCAGAGGAAAGGAGTTGGGCCGCCTTCAGGAGCGCTGGTAGGACTGACCAGGGAAAGAATCCCTGGAACCCTGGTTACTCGGTCCCCCTCTGCCCCGAAAGGAACGTCTTCCCTGTGAGTTTCCCTCTCTGCGTCTGGGGGAGAACTCGGCCTGTGTGTCATGGAAAGGACCCTGAAATTTCTTAAACCATATCTTCCCACTATTTTGGTTTTGGGAGAAAGCACGTTGACGGGAAGAATAACGGACACCTATGGCAGAAAGGGTCTTACCATCCTGTTCACATCTAGCCAGTGTGCTTTTAACTTTGGGCCCAAACAACAAGGAGGGCTCAATGGGGGCATTAAGAAAAGAAGACTTAAAAGGTTCTGCGAAGTTGCACAGGCGCATCCAGGCGTGTCGTCTCAAGACCGCAGCTGAACCCGCTGCTCTAGCTGCTCCTTCTGATGTGTGAGATATCAGTTGCATAGAGGAGTTAGATATAGACTCAATGGTGGCCAGCTGAGAGGCCACTTTGTCACGGTCCTCATCAGATACTACACCAGCCAAGATTTCAGAGAGCTCAGACACCAGATCCCTTTGAAGCCTGGTAAAATGTGCCATATAATTCAGGGACCTGTAGCAAAGGCTGCTGAAGCAAAGGTGCGCTTCCCTATCCTGTCCAGGGACTGGGACTCTCTGTTAGGTGGATGGACAGTCTGGCTTTCTTCTTCTGTCAGATCCTTTTTTGTTGTGGCTGCCATCACCAAAGCATCCAAAGGAAGACCTTTGGACCAATGGGGATCCAAACCAGGAGGGGACAAGATCTTATTTGGCCTCCGGGAAATAGCTTTGATGGTATCAAGGGCCTTACAAGCACGCTGCACGATGAACCTGACAAGTTCATTGGCAGGTGGAGTAACCCATGAGATTGGGGGCCGGGCGTGAAAGGCCTGCAGGAACACAGATTCTTCAGGGGTTGGATTAGAGGATTGCCGGTCACCTCTCTGTTTCAGGATTTCGAAGATATCGCCAAAGGATACCTCAGAGGGTGACCGAGGGGATCCTTCCCCCTCATCGAAATCTGTCTCTTCGGTGAGGGACTCCTCTGTGGAGTCCATGTGCTTCCTCTTACATGAACTTTTCCGGTAGACCTCCTCAGCGGGAGAAGATAGGGGAAGACAACAAAATGGGGGATTCCCGAGGGAATATGTCCTGCGGCCCTTGCACCCGGTGTCCGCTAGATCCAACTTGTGAAACCAGTGTACCAGAGGAGGGCGGAGGTATAGACAGTCCGGTATTGTCTAGGACAAGGGGCACTCCTCCCCTAAGTGGCTCAGCCTGCCAACCAGGAGTCCCTGGATGGCTGTAGATCAGCAAGCTATGGGTGTCACAGCTGACATCCTGGATCGTAGCAAAACTTTCCTGCCATGAAGGCAACTGCGGTTCCTTAGTGAGATCCATAAAGGGAAACGCAGAAGGGGAAGACTGTGCTAAATCCATGGACTTCAAAGGCAATGAAGAAGAAGAATAAGAAGGTGTCTTTGGAGATGGGTAATCACCTCCTAAGGAAGGATAGTTCCTGAGGGGTGGAATACCTCTGGCCAAGAATGCCTGGTCCACAAGAAGCAACACATCATGCTCGGAAAGTCTTCTAGTGGACCTCACAGAGACTGAGGGAGAAACAGGCCTGTCCACAAAAGAGGCAGACTCAGTGCCCATCTCATCTGACTGCACCGAGGACAACGGTGCCGAGAAAGACTGGACTACTGTTGTTTGAACCAAAGAAGTCATCAGTGCCAAGGTCATTGTCAGCACCGACACAGGGATCGGTGCCAAAGTGGTTGTCGGTGCCGAAGCTGGAACGGACAAAACTGGAGTCAACAATAAAGGCCTCGGTTCTGAGGAAGCTCTCGGAGACGATGCGGTCAAGGTCTGTGCCGACTGAACGGTCGGTGCTGATACACTGGTAATGGTCTGAACCAAGGAGCCCCTCAGTGCCGATATGTAGAAGGCTGCAGCAGAGGACGGAGCTGAAATCACTAATGGAGCCAAATTTCTCGGTGCCAAAGGTCTAGGCACTGAAAGCACTGGGGCTGACAGAGAGCTCCGGAGCCGAAATTTTAGCCTTTTTAGGTTTTGGTTGGTGAGAGTCCCCAGCCGGCGACGAAGGTTAGGATTTAGCCTTAGTAGAAATGTCCATTTTCTTATGGGCTTTAGGAGGGATTGAGACCTCTGACCCAGAAATAGCCTCTGAAAAGGGAGATTTTCTAACAAAGTTCTATTAGAAAAGTTCGCACAAATAGTACAAAGTGGTTCAACAGATAAATGGGAAGCTCCCAAACAATAAACACACAAAAAGTGTGCATCAGAAGTAGGCAGTTTGTGTCCACAATCAGAACACCACTTAAACCCTGGACTACCTTTTTTATCTGCCATATTAATTAATAGAAAAGTACCAACAATGGTACAAGAGAGTACCCGAAGGTATGAAAGAGAAAGGGATAAAGATTACCAACGATGGTACAGAGAAAATACCTCGTGGTAAAAGTAGTACGTAAAAGACAGAAAAACCTGAGGAATTTATGAACGCTAGATGCGATAGGGTAAGAGACAATAAAATATCAACTTTTCTGACAGAAAAGTAATTTGTAAAGCAATTAAACAATTGACTGTACTTAGCTCAAGGGAAGTAGCTTGACATGACCGGATGGCACTGCGGCAAATGAAATCTGAGGTAACTGGGCGAGGGGGATTGTGGGTAACAGTTTAGCTCGAGAGTTTGAAGCTGAAGCAAGCTTGGAAAATGGCCGGCATGGTTCCGAGCTCGGAACCAATACCCATGCGTAAGGAATGAACGAGGATTAACAATATCAGATCTCCTGTTGCAGGCAAGGAATGATGGGAATCATTGTTTCCAGGCTATGACAATGTTGACTCCATAAGATTTTTAGGTACCACTGAAGTTTCCTCATTTGCAGTCTTGCATATGGAATTAGTAGAATGCAAGAAGCCATGAACCCCAAGGCTTGCAGAATTTGTCTTGCAGATAGCTGGGTTTTTGTGGCCACTTGTTTGAAGTATGTCATCAATTGAATTTGTTTGTCTGGCGTGAGGTAAGCCATCTGGGCAGTTGTATTAAAGCTTGCATCCAGGAATATAATTATTTGAGAGGGTACCAGTTCTGATTTCTTTTCGTTTATGGTGTACCCTAGGCATGTTGTAAGCCTTTTTACAAACGCCAGATGCTGTAGAAGAGTGTCCTTGTTTTCTGCCTGAATTAGACAATCATCCAGAAAAGGATAAATTTGAATGTTTCTTTGTCTGCAAAATGCAATTACTGGTGCCAGTCACTTTGTGAAGACACTGGGCGCAGTAGATAAGCCAAATGGCAGTGCAGGGAATTGGTAATGCAAATAGCCTGCTTTGAAGTGGAGGTATCTTCTGCAAGATTCCCTGATTGGGATATCCAGGTAAGCCTCTTAAGTCTAGAGTTACCAACCAGGCATCCTTGCCCAGTATAGGCAGTAACTGTTGTAGAGTCAGCATCTTGAAAGATTGTCCAGGAAAGTATTTAGAATGGATAAGTCCAGAAATGAACACCATGATTTGACTTTTCTGGGTACCAGGAAAAGTCTTGAATAAAAACCTTGTCCTTTTTCCTTTTCTGGTACTGGTTGAATAGCCCCCATATCCATGAGGGACATAACTTTTTTCTGGGCCTCTACCCACTGATTTGGAGGCAGATCTAGCCATCCGTTTGGAATTGGCAATGTGTGGAAATGAAATCTGTATCCCTGGGATGCTATATTTAAAACCCACTTGTCCTGGGTAATTAGATGCCAATTTTGTGCATGAAGTGCTTTAAAATGGCAGAGGAAAGTCATTTAGACTGTTTACCGTAGGGGGTGCCTTGCTACTTCCAGATTTGGAGGTGGAGGCACCCCATTGTTTTGTTCTGCAAGTTCCATGTGACTGAAACCTGGAGCCTTTGGAGTGTCTGAGTTTGACCTGAGTGGCTCTGTTGGGTACTGGAAAGGACCAATTCTTAGTAGGCCAGTGCCTACTGAACCTGGCTGGCTGCACTTGTAGGAAATCGTTTACAGTTTGCACAGATTTAGCTTTGTCTTCCATCTTTTTCAAAACTTCTTCTGCCTTATTACCAAATAGACTGTCCCATTGTAAAGGAGCATCCAACAATTTTGCTTTAACATGATCAGGCAGATTTTGTTCCTTGAGCCAAGCATGCCTTCTTATCACAGATCCAGTTACGGCGGCCCTGCAAGAGGCCTCCAAGTAATCAAAACCACATTGCAAAGTATGCTTTCCAACTTGTTCAGCTGAATGCAATAAATCCTGTAACTCTATTTTCCACACAGTCAGAAATCAACATCATTTTCTGTTTCAGTAAGCCCATGACATGCTGCTGATATTTAAGCATATGAAATTGACAGTTTAAAGCCCTGATTGCCAGGGTTGCAGACGTGTAAACCTTCTTACCCCATCTATCCAGCGCCCTGGAGTCTCTATCAGAAGGGGTAGGATTTTTAGCAGTAGAAGCCCTAACACCTTTGGAACCCTGAGAAATAGCTTCAGGGTCAGCAGTAGGGTTTTTAAAAAGAAACTTGTGGGAGTCAGGAACCCTGTAATATCTGTATGGCTTACTAGGAGCCAGAGGCAGGGGATCAGGAGCCATGCTGGATTCTGAGAAAACATCAACAATGTCTAAAAGAGGAGGTATAGCCAAAGGCCTATGCTGAGGAAGAAGAAGGAAATCCCTAAGCCTCTTTTTGGATTCTGAAAAATCCTGACTCTCCCAATGAAAATGTTCCCTTAAGGTATGCAAAGTTTCTCCAAAAGAAAAATCCTCAGGAGGAGACGCAGAAGGGATGGATTCCTCTGCATCACAGTCCTTATTAGGTGGAATAGATAATTCGTGATCAGAACAGTTATCAGAAGAAATGGAAACCTGATCTGAAGATTCATAATCAGTGCCTTGCCTAGGCCTCTTAGCAGGAGGGGGTTGGGAACCCCTGATCAAGGTAATTAAATCCTCAGCCATTTTGATCATTTGTTTTTTTGGCATAGGGGGCCTGAGCACGTGGCCCATGTGTCAGTTTTTTAGACATAGAAGTTGGTTTTGGCCTAAGTTTTGAAAATGGCGTCGGTTTAATATACAAATCTTTAGACTTGAAAACACTCTCAGAAGCCGATGCCTGCTCAGTGGCTCTGGACCCATCTAAGGGAGAGACATCCACGGGTTCAATACTTAAAGTATCTCGTGGCATACCAGACTCCAAATGGGTCTCGGTAGAGTCCTGTGAATCAAAAGTAGCGGGCATCAGGGGCTGTGAAAGCACCTCATTGAGTACCGGCGAACCGTCAACTGGCTTAGGAGAAGCTTTGTCATTGGTATTGGACCTCAACGGTCTGTCTCTGTCTTTTTCTTTGCGTTTTTTGTGAATTCCGGTAGTCAGATTGCTAACCGACGACATTTCTGGATAGTTAAATCTTGAGCCAAAATATTTAGATGCAAAAATATACAGACGCTTAATCAACGTTTGTTAAATTTAGCACAAAACCGACAGCAAGGCACTTTGTGATCAGGGCCTAGGCAAGGAATACAGTACAAATGAAAATTCTTATGAGGTATTTGCTTCCCACAAGTAATACAATTATTAACTTTTACTGACATCGGTAAGAAGCAAGAAAAAGTTTCCCCAACGGGGTACTTAGCTTTAGGTTGAAGACTTCGGTTCTAAAATTCGAAAATGAAAATTTCAGGAGTCGGCCAACCGGCACTTGCGAACTGCTTCTGCTTCGGGCACCGCGCGGCAAGAAAGACTGATTAAAATGGTGTTGGTTGCATGTTTTATACCCCTGATGACCTGACGTCATGGAAGAAGAGACAGCAACCAACGCAGGACCCAAGACTTTGTTATTCAGGCCGACTGAGGGCAACCTGCCAGCAGATTACCCAAATGTAATGACTGCAACAGTGAAACACGAAGAACATCAAGGAAGTATAATACCCATATAACATAGCTGGTCTCACTACCCTCTTGTAGACCTTCCCTTTCACTCTTACAGGTACTTGTCTGTCACAAATCACTCCTGACACACTTCTCCACCCACTCTATCTTGCCTGTACTCTCTTCTTCACCTCTCTTCCACACTCACCGTTACTCTGAACTATTGACCCCAAGTATTTAAACTCATCCACCTTCACCACCTCTACTCCTTGTATCCTCACCATTCCTCTATCCTCCCTCTCATTCACACACATATATTCTGTCTTAGTCCTGCTGACCTTCATACCTCTTCTCTCTACAGCATATCTCCATCTCTCCAGGGTCTCCTCCACCTGTTCCCTACTCTCACAACAGATCACAATGTCATCTGCAAACATCATAGTCCATGGGGACTCCTGTCTGAACTCGTCTGTCAACCTGTCCATCACCATTGCAAATAAGAAAGGGCTCAGAGCTGATCCTTGATGTAACCCCCACCTCCACCTTAAATGCATCCATCACTCCCACCGCAGACCTCACCGCTGTCACACTACCCTCATACATATCCTGTACCACTCTTACATACTTCTCTGACAAGAGACCCTGTATAGGTATTAGAAATATTTTGGAAATTTTAAGAAAGTCTGTTTAAAGCAGAGATATAAGGAAATCAAGAAAAGGTACAAATGGAAATGTTTATGGAAGAATTAAATACGCCAAAGTTAGACGTAGATGAGTTTCAATTACTAACAGCTAAGATAGGAGGAGATGAGATAAAAATGGTGATGCATTCCAAGCATTCCTGTGGAAGTTTGGAAGCTAGGTGGGAAGCAACTGATAAATATCTGGAAGGTTTTCTTTAACAGTATTTTTAGAGAAGTACCACCATCCTGGAAGAAAGCAGTGGTAGCTGCAATACCTAAAGAGGGTAATCATCCATCAGATCCAGCTTCATACAATACTAAACCATGAGTGTTTGTGTTTATAATGGCTAAAAAAATGGCAAAAGTAATGCCAAAATTGATAGATATGAATCAATGTGGTTCTGTGGAGGGGAGGCAAACTGTTGACAACATTAACAAAACACTGATGATCCAGAGGGAAGCAGAATGTAAGAAAATACCATTGTTGTTGGTGGGTCATGATGCAGATAAAGCATTTAACAGAGCAAGATGGAACTTTATGAACAGGGGTAATGGAAGCATTTGCATTCCCTGATAAAATTATAATGCTGATTAGGAGGATATATGAGGGACTGGAGGAGGAATAAAGTGTGGTGAGGTCCTTTCTGATATCTGCTTGAGCAGAGAAACCAGGCAGGCATGTCTTCTTTCCCTTAGTTATTTGCATTATATTTATAACCATTGGCAAAGAAAATAAAAGAAATGCAAGGATATAATTGGTATGGCAGTCAAGAAAAGCTGGCTCTATTTGCATATGATATTATTTTATACCTGACAAAATCAGAACTGGAGATTACAGTGCTGTGGAACATTTTGCGACAGTTTCAGATCTTTTCAGGATACAAAAAATAACGAAACAAAGGCAACAGCGGCAAATTATGTACCCACACACAGATTGGTTTAGCAATATTCATATTTATGGGAATATAATAAAATGAAGTATTTAGGAATAGGGATTAAAAATAATTCCAGTATAGCAACTAAGGATATCTGAGAAGAGACTAAAAATTGGATGCACTGTTATATGGATATGGATAGTAAGACACAAGCAGTTAAAATGTTTTTAGTCCCTTTAGTCTCATACAAGTCAGGCATATTTTTTATCAACCAGTGGAGAACTTGTGGATAGCAATTATTCAAGAGATGAAGGATTTTATTTGGGAGGGGAAGATGGCAAGAGTCAAGTGGGGTAAGCTTATTCTTCCAATAGAACAAGGCAGATTACAATTACCTGATTTGAAGGCATATTTCAGAGCTACACAGTAAGGCTCCTACCGACAGCACAAGCAGAAACCTATAATTCAAAGTGGAAAGGAATGATGACAAAATGGTGGGGAGGGGGTTCAAGAAACAACGAGATACTGGGGTTTTGGATACAGATTTTTAAGGAGAACAACAATAATCATACAGAATATTATATTAATAAATTAGCCAGAAAGCATTCTAAGAACTAAGCCAATATGGAAATGGACAAAGGAGATTCTGCTGATAGGGATGACTGCAATTAGGGATTCAGGGAAGAGGGGGCAGGAATTTATGGGAGAAAACTGGTAAAGGGACCAAGGTATTGGGTGCAAATAATGAGACAGGAAAAGGTAACAGAATGGGAAGATGCTAAGAGATTATTTGGACTGCAGGTTAGAAATTGCCTATACTCTGATATATCAATCTTTGTTAGGGAAGGCAAAGAGAAAATACTAGGTGGATCCTAAACAAAAGACCAGTACTGATAGCATTTTTAGTAGAAACTAAAACAGAAGCTGCCATTAAAAAAGGAATAATTAGGAGAGCATATAAAATATTGCGTAATAACTATAATAATAAGAGGAGGTCAGAAAAGATTGAGAAGAGAGATTGGATAAGCAATTTACAAAGTAAAAATGGAGGGCTATATGTACGTCTCCCAAATATGCAATAAAATCTGGAAGATTTAGGATTTTTCCTTGGAAATGTTTACACAGATATTTTTATACCCCAAGTAGACTCCAGAAAATTTCTCCTCAAGTAGACACCAAATGTTGGAGGTGTGACAGGGAAAAAAAGATATAATTAATTAAATGTGAAATAAATAAATACATAAATAAATAAATAAATAAATTGGGAACATATTTTCTGAGAGTGTAATGAGCTGGAAGATTTTAAAAGTTCCCTACAAACTGCTCTGTCACATATATTGGGTGAGCAAACTGGTGTAACTAGTGAAATGATTTTTCTGAGCTATGATACAGAACTGGAACTGCCCTAGACATAGTAAGGCCTTATGGAGTCTAATTGTGGTGGCTGTCAAAAATGCAATTACCAGAAAATGGAAATCAAAGCCTACACTAAATGTACTAGAAGTAGTGAATACAGTAAAAAAGATAAAATAAGTGGAATTGGGATCTTTAATAAAAGGGCAGGAGCAAATTACATAGGAAAAAAATGGAAATTGTGAGAACAATACATACAGGTTAAGAATGAGGTTTAAAAAAGAGCAGGACTTGAATGAGCTATTTAAATTTGACTGTCAATGACTGGGTACAATACAAGTGATATACAATTTTTGAAATTGGGATTATGTCAATATGGTTGTCATGTAAAATACTTGCAGTTGGGATTATGTCAATATAGTTTGTTTTAGTTTATATAAATGTATGATTGCCTATGTGATAGGTGATTATTTAATAAAGATATAGCTTGTTAAAAAAAACAGGTAATGAGATCTTTATAAAAGGGTAGGAGTAAATTATATTAAAAAATGGAATTTGTGGGAAATATGACCATAAATATAATGTATAATTGCAAATGTGAACTTATTAATATGGTTTAATTGCTTTTGTATAAATTTAAGTTTGTCCAAGTCAAAAGTGATAATTGAATAAAGGTGTTTAAAAAGAAAAAAAAGAAATTACAGGGCACACAAAACAAGTCTTCTGCAGAACAACTGAAAGTCATATAACTGCATTCTGTCTCCTACAGGTTGCTAAGGGGTGACTTGTGCATGACTTGCAGGGCAGTCCTGACCCAACCCTGATGGAAATGCTACATATTTGTAAATCAAACTGCACAAGGGTCACTTCAGGGATCTTAACATAGCCTCTGACATGAACAGGTCATGCTATTGAGAGAGAGAGAGAGAGACATTTCACAAAAGGTACCACTTCTTTGGAACTAGCCTTCAATTCACATGAAACAGAGCCCCTCCCTGACCCTCATCAAATGCAACTTAGATCAACACATGGATGACTGCAAATTCACGTCCATGTCCCTCCTGGACAGAGGAAGTCAATATTATCTACCATAGACCCTTACCTCTGCAAAGTAGAAGTCCCTGCAGTCGACCTCTGTGTCGCACTCAGTGACGATGTGGTGCAAAATCAGCAGCAGCCATGCAGTTCCCAGTTTGCCCTTGCCCACATACCAGCCAACCCTCCTCAGGCTGAAGCATTCTGTTGGGGCACAGATTAAAAAAGTCAGCCCAAAAAAAGCGGCCAGCAGTATATGTGCATGTATACAACAAACAACACACACATAAAAAGCCCTCTCATGCTATTTGTAGTTAAATAAACACTTAATAGGCAGGCCAGGGAAGTGGAACTGGCTGACTGCAGATGTTATCTGCAGAGCAGATCTACATTTATGGTAGGTACAAACTAGGGTAAGGTACAAAACTGTACTATGTCCTTCATGGATACATCTGCAGTCATAACTGATAAGGTAGACTACCCACATTGGCTAGGGGAGGGTAATAAAAGTAGATGCTTAGCAGATGTGCATCCTGTCATAATGGGTTATCCCAGTCAAACACAACTGATGGAATAAAGGAACAAAAGGTTATATTAGTCACATATCCAAATGTGTATCATCTGCAGTCCGTAGCAATAAAAGGAATGGTTTGGGGAGGATAAATGTGTAGTATGAGTAGTTTATTGTCCTTTGTTTGGCCTGGGTATGTGCAGTAATAGGATCTGCTCAAAAGGTTTTCCATGTAGGCTGCAAATGTTTGTAAAGTCAATTTCCTATCCATTTTCATTGGTTCTGGTTGGAAATCCTTCTTTTCTTGTAGAATATTTTTGCATCTTTCCTGGAATTGCTGTCATTTGGAAGCTGCTGGGTCTTGTCTTTTCCACTCTGTAGTGTGGCATGAAGGTCAAGGTAGGTAGTACAATTCTCTGTTTTCCCCTCTGTTGGTTACCTGAGAGGTGCACTTGCACAAGTCCTGGTGCAGTCTCCTCTCAAGGAGTGCTGTGGATGTAGGTGAGAGAATTAGGCTAGGTTTCCTCCCTGCTGTCTTACCACCTTGGGCATGGTGTTGGGAGCATTTGGTGTAGAGTATTCTGATGGAAGAGGTTGAAGGGTTGCCTGCAGTAGGGCATCTTGCCATCTGTAGTCCTGCTGGTGTTGGTGGTTTTGCTACAGTTCAACCTCTTGGTGGGAAACTCTTTAGGTTACCCTTGCTTAAATCCTCTGTTCTGCCTGGTGGTAGAAGTGGAGGAGTACTCCATTGGGGCGTCCAGGGCCTGCCTGGGTGGCTGGTTGAAAGAAAAACATTTCTGGGAGTTTTGAGTATTGCCTGACATGAAGAATCTCATTTATCTTTCTGGAGCAAGGGGGTCTGCTGAATTATGACACATGTCTTCCTCTTTCTTAGGTATAATGACAAACCTTCCAGTTTTACATAAGGAGTTCTCAGTTATTAAGCTCTTTTTCCATTAGCCAAATAATGTCCTTCTTGTTGAAGAAATCTAGTAGTTTAAGAAATTTATGTCATATTCCATAGTTGTTGATCCATATGCTTTGCTAATTTGGATGTCTTTAATCTCAGTTTGTTTTTTTTTATTAGTGGATGTATCTCTGGTTTATTGTTGTGATTTATCATCAAGGCATCAGGTGGTATTCTTACAGTTTGTTTGTCTTATGCTTTCAGTGAGTGGTGTCCCAGGTGTTCTGTTGCAGTGTGGAGAAGTTTGGATGTTCCTTGGACAATCTTCCATGGAGTGTTTAATACATACTATGTGGATCCAAGGAAATTGGCAGAATCTAGTTTACTTAGTCTTGTGGTGGAAAGAGGATCCTTAGCATATTTTCTGCTGTAGGGTTGGGCATGTCCTTGCACATAATTTTTTTTTCAATGAATGCATTGGAAAGTAGGCCTGCACAGCTAATCAGAGACTTCCTTGCATTTTCAGAACATTATTCTTGAAACAATGGAACAGCTTAAAAAAGCATAATTGCTGAAATGGAAAAAGCAATGTCATTGGTATACAGAAGGCTAGATGGATCTTTAACAAAGGTTTGAAGTAATTGGAATGGCATTGAGAAATTCCTAATCATAGAACTATGAAGGAAAATGGGTGCACATTAGATTCTACTGCAGACCAAGTGAGGTCTGTTACGAAATCTGCCTAGTGAGATGGTTCCCTAGATCGAGATATTGTATGTCTCCCATTGTGCATCGACCATTAACTGAGTGTGTAGCTGAGTCAAGGGTGGTCAGCCTCCATTATCATTCTCTGCCTGTTGTATGTAAATGAGCCTGGTAGCTGTTGTGTGATCTGTCAACTGCAACTGCTTCCATTTCTGTCATATGGTTTGAACTGGAGACCACATGACTGTGTTTTTTTGTACCATTTTCATCAGACATGTTTGCCCTGAATTTTGACCTTACAGGTGAAGTGTTTCCTGTCTAATCCTTGCCATCCCCCCCCAGCATGTCCTGGGTTGCCTGTTTTGATCCTTGCGTCTGTTGATTGATGTGCGAAAGGTGACTGAGTGTGAGGACTGGTTGTGCTTTTAGCCTCATAGGACCTGTTTGATTCCTCATTTTAGGTATTCCTGTTGTTTTTGGTGCCTGGGCCATTGGCTGAGACTCACCAAAGCATATATCCCTTAGTGTACCTTGTAGGTCTAGACTGTTTTCTGGTTGATGTGGCATGATTTTTTTATAACTGTATGGTTTAATCATATGTTTCTTTTGGGTTGCTGTATTAGTTTTGTCATTGTAGTGCCAGCCAAAGGGAAGTTCTTTTTTTCTTCTTGTTTTCTTGATGTAGTGTTGTGCCACTGTGTTAAAGATGTCCTTTTTTGGGTTGGGAAGTCAGTCAGTCTGGCTTTTGTACTGTGTCTGTGTCAAGTGTGTTTTGTCCTTCCTTTTAGATGTAAGTCCTTGTTTGCTTGTGTATCATGTGACTATAATGTCATTTTGTATGTGTATCCCTTGTCTTGAATAATCTGTTGTACCTTTGTATTTCTGTTGTCTGTAATGGGGCATTCCCTGGGTATGGATCTTGGCAATGGGCTGAAGCTGCCTGAGAATGCTGAGAACTCTCTCCAGGGCATCCTTGAAAAATCTTAGGTGAATTCTGCAGATTGAGAGATGCCTGGTATTATGTATGCGGCATGATAGTCTGAAGAAGCAAGTAGAATGAGAGCAGATTAAGACTGATGAAGGATATGGTTATGCAAGGTTTTGAATCTTGGGACAATGATTTATTTGGGTAGACAGCATTACTTAGAAACTGTGGGGTTCCAGGTTTCCATTTTTTTCTTTTGGGAATGTATTGTAGTTGGACTCTTTAGACATGGCACTCTTTGTTTTCAACCATGTTGATTCTTTCCTTTCCTCTGTTATGAGCCTTGGTTTTCTCTTTTTCTGCTCTTTTGATTTGAAGTGTGGTTTGCTAACCTTTTTCTCTGGCACTGGTTGGCTGTTCCTCTTTTGATTGGTGGTCCACTTTCCTCTTTTGTATGATAACAGTGTTTGGCCTAGAGGGCTGCTGCTTGATTTATGGTTTGGCAAACTATTTGTCTTTTGTTATGTTTAGCCAGTTCTTTGAAAGAAAGGTGCCACTTGTCTATTGCTATGCTAGTTGCCTTTGGGTGTGCGTAGGCCTCTGTAGTCACTTGTTTCTGTGCTGTGTCTGGCCTCTGGCCTCCCTCTAAGCTGGTTTCTGCCTCTGCCTCTGTCTTTTCTACCCCTTTGAAATTTTTTGGGAGTCAGGAAGGACCAATTTTGGCTTTGGTTACCCCCTTTGAGATTTTTTGGTGCAATGGAAAGGACCACCTTTTTTTTTGCCCAGTCTTGCTATTTTTTGGGGTTGCCTTCTCAGAAATATTCTTGCAACCACCAAATTCACTTTAACTTCTCATAACAATCTTAAATTCTAGCAGTTCAGTACCAAACAAACTTGTATTGTCATATGAGCATCTAGCAACTTAGCTTTCACATCATCATAGCATGAACCTTAACAGCATCAGCCACATTTTAGAAGCTGGTTGTGCACCTGTTCTAATAAATTTACATACTCCTTATCATATTTCCACATTTATTCTTCATCATTGAGATTCATCAGTGGTTTTTTCTCTCGTGCATAAACTCTTGAGTATCATTCATCTTTAAACTTTAGCTATAGCAGTTCAAGAGAAAACTGAGAATTGTTCCCCAAATCTGACCTTTGACCTTGCCTTTCTTCTAGTGAGGGAAGTTCCCTTTAGCCCCTTTTATTAGTAACCTGAGCTGCCCTTCTGCCTTGGGAGGTGGGATATTGTTTCTGGGTCTGTGGGGTACTGCCTTGGTGGGACTGGGGGATATAGTCTCTGGGTCTGGCTGGGGGGCCTGGCAAAGGTGGGGATGAGTATCTGGCACCCTGTAAAACATCATTGAAAGCATCATGGGGGACAGAGAGAACAGGAGGTATAGCTAAGGAGATGTGCTCTTTTTCAAGAGAGGTCCTAAGTCTTTTCTGGAGTCTGAAAATCCTGTTGCTGGCATGGCAACTGTTGTCATTGAATGCTTTCTTTTTCCCGGGAAAAAAATTTCTGCTGGTGGAAGCACTGTTGGAATGGATTCTTGGAGAGAATGGGGAGCAGCATTGATGGGGGTTTCAGCTGAATCATCTTCAAAAATTCATCAGGAGCCAACTCATCAGTAGAATCCTGCTCAGGGCCTCAGAATCATCAGTAGAAACTGGCTCAGGGGCTCTGCTGGGTGAGGTTGAATTGAATTAAAGCTTCTATAGAAAGAAGTTGAGATCCTCTAATTAAGAGGAAGTGGGGGGGGCCTGGATGGGGGATTTGGTAGTTGGGGGTTTAGGGTAGGCTGGCAGGCACTGATTTTGGCTGAGGCTTAGCCTATGGCAGCACGTAGGCCTAACAGCACACTGGGCTGGGTGTAGAGACATCAAGGGGATGGTGTCTAGTAAAATCCACCACTGAGTGGGATAAAAGAGTGAGGTAGGGTAAAGAGTTGTTTAGAAGCCTCAGAGTTGTAGCAGGGTTCAGTTGTACTTTGTTTGGTTTTCAGCTTCGGTTGAGTTTTCTACTCGGGTTTGCTTTACTTTGGCCGGACCGATGAAGTGTCGGTCGGGATGTCGGTCTTTTTTGGGGGTTCGGTCTTATCCGTAGTTAGGTTTGTACCGGCATAATGTAAAAAAAACATGTGCCCAAAAAACTGTTCTGCAAAGTTCGGCCGGTTAAAAAAAAAGCGAAGGTTACAGAAAAACAGGCGATAAGTGCGGCCTGGGCGGGCTGGGATGGGCTGGGGCAGAAGTGAACAAGGCGGGCAATTTTTTGTCTTTGGTTTGTTTAGGTTAAACAATTTTTACATTTAACAGGTTCTGAAGAAGAAAGAGGCGCGGGGAGTACTTAGCTAAGTCTAGCAGTAGTAGTAGTAAAGGTAGTAATCTCGACCGATCTCCATCCGACCGGGCACTTGCAACTGCAACTTACCCGGCAAGAAACGCTGAGGAAAATGGCGAGCTGTGATCGCCGGGTTGATGCTTTTATAAGACCAGCAGAGATGGCGGAGGGATGCGACATCAGCGAAGCGGGACCCGACTTTTTGGAATCCTGACTGCAGGGCTGCCTGACGACAGGACAACCCACTTGTTATGACTGCAGATGCATCCATGAAGGACATCTTCACTCACCTAACCACCTTCAATTGGGGAACTCAGGATAAATATGGCTAGGCTTGTAAGGGTTTTAAGGCTGTTATCCTAGTAACCTTCTATGAACCTATGATCGAATATGAATCTGGTAGTTAATGGCCCTAAAGGACAAGATGGCAGCCTTGCAGGCTTTCTTGCCCAACCTTTCCATAGTTTGACAGTCCTTATCAGAAGGAACGAGCTTAGTACATGTTAACAACTTAGATGGCTTTTCTGAAGAAACTGATAGCACAGAAGGATCAGTAGAAGGGTGCTTATAAATAAATTAGCAGTCCTCAGGAACCTTATAGGAGTCTTAGGCCAGAAGGTTGAGAGTCAGGGAATACAGAGGCTGCAAAAAAAGTATCCAACAGGACAGACAAAACAAGAGGAATAGGTGATGGTTTAGGAAACTCTTAATACCTCCTTTGAATATCAGAGACCTGGGAACAGTCCCACTTAAAATAGACCATCATGCAAGCAACAGTACACTCAAAGTACAACTCTTCCAAGGAGGAGCCTGGACTCAAAGAATCCTCTTCCTCCAAACCGTAGCTGAGACAAAGGAATTTGAGAAGAATAAGCCAGAGATTCTTCTTCAGAATCCAAATCTCCATTTGACGAATCTAGTTCCTGTGGCCTCTTCACAGGAGTGGAAGACCAGAGGGGTGGGGTGGAGAGCAGGAACAGACACCACTTAAGACTTCAAGGCCATTAAAGCTTTAAATAAATCCTGAGTGAAGTCCTACCATTCATGCTGGGACCCTTAAGAAAGTACAGTTGTGTACCTACCATAAATGTAGATGTTTGAGTGTATTCACTGTTGCAGTCATTACAATTGGGTTATCCTGCTGGCAGGCTACCCGCAGTCGGCCTGAGCTCCAAAGTCTAGGTCCGGCATCGGTTGCTGTCACCTCTTCCCTGACGTCAGTGCACCAGGGGTATAAAAGATGCAGCTGATGCCATTTTTTTCAGTTTTTCTTGCCCCAGATGTCATGTGCCACTAAAATGGTAGACTCACTAATGCCAATAAGCATGCATAACCAAAAATAAACAACCTTTCCTTCATCTACAAGCAAATACACCACATAGGTTGTATAGTATAGAGAAGTACAGATAAGTCCCAGCAAGGAAAAGGGGGATGGTGGGAGGGTAACCTGAACTGCAACAGTGAATACACTCGAACATCTACATTTATGGTAGGTACACAACTGTACTATGTTCATCATGTTTCACTGTTGCAGTCATTACAATTGGGTTGAATCCCAAAGCTATGGTTGGGAGGCTGGTGCTATTTAGGATTAGGAGAGGCTATCAGACCCTGCAGAACAGCAGTGGCAAAGCCTCCCTGGATTTAGAGTAGAGAGGTACGTGATAGTGCTTTGTAAAAGTATGCAGAACTCCCAAGTTGAAGCCTCTAAGATGTCTTTGGTTGGTACCCCTCTGAGGAAGGCTGCTGAAATGGCTGCTGCTCTGGTGGAATGTGGCCTAATGCCCTTAGGCACTGATTTGCCATGCTGTGAATAGCAGAAATGAATGCAGTGGCCTATCCACTTTGAAATAGTCTGCTTTGAGATAGGCTTTCCTTGTGATCCTGCAGCATATGCTACTAGAAGTTGTTCAGTCTTTCTGAAAGCTTTGGTTCTGTTCAAGTAGAAGCATAGCTGTCTGTGAATGTCCAAAGAATGCAGAAGTCTCTCCCCCTTATTCTGTGGGTTTGGGTAAAAGGTAGGCAGGTGAATTGCTTGGTTAAGGGCCAACACTGGTCACTACCTTAGGCATAAATGTAGGGTTTATCCTCAGAGAAACCCTGTCAGGATGGAAAATGATAAAAGGTTCCACAGCCATGAGTGCCTGTAACTCTGAGACTCATCTAGTGGAGGTTATTGCTAGGAGCAGAGCTGTTTTCCAGGATAAGAATTTTATATCAGCTGCTGAGGCTGGCTCAAACGGAGGCAGTGTAAGTTTTTCTAAGACACAGTTAAGGTCCCGTGCAGGTATTGGTGCTCTCCTTGGGAGTCTTATGATTTTGGCCCCTCTGAGGTACTGCCTTAGTAATGGATGAGAAAAAATAGGTGGCTCTGTATTGTAGTGAGCTGAAATGGCAGAGGCATGAATTTTAATGGATGAAAAGGAAAGGCCTTTATCCAGCATCTCAGTTAAGTATTGCAAAATCGGAAGAATATTTGGAACAATCGTGTCAATACCTTGTGCCTGGTTCCAAGCACAGAATCTCTTCCATTTTTCTGCATAAGATTTTCTGGTGGTAGGCCTCCTGGCCTCTAAAATAACATCCATAACTGCTTTAGAAAGAGGTGTGTCTTGAATGGCTACATTATCTGCCATGCTGCCAGGTTTAAGGTCCTGAGTTAGCTGTGCAGTATCTGACTGTCTTGTTGGGTCAATACATGAGGAATTTGAGGTAATGTCCAAGCTGGGCATTGGGACAAGCTCTTTAGGATTGGGTACCAGTGCTGACAGGGCCAGTCTGGGGTAATCAGTATCATTTTTGGCTTCTCTTGTCTGACCTTGAGGAGTACACCTTGGGGAGGAAAGGCATATGCTGTTAGGTTTTTCCAGCTGAAAGATAGAGCATCCACTTTCCATGCTTGCTTGTGATAAGTCCTAGTGCAGAATCTTTGTAGTTGGCAATTGTGAGGGGTGGCAAATAGGTCTATCTCCGGGCATCCCCAGTTTCTTGTTATCATGCTGAAGACTTGTGGATCCAATTTCCACTCATGGGGATCCATTAGGTTTCTGCTTAGTTCGTCTGCCAGAGTATTTATCCTTCCTGGCAGGAATTGTGCTTGCAGATGTACTTGGTAAGTCAATGCTGTGTCCCACAAGTTCATGGCGCATCTGCAGAGGGGGTAGGAATGTGTGCGCCCTTGCTTATTTATGTACCACATGACTGTGGTATTGTCCGTCTTTATCAGTAGTTGTCCTGGATGAAGTAGATCCTTGAAGGCTGTCAGGGCATTTTGAACTGCTAGCATCTTTTTGATTGATATGTAGATGCATTTGACTTGCGGACCATGTGCCCTGAATACATCTTCCTGCCATATGGGTCCCCCAGGCATAATCTGATGCATCTGTTGTCAATGTCTGCCTGGCTGTGGGTAAGGTGAATGGCTGTCCCATGTTGTGGTGACAGGCTTTTGCCCACCATCGAAACTCCTGTTGCAGGCAGGGAATGAGGGCAATGTGGCAATGTTGAGTCCAAACACTTTTTAGATACCACTGAAGTTTCCTCATATGCAGTCTTGCATATGGAATTAGCAGAATGCAGGATGCCATGAAGCCCAAAGCCTGCAGAATTTTTCTTGCAGATAACTGAGTCTTTGTTGCCAACATTTTGAAATAAGTAGTCAGTTGTCTGTGTTTGTCTGGCATGAGATAAGCCATCTGGACAGTTGTATTTAAGCTTGCACCCAGGAATATTATCTCTTGAGAGGGCACGAGTGTTGATTTATTTTCGTTTACTGTGTACCCTAGACCTGTTAGTAATGTTTTACAAATGCCAGATGTTGTAGTAAAGTGTCCTTGTTCTCTGCTTGAATAAGGCAGTCATCCAAGTAAGGATATATTTGAATTCCTCTTTGTCTGCAAAAAGCAATTACTGGTGCCAGGCATTTTGTGAAGACCCTGGGCGCAGTAGATAAGCCAAAGGGCAGTGCAGAGGACTGGTAATGCATTGAGCCAGCTATGAATCTGAAGTATCTTCTGCATGATTGTCTGATTGGGACATGCAGGTATGCCTCTTTTAGGTCTAAAGTCACAAGCCAAGCCTTCTTGCCCAGCATGGGCAGAAGCTGCTGCAGAGTTAACATTTTGAATTTTGGAATATCCAGGAATGTGTTCAAGATAGACAGGTCCAGTACTGGTCTCCAGGTTTTGTCCTTTCTGGGCACCAAGAATAGCCTTGAGTAAAATTCTAGTCCCTGCTCTTGCTGTGGTACTTGCTGAACAGCTCTCATGTCCATGAGGGATGAAACTTGTTTTTGTGCCAATGCCCACTGACTGCGTGGCAGGTCTAGCATACCGTCTGGCCTTGGCAGGGTGTGAAAATGGAACCTGTAGCCCTGGGATACGATATTTAAGACCCATTTGCCCTGGGTGATCATGTGCCAATTTGGTGCAAAAAGTGCTAGTTTTCCCCCCAAAGGAGCTGCCAGAAGATAAGTGCTTGGTGTTGGCAGGGGAAAGTCATTGAGACTGTTTCCTGTATGGCTGTGATTTTTCTTCTCCGCTTTTGGAGGTTGAAGCACCCCATTGTTTAGGCCTGTATGCGCCTTGGGGCTGTGACCTACATCTGAGGCGTCTGTATCTGCCTCTTTGTGGCCTGTCGGACACTGGAAAGGACCAATTCTTTGCAGGCCAGTTCCTGCTAAATCTGGGAGGCTGTACCTGTAAGAAATCATTGACTGTTTGCATAGATTTAGCTTTGTCCTCCATTTTCTTCAACACCTAACACCAAACAAGGTATCATGTTGTAATGGAGCATCTAATAATTTTGCTTTAACATGATCGGGCAGATTCTGTTCTTTTCACCAAGCATGTCTCCTAATGACAGAACCTGTAACAGCGGCCCTGCAAGAGGCCTCTAGAGAATCAAAACCACACTGCAAAGTATGCTTTCCTACTTGTTCAGCTGCATGCAATAAATCCTGCATTTCTTTGTTTTCTGCACATTCCGAATTTGTCAACATTTTCTGTTTAAGCAGTGACATTAGATATTGCTGATATTTAAAGCATATGGAATTGACAATTTAAAGCTCTTACAGCCAAGGTAGCAGAAGTATAAATCTTTTTCCCCCATCCGTCCAGGGCCCTTGAATCCCTATCAGAAGGTATAGGGTTTTTTGCAGTGGACGCCTTGACCCTTTTGGGACCCTGAGAGACAGTTTCTGGGTCTGCAGCAGGGTTTTTATAAAGAAATGTATGTGAATCAGGAACCCTGTAGTATCTGTCTGGTTTAACAGGAGCTGGTGGTAAAGAGCCAGGAGTCAGTCCGGACTCTGAAAATACATCATCTACAATGTCTAAAACAGGAGGAATAGCAAGGGGCCTGTGCTGAGGTAATAAAAGAAAGTCTCTGAGCCTTTTCTTGTATTCTGAGTAATCTTGGCTTTCCCAGTGGAAATGCTCCCTCATAGTAGGCAGGGTTTCCACAAAAGAATAATCCTCAGAAGGAGAGCCTGAAGGAATAGATTCTTCAGCATCAGAATCCTCATAGGGAGGAAAAGAATATTCCTGTTCAGAAGAGGAATCAGAGGAAATGGAAACATGATCTGAAGATGCATACTCTATCTCTTGCCTAGGCCTCTCATCAGGAGGGGGATGGGAACCCCTGATCAAAGTAATTAGGTCTTCGGCCATTTTAAGCATCTGTTTTCTAGGCATGGAGGCCTGTCCAGGAGAATGCTGTACTTGTTTCTTTGTCTTTAGAGCTGCTTTAGTCTTTGCCTTTGAAGCCGAAGTTGGCTTTACATATAAATGTGTAGGCCTGAAAACACCCTCAAAAGCCGATGCCTGCTCAGCGGCGCCAGACCCATCTGAGGAAATAGTTTCCGAGTGTCCAATATCTTGAGTTTCCAGCGGCCTAGTCGGCTCCACGTGGGAGTCGGAAGTGGCCCGTGGCTCTGAGGTAGCGGGCATCACGGGCTGCGAAAGCACCTCACTGAGAACCGGCGACAGGCTTAGCGGAAGCCTCGTTGTCGGTTTTGGACCTCGGGTGCCTGTCCTTTTCTTTGCGTTTTTTATAAACTCCGGTAGTCGGTTGCTCCGACAGCATTATATAGTTAAATCTTCTGCCAAAATAATGAAATGCAAAATCGTAACGACGCTTAATAGTGCATTGGTTAAATCTAGCACAAAACCGAGAACCAGCAACGTCGTGGTCAGGGCCTAGGCAAGGAATACAGTAAGAATGAAAATCCTTGTGAGGTATTTGCTTCCCACAAGAAATACAATTATTAACTTTTTCTGACATCGGTCTGGTGCAAGAAAAAAGTTTCCCCAACAGGGTACTTAGCTTTAATGAAGACTTTGGATCTGAAATTCGAATTTGAAAAACTCAGGAGTCAGCCGACCGGCACTTGCGAACTGCTTTTGCTTCGGACACCGCATGGCAAGAAAGACTGAAGAAAATGGCGTTGGCTGCATCTTTTATACCTCTGGCGCACTGACGTCAGGGAAGAGGTGACAGCAACCGACGCCGGACCTAGACTTTGGAACTCAGGCCGACTGCAGGTAGCCTGCCAGCAGGATAACCCAATTGTAATGACTGCAACAGTGAAACACGATGAACATCAGGGGGAACATGCTTAGTTTTCTGTTTTTATTTTTTTTTTCTGTGGGACATCTACCGAGAAAACCCTTAAGAGGGTCAGATCCCGGATATGACTCAGTAATGGTGGCAGAAATTTTCTCCTTCACTAAAACCTGAGCAATCCCCCTTGGTCCCTTGGATACTGCCAGCCCAAGTTCCCCCTCGATGTCAGGTATGGATGTTAGAAAAGCCTTCAAGGACGTGCCAGAATTCAGATCCATGCAGGCTTTCTAAGGGGATCAGCAGAGGAATCCAAAGCAAGCACTGGATGGTCTTCAATGCTTTCACTGGTCTCTAGAGAGAACATCTGAGAGAGGCTGGACAGCAACTGGATCAAGCATAACTTTTTTGGCCTTCTTCTTGCCAGAAGGCTGGAGCTCAGGACAGGAGGATTACACCACAGTACCCTGAGCTAACACCTTAAATTTTTGGTTCTGAAGATATATGGACAAGGAGGAGAGGCACAAATGCCTGGCAGATACAGCACTGAGTTTGATCATGGGAAACACCAAAAAAAAAAAAAAAAAAAAAGACTTGTTGTGATGGTCTTTATGAGGAATCTGCCTCCCACAACAAAATTTTTCCCTTTCTGGATGACACAAACCCAATACTAAATAATAGTAAAAAAGAAGAGAAGAAACCTCAACAGGATATTTTTCTAAAAAAACAGCTTGGTAACCAGCAAAGCAGAATGGCATTCAGACTAACATACACAAATGGTGTTCCGAATGGCAGCAAAGGAATTCTGAGTGACTGTGTCCATACTTCACCTTTATGCCCTATATTTTGTGCGGGGAGCATACGTTTTATTTACAGTGCCTCTAAGACCTGAAGGCTTTGGTACACTGACAGGATATCTAGAGAAATGTTAGACTGAAAAGAGTCTTGGTTCTAAATTTTTTCCATTTACTAAAATACGATTTCTTAATAGCAGTTTCACTGCCTCCTTTAATTCCTGCTGAATTTGCTCAGAAAATGGGTGCCTATAAGGTATTAAGATTGTACTATCTAGAAGATGTTTCAAGCTGGGGTGCATCCAACAACCCAAGTCTTGTGCGACTAGGTCCAGTATATGTCAGAGATTTGGGTAATTGCCACTGATCATTGCCGAAATAATGATGAACCACTATTACATGGGCCAGAAAGCAGACAGCATGATGATCTTTGGAGAGCCCTTCTGAATCTTCAGAATGATCCCAGATTTTGGCAGAAAGGGTGGAAAGGCATGCTGGAACATTCCCATTTAAGAAGAGAATGAATCTGTATTCCAAGCTTGCTTGCAAGGAGTTCTACAGCAGAAGTGTACCAGTTATTTGTTGTGAATTGAGGTGAAAAGCTCTACCCGGAGGTGGCTCACAGAGCTGGATAAAATCCTGGAACAGCCATGATTCAATATCCATATATGAGGGTCTGTTCTGGTCCTGCTCAGCTTGTCTGCCACAATGTTTTACTGTGACAGACTGTAAGCTGCCTGTAGAGTGAGAGTGTGCTGAATTGCTATATACCAGGCTACCATGGCAAACCTGCACAGAGGGTAAGCTCTGGAACCTCATGTTTATGTACCAGTTCATTGTGGTGTTGACTGTAATCACTTTGGGAAGCACAGCTGACTGAGAAAATTGAGTGAATTTATGATTTCCAACACCTCTTTTATATTTACGTATTTTGGTCTGTTGTTTTTGCTCCAGAGAGCCCGTACTTTTACTCCTTTTCAGGAAACGTCTGAGGTATCTGTCGTTACAGGGTACGCTGGAGCTGGAAAAACAGAAGACCTAGATTCAGACAAAATTGGTTTCTCCACCAAAGCAGATCTTTTCTTCCAAACCCCAAAATTGGAATCTGAAATGTCAGAGAATGCTGATGTGTTGGGACCACTCAGATTTTGGGTACCATTGAGCTTCTTATGTGGAGTATGGTTAACATGAGAATCATAGATGCCATGAATCCTAGTATCCTGAGAAATTCCCCCATGGAAGTCCTGGACGGAGTGGAAAAAATCAGGAATAGATGTAGACACAGAGATACTTTTTCCTGAGGAAGAAAAGCTCTTTGAACTGAGATGTCTAGGAGACACCTCAGGAAACTAATCCTATGGGAAGTAGTCAAACAAGACTTTTTGATGTTCTCTTGGAAGCCTACTTTGTGAATGAGATCTCTCACACAAGTGAAAAATTCTAGATGCTTTGAAAACTATGCAAAGAAAAGCAAGTTGTCTAAACATGTAAAAATGTCAACACACTGCAGTCTGCAATAGGCTATTACTTGAGCTGAACACTCTGTGAATACCCTTGGTGCAGTGGATAACCCAAATGGGTAATACAGAGAACTGATAATGTAATCCAGAAACAGAAAACTTGAAAAAGGTTTGAAATATGAGGCTATAACAATATGGTGATAAATATCTTTTTAATTTAGTGTTACAAAAAAAATAAATAAATAATGAAAGGGAGAATAAGTGGTACGAGGTTGTGTAGGAACAGAATCTTGAACTTTGGAACTTTCACAAAGCGATTGAGAAAGGAAAGATTTAGGGACTGGCTTCCATGATTCTTCTTTCTTGGTACCAGAAATAATGTTGAGCAAAACCCTTACCCTGTCAGAGAAATGGAACAGGCTTGATGATCCACGGAGTCAGCAGATGCTGACTAATAGAAGAGAAAAAGGGAGTTTGATCTTGTGGATGAGGAAGAGTCCCCTGAAAAGGAGGGGAAGAGTCCAACTGCTATCTGTACCCCAGATGGGTCACACTAAGAACCCATTTAAGTGATATGAACAGTTGTCAAAGAATGAAATAGATAAAATTGTGGGAAAGATTCAAAGGCTTGCCAGGGTGGTTAGGGAAAGGTCTTTATCTGAAAATAGTCATACCGACTTGTTAGACTGTCCTACTTTCTGGGAGGCTCACCCTTCTTTTTGGTACCTCCTTGCCAATGTTTCTTAAATGTCTGCTTGCCAAACATTTGCTGAGTCTGTTTATTTTGCTTTTTATAAGAATATCTAGAGTTAGGTATGAAGCTTTTAACAAACCTGGAAAAGGAAGACTTAAAATTCTGAGTCAACCTTTGAATCAGTTTCTCTTTCTCTCTCTCATAACACTTTTTCAGGACCTCACTAGCAGATGTTCAGGAAAGTACCTCCCTATCAAGGAACGTACCTCCCTATCAAGGGGAGAATTAAAAATTCATCTTTAACATTCTCAAGTAAATTTTGAGAACAAAGCCATGCAAACCTCCTCATGACAATTCCAGTAGCTGCTGCCCTGAAAGAGGTATCTGCTGAGTCATATGCACACTTCAAAGAAAATTTGGTTACCTGAAACACAGAAGCAGTGTATTCAGAGAAGACTTTCCTTCAGAAGATGAAAAAATGACTATAATGTTCATATTATTCTCAAAAGAAGCAAGCAAAAACTGTGAGGGTGACAATTAAGAATCCTAAAAATATGGGTGGCAGGGGTATGCATTTTTTCTCCCCATCTATCAAACATTTTCTATCCTTATCTAAGGGAAAGGGATTAGCAGTTATGAAACATTTAGCTGTAGATGGATTTGCTAATTGCAGGGTCAGATATGGGATTAGAAAATAAACCTGTAAAAATGGCAAATTTTGTATAATCTGTTTGCCTTCTTAGGGGCAGTAGGCAGGGTGTCAAGCATGTTGCAGGCTGTGATAAAAACATCCTCCAAAGCTGGAAGACTAGGAGGAACACAAGTGGGTTTAGGAAATTCCAGTTTTACTAAATCATAATAGTTTTTTTTTTTTTCAAAGAAACTGGAATGTCATTATGTTCCCAATGAAACAATCAGTTAATCCAACATATGCTTTCAGAAAAGGAAAATTCTACCAAGGGACAATAAAAAAAACACTCTTCTCAGAATCAGTTACTTAAGGAGAAAAAAAGAAACAGAAGTTGTTCCCTAACAATCGTTTCCCTGTTCATTATACTGGTAATCTTCAGAAAATGAAGAATTCATTTTTTTTCTTTTACCAGAAAATCTAGAATGAGAAGATTTAGCATGAACTAAGCCTGAGATAAACTGAGTAAAACATCACTGTCTGAAGTAACACAGACAGGAGAAGATACATGTTTAATTTTTTGCTTCTTTTTAACTGGGATCTCCACAGAAGCAGATAGTTTTCTGTCAGGGACATTACCCTGGGGAGCAGGCATCCCAGCCTGGCTAAAGCATTCCCCACTCCTTCCACAGAGACCAACAAGAGTCTCTCTCCCATACCCACTAAGTACACTCCAACACCCGCACAGCATGTCTCTAACCACTAGACCATGGTGGTTGAAGGGACTACACCATGGGAAACCAAGGAAGATGAGTGGTCTGAGGAACCAGAAATGCTCACAGCAGAATCACACATCTGTAGCTAAGGCAAATTGCTT
Organism: Protopterus annectens; assembly: GCF_019279795.1. Classification (NCBI taxonomy): domain Eukaryota; kingdom Metazoa; phylum Chordata; order Ceratodontiformes; family Protopteridae; genus Protopterus; species Protopterus annectens. Next base: position 1,448,629,633 of record NC_056735.1, read on the forward strand.
GCTAAATCAGCAAGGCTGCTTGGAAATTTTCTTCTTTTTGCTTCCAGAGAAAGTAAAAACTGAGGTACGGCTAAGCTGTTCCATGGTAAAGCCGAGAATAAAACCTGAAGCCTGGATACAACTGGCAGCAGTAGTCAGTAAAAGGTAAGTATTAAAAAGGTAGTGTTTCACTACTACAACACCATGACAAGCACAACATGCACTAACCAAAACCCTTGAATACAGTTTTGTAAATGCTGTCTCACACAAATATTATAGAAAAATGTTCAGATTATCAAGTTTTACATTAGAACCACTGTCTTCTAACTGCCTGTAATGTCACATGACAATTCAAGAAAACAAATTTCTAGTATAACACAAGCAATTTCACTTTGAAAAGTAATGTTTTAGTGATCACATAAGTTGTGGAAGTCCTTCCTCCCCATGAAGGAAACTTACCTGCCCAGCAATGGAGAAAACGCTGAAAGTTGATTCTCGAATTTTCACAAGAGATGCATTCTTCGGCGTCAGGAAAGCTCTGAAAGGCTCAGTGCTCAGGCTACTGATTTTCTACAGCTCTGCTTGAATTGCCAGTGGTCTGGGGGCCATGTAAGGTGCACTGAAGCTTTAGAAGTTGTCCGTCTGTTATATCTCAAGCAAGATATAACTTATATAGCTAAGGTTACCATCAGTAATCAAATGATGAAAATCATTGAGTACTATGACTTTTTTTTCATTACACTCAACAAATATCTTTAACTGCCTGTCAAACAACTCCTTGTTTTGAAAATCTTTGAATTGTACTTTGAAATTTTCAGATGCAATGCGGTTTTACAAAAAATAGCCAAGGCTGCTCCTGAAAGGTTATTCCTGCAGAAATCGTTAGAGGCACAGCACTCTTGGACTATTTATGTCAAAGGACAAAAGCATAGTTATGAAAATGAAAACAGTATTTTACAGGGGCATGTCTTTGATATGCCATTGGCAAATTAAGGTTACATTTCTTCTACTGCACTGAAATCTCAACAGAATTAATACCTCAAACACTTACCTGGTCAGTTTAAGTGATCTATGCACTGTGAACACAACAGTCAGCTGAAGTTAGACAGTCACTGAGTGTGTAAAAGCTTCTTATATTATTATATCAATGTCTGTTAAATCAATTTTGTCATGGCCCATGGCATCTGACGTACTACTAATCTTATATGTTGCTATATGGGAGGATATTTCTCAAAGTAAAATCAAACAGAACACAAAATGATAGTCACTATGACTTTGTTCTGAAGTGCTCTAGTAGATGCATAGGTTCAAAACACAAGTATATATGCCATTCCAGTGGAAGGTCTTCTCACAACACTTCTCACAAAAGTACTGGACAATAGAAGTGAAAAGAATAGCAGGAGCCCTTCAAACAACAAGGGTATGAGCAGCATAATCAAACAAGTCAAACCTATGCCTCTTACTTTTCATTATCATGACGGGGGTGGGGGCTGCAACTTATGTACTACACTATATTCACAGAAATCCAATATTCTTGGCATAATCTATGCAACACCCATGCAAAATAAACTCCACCTGTAACTTTCATAACTGACTCTTAGGCCAGCACCCTACAAGCCCTGAAATAATCAGCAAGGATATTCTCTGATTTCCTGCAGATCTGGTCTACCCCAGGAAAAAGACTCCTCTGAATCATCTATTTCAGGCTTCAGATATGCTTCGACAACAGCAGGATTAGGAAAGCCAGGAGGAAGCTGCACGCCTCTCAGTTTCTTCTTTACTTTTGTATCATAGGGGTTTGGTCGAATTCTTTTGTTTTTCTGAGCTTCAGTCCACCACTCCCTGTAAAACAGAATAGAAATCAGTCAAGACTTATGAACAATCTCTCTTATAATCCTGATAAAAGCATACTGGAACAAATTCTGCACTTGGTAAATGCACACAAACACACACACAGACACAAAAAAAAATCACAAGCACATGCAGGTTTGAATCATGCACTTTCTCTGAAGGTTTATTAAACTACCACAGATGTAGGAGTGCACAAACTAAATACATAAAACATTAAACAAAATCTAGCCATGACAGCAGACACTAGAGATTACGACAGTCAACAAGTAATAATCATCAAAACCTCCAACACCACATAGCAACTCTCCACACTAGGATTGTTAGCATTGGCACTGTGGAACTACCTATATCTTTTGTTGTGGGCTGTGGCTACTGGCACTAAAAAAGCTACAGATGACACACAAGATGTTTTTCTAACTGATAAAGTACAATGCTTAGAAAGTCTCTTCAAATAAATTAAGAAAGTAAAAGGTTTGAAATCCAAAAGATGAACCTACTCAAACATCCCCTTAATGATTTAATAGTACACTCTTGTGATGCATTTTTTAGATACGTCTCTGAACAGGTCACAATGAATAAGTCCAAAAGAGCAGCTAGCTGTGTTGCTAGAGAAGAAATTTCTTAAAGCTAAAGGAGGCCAGTCCCAGACTTGTAAAGCTTTTAAAGCTCTACATAAATGACAAACATAGGACACAATGTAACCTTAGTCCTTGTAGTAGAGAAGCTGCAAAATCAACTGGTCTTTCTCAACTCCTTCAAATATACTCAACTGCTCATAAGTGAAATGATTTTCCTTGAAACTCCCCCTACTCAGAATGAAATGGACTATGACTAACTTGGGCTCTGTTCAGCAAACTTGTTTGATCGATTTCCTGTTTCTGGTAATGCTGAAAATGTGATACACCTTTACACCTGTATGTTTTGTGACTTCAGAGCAAACTAAGCAAGAGGACATGCTCCTTACATGAATATGTTTGCTTTCAGTTTTTTTTAATTATTTAGAGCTACTCAGAATGCAAAGTTAAGTACTACCTTTGCAAGCTTTTTCATGCTTAAATTACTGGAAGATTACCTTCTCCCATGAAATAAGTCATCTGACAAAAAGGGTACAGACTTGTCTCAACATTTTCGAAAAACAGACAGCATCAAGGATGCTAAGGTGTCAAAAGGAGTAACAAAGGCTTTGACTAAACACAGAAAAACAATTCATGAAGATATGCAGAAGATGCTTTTTGTTTGGATCCAGGAGAGGCAGATGAAGGCACATCAAATAACTCAGACTATGATCTGTAAGAAAGCTAAGCTCATCTTTGAAGACCTACAAAAAAACTCCAGGAAGTAGCACTCACCACACACAAAGGAATTTAAAGTAAGTAAGAGATTGTTCCACAGATTTAAAAAAAAGAAGAAGTGGCATCCACAGTGTTCTAAGACAAGGAGAGGCAGCTAGTACTGATAAAGAAGGTGAAGATAAATGTGTCAAGGAATTTGAAGAAATGACAGAAAGAGAAGGCTATTTGCCAGAAAAGATTTTTAAATGCGATGAAATGGGGATTTTCTGCAAGAAATTGCCAAGTAGGACTTACATAACCCAAGGAGAAGCTAGGATTCCAGGTCAGAAGCCCATGAAAAATAGGCTCACACTCCTCCTGGCAGCAAACGCTAGTGGAGACTTCAAACTGAAGACTCTGCTGGTGTATCACTTGGAAAACCCAAGATGCTTTGGAAAAAAAGTTTATAAAATTAAAACTACCTGTAATGTGGAAATCAAACACCAAAGCTTGGGTATACCAGTCAGTTTTCAAGGATTGGATTTTCAAGGAGTTTGCTCCAAGTGTCAAGAAGTACCTGACAGAGAACAATTTGCCAAAGAAAGCTCTTCTGCTTCTGGACAACACCTCTGCCCACCCATGAGAGTTAGAGGAAATTCTTCAGATAGACTATGATTTAATCAATGTTCAGTTCCTGTCTTCCAACACAACTTTTCTTATTCAACATATGGATCAACAAGTCAATCCCTGCTTCAAGAAGCTCTACACACAATCATTCTTCTCAAGGCTCTTCCATGTGACCCATTCTTCAGGTAAAACACTAAAAGAATTCTGGAAGTCTGAGTTCAACGTTCTTCATGCCATATCATTCATGAAAAGTGCCTGGGGTGGAGTGTCACAGAAAGCCCATAATACAGCCTGCAGGAAGATGATTCCTTCCTTTTCCCACAGCAAAACTGTGGATGAAGCAATTGAAGATGCTGGAGTGCTGCAAAACATAGTTTGCAAAGCAGAGCACCCGGACATAGGGGAGGTGGATGAGGCAGATGTGGAAGAACTGCTATAAGACCATGATGACAGCTCACAATGGAGGAACTTACAACACTTTGCAAAGAGCAGTTCAAAGAAAAAAGAAAGGGAAATTTCTTCTGAAGATGAGGATGCCAGGGAAAAAGGACTTATGTCAACAGCTTGCATTAAAGAACTTTTATTCAACTGGGAGAACGTCCACGCTGCAGTCTTGGAGTGGCACCCCAATACAGGTGACATCAACAGGATAAAGGACTTGTTTAACAACACAGTCAAGTACCACTTCAAGACCATCCTGAAAAGGAGGGAGAGACAAGTCACCCTGGACAAATTTTTTCACCTACACCTGCTAAAAAACAGATGGAAAAGGCAGGACAGGGTGAAGAAGACTCCCCTTCCAACAATGAAAGACTAAGTGGACTCTGTAAATAGTGTAAATATTGAGACGTGTTCAGTTTTTGGCTTGGACACTATTGGGACTGGGCAGATAGAATGGGCACAAGTGTATGATGCCGATTCACCTGAATGAATAAGCGAAGTAGGGGAGCCACTGAGCAAAGTCCTGGAGAGGAATTAAACAAACAAACAAAAAAAAAGACACACCAGTATACACTGTATTGTGTGTTATTTCTTTTGGGGGTGTGGATAGGAAACTGTTGTAAGATGCTTTAAGTTATAATTTATATCACATTAAAGTGAACTAAATAAAACAATTATAATCAGAGACAACAGATATTCATTTCATAATTGCTTTCACACAATGATGTAATGAGCATGCATTTTAGCTAGACAGGAAACATGTTCGCCTGCATTCTTAGATGGATTTAACATCAAATAAATTTGTATGTGACATGTGAACCACAGTTTTAGGAAGGTACATTAGTCCTCCATTTCTCCTCCATTTAAGAGATGTTCTACACTTCAATTCATGGTGAGCTACATTTTTTAAATTTTTTTAGTATATTTTCTAATTTTGTTTGGACCGGGAAAGAGTTAAACCATTTTCCATACATTTGCATGGGAAATGGCGTTTCACAATTCAACCACCATTCCGGAACGGATTATGGTTGAAATGTGACATACCATCTGTACGCAATGTGTTATAAGTTAAATAAAATAAAATAACAAGTAGTCATCTGGAATGTTTCAGTGCAGCACAGTGGCATATGCCGAAGGAATATATGAATTAGCTTGCCATCAGCTGACTACTGGTAATAGGTTCCATCACACACTTCGCACAGTCTGTAACGATAACCTGTGCTAACATTCAATTGGTCACCACAAACAAAGTCTCATACCATATCCTAGCAAGCTATAGGTCACCCTTCCCTAGAATCCCATAGCTCATCCTAGATCTTCTGAAGACGCTCACCTTTAAACCAAATATCCTATTCATGGGAGATTTCAAATACCCCTCTATAGACTGGGAAACATACATTGCCCCAGACTTGCAGGCACAACAATTCCTAGTCTTTATTACCACAAAAATCCCTTTACAGATAGTGTGTACAAAAAACAGAGGTTCAAACATACCGAACCTGGTAATCACCAACACAGGAGAGCACTGCACCACCTCCCACTGTCATGTCCTCACTGGCAAGGTTATACCACAAAGTTGTTTATTTCAAAATAAAGAACAACCTGGTAACCCAAGCAAACCCTGTAACATTTAGGAATTATTCCAAAGCAAACTATATCCTACCCTATTAAGTGATAGTCTGTCAGAATTCAATGCCCCTCCCAACCCCGAGCTCAGAGCAACCTATGCAGAATTGTTCGAGACCCTGTACAACTACATAAATGGCTGTATATAGGCTGCCGTACTTACTAGAAGTAAGCCTAAAACAAACTCTAAAAACAAACCACAATGGTGGAATCCTAACCTTAACAAAGGTATACAACAAAAAGAAAAAGTCACAGCTAAAATTAGGGAGATCAAGTCCCATTGTGAATCCCTAATTAAATAAAACTGGACACCCAGGGGACTAAGTCCAACAAGGCCGATTATGAGGTCAAAATAGCCTCACAGGCTAAAGGCAACCACATGGTCTTCTGCAGCTATGTCTGAAACTTTAAAAGCAGCACACAGCAGTGCAGCAAAAGGGTTGTCAATGATGCCACCTTCACTGAGCACAGAAACATAGCAGATTTGCTGGTTGACAAGCTCACTACTAGCATAAATCCCCAACTATTAACAGGGAGCAGGTCCCAGTAGTACTCTCCAATGTCAAAACACAGCGTCAGCGGGCCCAGACAATATCCTGGGAAGCCACGTAAATAGCTTGGAACATGAACTATCATGTCCACTTGAGTCAAAGCAGGCTTTGTACCATGAGAATGAAGGACTACAAAGTACAGTTGTGTACACCTACCATAAATGTAGATGTTCAAGTGTCTTCACTGTTGCAGTCATGACTGTAGGGTTCTCCCCTGCCGGCAGGAAGCCCTCGGTCGGCCAGAATTCCAAAGTCTGGGTCCAGCGTAGACTGTTCATCCATGCTCCCTGACGTCAGAGCGCCAGGAGTACAAAGCTGACAGCCGACGCCATCTTCTCCAGTTTTTCTTGCCCCAGATGTCAGGAGTCCCAAAATGAAAAAGGTCCCATAACCTATGCAAATACACCTCAGAAGAATGGTGAAGAAAGGAACTACACAAAATCAAAAAACAAGAGGGAACAGGAGAGAGGGAAACCCAGACTGCAACAGTGAAGACACTCGAACATCTACATTTATGGTAGGTGTACACAACTGTACCTTGTTCATCGTGTTTCACTGTTGCAGTCATGACTGTAGGGTAGAATCCCAAGGCTGAAAGAAAGGGAGGTGGTCATAATGAAGAAGGGGCAGCTAAAAGGCCCTGCAAGACTGCAGAGGCAAAGCCTGCCCTAGACTTAGAGTATAGAGGTAGATTGTAGTGCTTAGAAAAAGTATGCACTGAACTCCAAGTTGCAGCTTCCAAAATGTCTTTGGTAGGAACTCCTCTGAGGAAGGCCGCAGAAGTGGCAGCAGCTCTGGTGGAATGAGTACATATACTCCCTGGGATTTGCTTTCCATGGTGTGAATAACAAAATCTGATTCCATGAGCAATCCATTTAGAAATGGTCTGTTTTGAAATGGCTTTACCTTGGGAACTTGAAGCATAAGAAACAAACAATTGTTCTGATTTTCTGATGTCCTTGGTTCTGTCCAGGTAAAAACGTAGCTGTCTGTGTACATCCAAGGAATGTAAGATCCTTTCCCCTTTATTTTGAGGAGTGGGGAAAAAGGTTGGCAAGTGGATAGTTTGATTTAAAGCCACTTTGGAGACCACCTTAGGCATGAAAGTAGGATTAGTCCTCAAAGATACATATGGTTCCACAGCCATAAGAGCTTGTAACTCTGAAACCCTCCTGGCAGAGGTTAGGGCTAACAGAATAGCTGTCTTCCAAGATAAAAACTTGATGTCCGAAGAAGCAGCAGGCTCAATAGGAGGCAAAGTTAGTTTTTCCAAAACATAGTTGAGATCCCAAGCAGGAATGGGAGGAGATCTAGGAGGCCTTAAGTTCTTAGCTCCTCTGAGAAACTGTCTCATGAGCTGGTGGGAAAAGATGGGAGGGTCCGTATTATAAAGAGCAGAAATAGCAGAGGCATGTATCTTAATGGAAGAGAAAGAGAGACCCTTATGTTAGAGGTCTGTCAAGTAGAGTAAGATTAAAGTAATGTTAGGAAGAAGAGGATCAGAATCCTGAGCCTGCATCCAGGAACAAAATCTTTTCCATTTCCCTGCATAAGATTTTCTAGTGCTAGGACGTCTAGCTTCTAAAATGACATCCATAACCTGCTTGGGTAGTAAAGAAGAAATCAAAGGTCCTGGATTAACCAGGCTGCCAGGCAGAGAGTTCTGACATGAGAGTGTAGAACCTGACCCTGATGTTGGGATAGAAGGTTCGGAGACTGAGGTAAAACCCAAGGGGGCTCCAGGCATAGGTTTTTCAGCGTTGGATACCAAAACTGCCGAGGCCAATTTGGAGCCAGCAAGATTATCATCTTGGGCTTGTCCTGTTTTATCTTCAATAAGACCCGTGGAAGAAGAGGAAGAGGCGGAAAGGCATATCCCCGAGAGGTTCCTCCAACTGAATGACAGGGCATCCACGTTCCAAGCTTTTCTGTGGAAAGTCCTGGTGCAAAAATTCTGTAGTTGATGATTGAGATGGGAAGCAAAGAGGTCTATGTGAGGACATCCCCAGACTGCTGTTATCATCCTGAATATTTCGGTGTCCAGCATCCATTCGTGTGGATCCGAAAGGTTTCTGCTCAGACTGTCTGCTAGGAAGATTTGTTTCCCTGGTAGGAACTGAGCTTGAAGATCCAGACTGTAAGCTAGAGCTGTGTTCCATAAATCCATGGCTAGTCTGCAAAGGGGGTAGGAATGAGACCCCCCCATGCTTGTTTATGTACCACATAACTGTGGTGTTGTCTGTCCGTATTAGTAGTTGTCCTGGTTGTAAAAGATTCCTGAAAGCCAATAGAGCTTTCTGAATGGCTAACATTTCCTTTAAATTGATATGCAGGTGCTTCTGATCCTTTGTCCAAAGGCCCTGCAGACAGTTGCCCTGAAAATGGGCTCCCCAAGCATAATCCGAGGCGTCCGTGGTTAGAATCTGAGTGGCAGGAGGTAGACAGAAGGGTTTCCCTTTGTTTAGGGCACATGCCCTGGACCACCAAAGAAATTCCTTTTGAAGGCAAGGAAGGACGGAGATCAGTATGTCTAAACTGTGGCAATGCTGAGACCATACACTTTTTAGGTATCACTGTATTTTCCTCATGTGTAGTCTTGCATATGGTACGAGAAGGATGCAGGAGGCCATGTAACCCAAAGCCTGCAGGAATTTTCTTGCAGATAGTGGAGTTAAAGTTGCCAAGGTTTTGAAAGTTGAAGCCAGCTGTAATTGTTTTTCGGATGTCAGAAATGCCATCTGGGTTGTAGTGTTTAGAAGAGCACCCAGAAAGGTTATGTGTTGTGATGGTGTCAAATTTGACTTTTTTATGTTTACAGAGAATCCCAGGAACTTGAGGAGGTTCTGTACAAATTCTAAACGTTGGAGTAAGACATCCTTGCTCTCTGCCTGAATTAGACAATCGTCCAGATAAGGGTAAATATGAATTCCCTTGAGTCTGCAGTAAGCTACTACTGGAGCCAGGCATTTGGTGAAGACCCTGGGCGCAGTAGACAATCCAAAGGGCAGCACAGAGAATTGAAAGTGCCTTGATCCGGCTTTGAACCTGAGGTATTTTCTGCGATCCTGCCTGATGGGAATGTGTAAATATGCCTCCTTCAAATCCAAAGTTACCATCCATGAATCCTTGGACAGCATTGGAAGTAGCTGCTGTAGAGTAAGCATCTTGAATTTTGGAATCTCTAGAAAGGTGTTCAAGACCGACAGATCCAGTATGGGTCTCCATGAGTTTTGCTTCCTTGGGACTAGAAAGAGCCTTGAGTAAAAACCTTTTCCCATCTCTGAAAGTGGAACCAGTTCTATGGCATTCATAGCCAAAAGAGCTTCCACCTGGTTTAAGGCCTCCGTCCATTGATGCTTTGGAAGGTCTGGCCATCCGCTTGGCCTTGGCAAGGTATGAAAATGGAATTTGTAACCTCTTAAAATCACATCCAAAACCCACTTGTCTTGGGTTGTTTGAGTCCAATTTTGATAAAAAAGAGAGAGTTTTCCTCCGAGAGGGGCTTCCAGGCAAGAAGTTCCTGTAGCCCAACAGAGGGAGTCATTGAGTTTGTTTCCTTTGAGTTTGTGACCTGTCCTCTCCTCCCCTAGGGGTGGAAGCAGTCCACTGTCTTGGTCTGTAAGAGGCTTGAGTTTGAGGCCTTCCTCTGGAGCATCTATATCTACCCCTCTGAGGCCTGTCTGAAGAGGGAAAAGACCAATTTTTTGAAGGCCAATTCCTGCTAAATCTAGGTGGCTGTACTTGTAAGAAATCTTTAACTGTTTGCATGGATTTCGCCTTATCCTCCATATTTTTAATCACCTCTTCAGCTTTTGATCCAAACAAAACATTACGCTGAACAGGAGCATCCAATAATTTAGCCTTTACTTGTTCAGGCAAATTTTGTTCCTTTAGCCAGGCATGCCTCCTAATGACTGTGCCAGAGGCCTCAGCTCTACAAGAAGCCTCTAGGGCATCAAAACCACAATGTAAACCATGCTTCCCAACTTGTTCAGTGGTATGCAATAAGTCATGTAATTCCTTATCATCTGCACAGGCAGAAATAGAAGAAAGTTTTTGTTTTAAAACAGACAAGAGAAATTGCTGGTATTTCAGCATATGAAACTGACAGTTTAAAGATCTAATAGACAAAGTAGCAGAAGTGTACACCTTTTTGCCCCATCTTTTTAAGGATCGAGAATCCCTTTCAGTGGGATTTTTGGCAGAAGCGGCCTTAACTCACTTAGGACCCTGGGAAATGGTTTCAGGGTCAGCATAAGGGTTCTTGTATAAAAACTGGCGGGAATCAGGAACCCTGTAATATCTATCAGGCTTAACAGGAGCAGGAGGAAAGGAGTCAGGGGTTAAGTTAGCCTCCGAAAAGGCATCATCCACAATATCCAAAACAGGAGGAATAGCCAGGGGTCTATGTTGGGGAAGAAGAAGAAAATTCCTTAGTCTTTTCTTAGATTCCGAATACTCCTGTCCTTCCCAGTGGAAATGTTCCCTCATTTCATGCAAAGTTTCCCCAAAGAGAAATCCTCAGGGGGAGAAGCTGAAGGAATGGATTCCTCAGCATCAGAATCCTCATAAGGAGGGAAAGAATATTCCTGGTCAGAAGAAGAAACTGAGGAAACAGAGGCCTGATCAGAAGAATCATAATAAACATCCTGCCTTGGCCTTTTAGCTGGAGGGGGATGTGAACCCCTAATCATAGTAAGTAAATCCTCCGCCATCTTAAGTAACTGTTTCTGTGAGTTGGGAGCCGGATCAGAAGAGGCCTGTGTTGCAGTCTTTGATTTGGAAGGAGTCTTTGCCTTTGTCTTTGTCTTTGCCTTTATTAGGAGCTAAGTAGGCCTGAAAACCCCTTCGGAAGCCGGTACCTGCACAGCGGCTCCGGACCCATCCGAAGGAGCATTGTCCGAAGGTCCTGCAATACAAATATTTAAAGGCCTGGTTGGATCCTCATGAGAGTCCGTTTCGGCCATCGGTTCTGAAATGGCCGACGACAGGGGCTGCAAAAGCGCCTCACTGACGACGGCCGAACCTGAAGCTGGCTCTGCTTGTGTGCTATCATCAGATTTGAACCTCGGAGGCCTCGCTTAATTGTACGTTGATTGAATCTAACACAAAACCGACAACTAGCTACGTCATGGTCAGGGCCTAAGCAAGGAATACAGTAAGAATGAAAATCCTTATGAGGTATTTGCTTCCCACATGAAATGCAATTATTAACTTTTTCTGACATCGGAGTGAAGCAAGAAAAAAGTTTCCCCAACGGGGTACTTAGCTTTGAATGGAGAAGAAAATCTTCGGACTGAAGTTTATCAGGAAAAAATCGTCAGGAGTCAGCCGACCGGCACTTGCGAACTGCTATCGCCCCACAGCAAGAAAGACTGGAGAAAATGGCGTCGGCTGTCAGCTTTGTACTCCTGGCGCTCTGATGTCAGGGAGCATGGATGAACAGTCGACGCCGGACCCAGACTTTGGGATTCTGGCCGACCGAGGGCTGCCTGCCGGCAGGGGAGAACCCTACAGTCATGACTGCAACAGTGAAACACGATGAACATCAGTTATCCCACTTTTCAAAGGTGGACTATCAACTGACCCCAGAATCTACAGACTCGTTAGTTTGACTAGTCTAATATGCAACACCATGGAATGAACTATCATGGAAATTATCAACCAAGACACAGGCAATCTTCAGACACTTAGACTTAACCCAGTTTGGCTTTGTTAGTGAAGGGTCATGCCTTCTAAACTTGGTGGACTTCTTTGAGAAGGTCATCAAAGCAAGGGATGAGGGGAAAACAGTGCAAACCACCTACCTGGACCTGGCTAAGGTGTTTGATACAATACCTCATTCAGGTATAGTTGACAAACTCACTGAACTGGGCATAAGCCCCTACATAACTCACTAGATTGCCAGCTGGCTCACAGACAGGACCCAGGAAGTCAGGAATAGTGAGACCACCTCCATGAAAAGACTGATCACCAATGGGGTACCCTGGTGCTCCATGATGGCATTGCTCCTATTTGGCATCTACTTATCAAAGGTAAAGGCAAATGTTAATGGCCTTTGGCTAAACAAGTTTGCAGACTATTGCAAATTGAGAGCTATCACAGATTCCCGCCATGACAAACATTTTACAAGACAGTCTAACACAGACAAATGTCTGGTGTCAAGGTCTTGGATGCCGAGAAATGCAGAACAGTGCCTTTTGGGAAAACTGCTACCCAGGCTAATTACTCCATTGATAAAACACCCCAAAGAGTTGACCCATTTAGTCAGGTATCTAGGAACATCTATCGACCGCTATCTGGCTTGTGTCCAAAATGTGGTCAAGGTAGTAAGAAAATCATTCTAAAGATAGAAGAAAATAAATCTATGTCACCCATCATACATGGCATCCATCTCGAAGGAAGTCACAGTGTCGCCTTATTTGGCCCTTGTCAGACCCACAATTGAGTATAATGCTCTCTTTGGCATGTACCTGACCAGACATATGCAACATTTGGAACATCCAGAGAAAAAACACATTGTGATATACAAAACGCATTAAAGACCCATCTCTATATTTGGTCTTCTACAGGTTAATGACAGGTGATCCATGCCTGGAATACAAGGCATTCTTGGATCCAGCTCTGATGGACCTTTTGCACATCTGCAAAATTAACAGCATCAGAACCACTAGATCTAAGAATTTTAAATTTGCTTATGACATAAACAAGAAATGTTAGCAACACAGATACGCATCTCAGAGGATTCCTGTGCTCTGGAACAGGTTTGTTATGGTTGAAGTAGAGTACATCCATAACCCTATTTAATTTGACCAATTGATGGGAAATCAGAAATTCAACTCCGGTCTGGCCGCTGTGTCTCTGATAAACACAGGCAGACAGTAATAGCCAAAGTAGCATACCCTCCCACACACACACAATCTCTAGAAGCTTCCTAACTAACATACCCCCGTAATAAATGCCCATGACACATATGGACCCAACTGTGTTGGGTTGCATGGCTAGACTTATAAAGGCCCTGGAAGTTATTAGCCTAGTACATACCTATGAACCTCTACAGGATTTTCATTCCATGCACAGAGTAAAGATGAATCACAAGCTCTGACATCTATCCTCCTAGTCACAACATGGATGCCTAACACACACTTGAAGACCCTGGGCATACCAGGAATCTTTCTGAAAGACTTTCAAAAGTTGTGGAAACCTTTACAGGACACCTGGCAGTGTAAAATAAAGCTGACTATTTGGAACACACCACTTTAGAAAAGGCCACTATAGGGCTTCCAAGATTGTTACAACTCAAATCATAGTAGCTTATATGCCATGCTGCTGTAGAATACTTCTAGCCTGCAAAGTCCTTTGCCTGGCATAGTTACTTGTACTCAAGACCTATAAGTGAGAACATGCCTAGCATGACTTGCAGAAGAACAAGTGGGGAAAGACAGACTAATCAAATTATAATCTATCTTATCCAATCCACTGAAATCATACCCACGGGGAAAAACAAAGAAAAGCACTCTAGCCTCAATCCCCCAAATATAGCAAACTCCAGTACAACTGCAATTTGCAAAAAAAGGCAATTTTTCAGCTGCTGGTGTCTCCACAGAAAAATACAAAAATGCTGCTACAGTTTGAATGGATTCAGGTTCAAGGAATCAGTTTCATTTATGTTTTATATTGCACAAAAAAATCCAAGTTTTCAGTGGTTCTCTACTGCTTCTTAGCCCATATGCACTTTAAGTTTATTTCTGTTCTTAGTCTGGACTGAAATCAAGTACTTCCTCTCACAATAATTCCATTACTTCCAGAGTACATAGGAATAAAATAACAGGAATGATTGTCGTAGATCAGGGTTTGTATGCCACAAAAGAAAAAAAAATCGTGCCAGTCAGGCATAACAGATCAGTCTGTAAATGCCTACAAACTCAATTGAAGTGAAGCAACTCACTGACTAATTTTCTCCACCCCAGACAGAGTAGAAAAGTACACTGCCAGAAATGTAAGAAAGGATCACATCATACAACACTACAAGACACACTTTACAAACTCTGTAAAGGTGACAGGACCAGCAAGTGAATCTTGCAGAATATACTATTAATAGAAAGAAACAGAACAAACTCCACTGTTACTGAACTCTCAGAGTCCTCCTGTACATCCTTACTAATGTGTTAATCAAAAAACACTGCCCCTAACCCCTTGTGTACTGTACATATATATATATATATATATATATATATATATATATATATATAAAACACACACACACTTTTTCCCTAATATAATTGTTAGCCATACTGTAAATATGCACTGTCAACAGTAAGATAAAACTAACTTCTTGTTTATCCAGACAAGGATAAAAAGGGATGGATGGAGGGTACCAGTACTGTTACAGCCATCTTTCCTGACAGAGCTACTGTTACGGCAAACACCTCATATTGCTATACTACTTTACTTTCATGAGGGTCAATGTAGCAGTAAATTACAGCTTTATAGGAAAATACCAAGATGAAGATACATAACTCATGAGTGCTGGACAGCTGCAGAATCCTGTGTAACACTGCTGTCAAAAACCTGTTTCATCAATCAGCTTCTAAGCTTGTAGTGTACAGTACAAGTATGTACAGTAGTCCAAGCTGCTACCACTAGTATGTTGAGTTAGAGCCATTCCTAAAGTATGCAGTGCATATAGATGCAATTCTTGTAAAGTAAGATCAAACTGGGTCTCAAAGTATTGTAATATGCTTATAAAAAAAGTTAGTATAATGGACTAGCCACTAAAAGGCAAGAAAGCTGATCAGAGTTTTTGACAGAATGAGTACTTCAGCAGTTTGTGAACATCTGAAATGTGTAGTAAATGTGCTACAGCATTCTACTAACTATTAACACTTGCAGTCGAAATTGTCTGGTTGTGCAAAATAGCAGGTAGCACCAGTGGCCATAAAAGTAGGATTATGTCTTAGTAACATCCTTTCATGAAACATACATGAAAAAACACATCTTAGAGCTTGCAGTTTAGACAGCCTCCTTCTGGAGGTAAATGACACCAAGAAAAGAGATGTGTGTGAAACATGCTTGACTGTTTGTTTAAAGGGAAGCAAAGCTAACTTTCGTAGTATAACGTTCTAACACCAGGATGAAGGTACTTCATTTAAGTACTAAATGCAACACTTCTTTACAAGAAATTATTAAAGGATTAGTTGCCATCTTAGTGAATATAGGAATGTTGTCAGATGCTATAAAGACCTGCACCTTGATTAACAGCAAGTTAGATTAGTGTCAGTCTTCAAGCTGGGTCACTTTACCCAATGTGAAAATATCTTCGACACTTAAATATATGATTTTCTAAAGGTTTTATATCCACTTTTTCACACAGCCCATCATGGACAATCATAGTCAAGCTGGCTGGTGTTTAACAATGTTCAACGGTCACTCTCACAGACATGCTTAACCAGGAAGTACTCCAATTCTTCACCTGTAAAAGGTTCAATTTCATATAAACAGAAGTTATGTACTTACCATAACGTTCCATCTGTGTTGTCCATTTTCATTTTCCTCAACTAATGGGAACACATCCACTGCGGTAGTAGTGCTGCGGTAGCGTTGTCGCCTCATAGCAAGATGTTGTCCCATTCGATTCTCAGCTAGAGCGTCTTCTGTGTGGAGGTATACGTGAATGGGGCGTGCCTTCATTGAAGGTTGTGCGTCAGGGCTGGTGACCCGGTACGTAAAAATCCACTACCAATCATTAGCGGACCGGAGTTCCGCTGTGGCGACCCCTAACCGGGAAAAAGCCGAAAGACACAAGACAATGGGAACGCATCCAATCCTCGAATCTGACTCTGCTGTTATACTAGCTCATTACCTCCAGCAAACTCTCAAGCTCCTTCCCTACTCATAATGCTCCACCCCTAACATCCCACAGATCTTGTCTGCAGCTTGAGAGGAAGACTATAAAATAATTGCCATTATTGGAGTTCAACACACAGGACATTGCTGTCCTAAAGATTCTCATTGCTCCACAAGTCACTTATGAAAAAAGGAGAGGGGTGGTGGGAGGGGAATAGAGGAAGAATGACAATGGACAGCACAGATGGAAAGTTATGTTAAGTGCATAACTTCTTTATCTGATGTTGTCAATTTTCATTCATTCCTCAACTAATGGGACAGAGTCCCCAGCTACCTAAATTCCTGGATGGACTCCAAGGAAGGATATTCCTGAGTATGGTTCAGTCAAGGCAGCTCTACCCCTTGAGACCAGATCTAGTTTGTAATGAGTGATAAATGTATGATGATTTGACCAGGTTGCAGCAGCACATATACTGTCCATAGAGGCTCTAGCCCGGAACAGTAGAATTTGCCATAGATCTGGATGAATGAGCCTTTAATGGTTTTGGTAAGGGTAGATTCAATTTGTTACAGACAAATGAAATGCAATCTGACAACCACCTGTCTAGAGTTACCTTTGTGACTGATTCGCCCAACTTATTATGTGCAAAGGAAACAAATAGCTGATCTTTCTAATCATTTTTGTTCTGTGCAGGTAGAAACGTAATTGTCTCTAAACATCCAACAACTGTAACATATACTTTATCCCCGTTATTTGCAAATTTTGGGAAGACTACTGGCAATTTGATGGACTGGTTAATATTGGATTCTGACACCACCTTAGGCAAGAAGCAAGCATTGGTATGTAACATTACCCATTCCTTATGAAAAATCAAATATGGAGGCTTAGAAGATAATGCATGAAGTCCTGAAATTCTTCATTGTAACTAAAAAGATAGTTTTCCAGGACAACATTTTAAGATCAAATTTAGCTGCAGGTTCAAAGAGAGAATGTGTCAAGGCTTGCAGTACCAAAATTAAATCCCATGGTGGTATGGGGTCTTTATAAGGGCGTCTTATCAGAAGAGTACCTTTTAAAAAGGCTTTGCACAGTTTAACAGGACGCCAGGAAATAATTTTCAAACCCCACATGAAAGTTGGTTATTGCTGCAAGTTGAACTTTAATAGTTGATGAACGAGCACCCTCATTAATTAAACTCGCTAAAATTCAAGAACAGAATGAAGTGGAGCTGAGAAGGGGTCAGTCTAATTCTGCCCTGCCCAATAAATGAACCTTCTCCGTTTACTCCTGTAGAGTTTCCTAGCAGAATGTTTATGGGAAGATAAAAGTATGGAACGAACAGGAGAATAAAGCATTGGTTACCTAGAGAAACCACACTGTTAGTTTGACAATTGAGATATCCTGGTGAGCCATGCCTGTTGGGAGAGATAAAAGATCTGCATCTGGATCCAGAATCCAAGGTGGGTATAGTAGATGAGGCTAAAGGAAAGGAAACTAAACTTGCTGAGACCAGTAAGGTGCAATGAGAATGACTTTGCTCTTCAACCTGGCTGCTTTCGAAAGGAATTTGGGAAATACGGGAGTCAGAGGATAAGCATATAGAAGACCAGGGGGGGGGGCACTTGGAGATTACAGTGTCCCAAGGTGATTTCCCTGATGGGGGAATTGTTCAGGGAGATGTGATAAGATCACAGCAAAGCTGGCCCCACTGAATAAAAATAATTTCCATCACCTTATTGTTGAGAGACCACTCATAAGGTAGTAAGATGGACCTGTTCAGTTTGTCTGCTGTCACGCTGGATTTCCCCAGAATATGCATTGCTATTAGAAAGTGGTTGGAAGATATCGCAGAATGCCATACTCTGGGGGCTTCTTGACAAAGGGGATACGACCTGGTTCTCCCTTGCTTGTTGAAGTACCAAACTGCTAACATGTTGTCTGTCTGGATTGCAATTTTTCCAAAAGGAAGAGAGTCTTGGAATGCCTGCAACTGTAAGAGCACTATTTGCATACCTGGGTTATTCTCATCTTCGCTGACATGAGATGAGAAAGCACTGACCATTGTGTTGCCAATACCCATTATAGAATTCTCATGTGGAATCTTGCTAAGGGGACAAAATTTATTGCCGCTGATATCGACCTCAGGGTTTGTAGAATCAGTTGATCTGAAATTCTGGTACTACAAATTATTTTCCTGACCTGCATACTTGATAGAGGAAGAGAAGCTACCAGTGTGTGTGTGTGTGTGTGTGTGTGTGTGTGTGTGTGTGTGTTGAACACTGCTACTATAAATTCTAATATCTGGGTTGGCTGTAAATAAGACTTGTTGTAATTTATGATAATTCTGAGATGTGAATGGGTCTGTGACACCTGATCTCGTACTTCTATCAGCCGGATGCCTGGTTAGGGCGGTAATGAGCCAGTCTAAATATAGAAACATCCAGAATCCTTGCAGTCTCAAGTGAACTGCTACCACTGCCATCCACTTGATGAACACCCTGGGGACTATGTGGAGACCAAAGGGCAGTGTTGTGAACTGACTGGCTCCCAGCCAGAAGTGCAAGTACCTTTTGGATTTCTGTTCATCTTTATGTGATAGTACACATCCTGAAGGTCTATCGGGCACATCTAGTCGTCCTTGCCCATAAAGGAAGAATGGACTGAACAGTGACCATCTGGAACTTTTTGTGTCAAACAGATTTGTTCAGTACACTGAGATTCAAAATTGGTCTCCAGTCCCTTGTTTTCTTTGGCACTATAAAGAATCTTGAGTAAGTTCTGGATTCTATTTGATCTGGTGGGACCTCCTGGATGACTCTTTTTATAGCAACTTTTGAATTTCTAGGGCTGCTGTCTCCTTCTGACTTGGTGGGACATAAAGAAATTTTCTCAACAATGGAGGAGGTAGGGAAATGGAAATTATATAACCTCTGGAAATAATTCTCTGTACCAAACTGTCTTTTGCTTTCTGTAGGCAGGCTGTTCAGTGCAGAGATAAGCAACCCCGACTGCCTCCAGAGGTAGACAATTGGGCCTCCATTCAGGAGCGCTGAAAGGGTCTTTCAGAAAAGGAATCCTTAGACCCCCAGTTTTGTGGTTCTCCTCTGCCATGGGGGTGTTGTCTACCATTATTGCTCCCCACTCTGCCTCTGGAAGAACTACCTGCACGTATGTCCTGAAAAGGAGATTTTCTGAAGTGCATTTTTAGACCTCCCCATTGATTCCTGGAAAAGGTCCTTTGACAAGTTGAAAAACGCATGCCCACTGCAGAGACGGTCTTTCAATCTTTCTCACACCTGCACAGTAGGTCCTTTACTATGGGGCCAAACAAAGAAGTGCCACTAAAGGGGGCAATGAGGAACGGTGACAAAGTGCTCCAGAAAATCACACAGGCACATCCAGGCATGCCTCCTGATGGAAATACCTAAAACTGCAACCCTTGAGGCGCCTTCTGCAGCGTGCGAGATAAGCCTCATGGACAAACTGGATAAAGATTGTAGGGTAACCAACTGAGAGACCCCCCTGAAGACTGAGCATCAGCAGTTCCGGTTCCAGAAAAATTTGGACAGTTCCTTAATCAAATCTCTTTGTAGCCCAGTAAAATATGTCAATTCAGTAATCTGTGCAAATGTCGCTAAAGCATAAACACTCTTCCCAAATCTATTGCCCTAGAACCTTTATTAGGAGGACAGACAGTGGAACTCTGTTCAATGAGTTCCTTTTTTTGTAGTCACTGCCATAACCATGACATCTACTGGAACCCCTTTATTCCAATATACCCGGCCTACTGGTGGAGCCAGAATCCATTCTGGTCTCTTGGTGACTGATTTAATTGTATCAGTTTCCTTCCACTCCCACCTGGAAATCAAATCAATAAATTTGTCTGTGGGTGGAATAACCCAGGAGGTAGACAGGCCAGTACCAAATGCCTCCAGAAATGCTGATTCCTCAGGAAAAGGGTCTTGGGAAGACCAACTACCCTTCTATTTAAGGATCTCAAGAAGGTCTCCAAACGAGAAATCATCAGGTAGTGATTTTGGGGAACACTCTCTTTCACTGAAATCAGTATCCTCAGTGACTGACTCTTGAGGACAGTCCAAGTGTCTCCTTTTGCACTTTCCCTTCCTAGGGACTTTCTTGGTGGGTTGGCCCAGTGAAATATCAGAAAAGACAACACCACACTGCTGGGTATACTGGAAGCTTTGAGTTGGCTGTCTCTGTGGGGCAGAATGCAGAGAACCACAGTGCAAGGTTATCTGAAAAGTGGAGATTGGATCTGAGGGAGAAAAACCCATCTGACCTGCCCGATCAGAGAACAATGTCTTCATAACCTCAATGGCAGACTGCTCTGGGAAGAAAGAAGCCAAGACAGCCGAGAAAGTGAGCTTTCGGCTTGTCATCTCCCCCCTGCTCCAAGAGCAATCCACCCAAGGTGGAAGTCGCAGCCAAGCTATCCAGTGCCAAAGCTCTGAGAGGAAGAGATGGCTCTGGAAACCACAGAGTTGACCCCATCCTCTCGGACAAGACTGGGCAGCTTTGGCTCTGACAGTCATCCACCTCTGCGGATGTCAGAGCCAGTGCATTCAGAGTAACAGTTGGATCCAAAGATCATGTTCTTTTTGGATCCGAACCAGACTAACCCAGAACACTCAGATTCATGGACTCTAAAACCACAGGTTGGATTAGAGAAGGAGTTGTCATCAGTGGAGTGGTAGAAGGGTGGACTTTCTGATCTGAAGGAGTAGGAACCATGAGAACTCCCATCTGAATTTGCTCCATGAAGAATTTCCTCATCATCTTCTCCACATCTTCTTCTGTGAGACTACTGGAGGATCAAGATGATACCAGGGATGGTGATTTTCAATGCCTCTCTAAAAAGGGAGAGAACACCCTGGAAGGAACTGGATCCAAACTTGGCAACCAGGTAGTCCTTGGTAAAGGCTTCGGATCTGAGGATACAGGATCCAAAATATGTTTGGTCAAATCCAAGGGTGTAGCATCCGAAATATGTCTGATCAGACTGCAAGTAACTTTGGATCCAGGTTTTCTCTCTTTCTTCTTGGTTCAGAAGAAGGAGATGCTGGAGAATCCGATGGTTTAGACCTTTTTGAAGGATCGTCAGATTTATGTTTGGGGGACTGAACCCCAGAAATGGCTTCAGAAAAATAGGTTGTTAGCAAACCCTTTAAAATTAGTTTGTTCCTCCTATCAGTAAGAGCTTAGGGGTTGATCCCCAATAGATAGTACAATCCTGACTGAAATGATCTGTACACTGGCAATAAACACAGTGTGGGCATCAGAAAAAGGCATCTTATGGTCACACTTCTCAAACTTCTTAAATCCTTTCTCAGACATTGTTATGTACAAAAGAATAGACAGGTAAATTAAGCTTTTTTTAAACTAGAAAGTAAGGAAGGTCGACTACCAACTAAGCTAGGAAAAAAAATAACTTGTAGAAAAAAGGGAATAGTCAAGTTAAGACATGCCTACCAACAATGGTAGGGAAGATTACACTTTAAAGTGTATAGAAAGGATAGGAAGGAAAAGCTTAAAAATAGAATAAACTATTAAAGAGTTAAGAAGTAATGGAAATAAGGATTTCTGAGAAGAAAACCCCAAAAATATTACTTATCTTTAATGACAAACCCAAGAGCTGAAGGCAACAACATCTAGACACGAAAGCGGGAAATGAAATCTGAGGGATATTAGGGGTTGTACACTCTGGGTAGTGAAGGAGCTGAAGAGTTTGTTGGAGGCCGTGAGCTAGTATAATGGCCGAGTCATATCCCAGGATCGGATCTGATCCCATTAGTTGAGGAATGAATGAAAATTGACAACATCAGATATACAGGTTATGTACTCACCATAACTATGCATCTGTTTTGTCCATTTTCAGTCTCTCTCAACTATTGGGTTTCACATCAGACTTCGGCTGTGTCTTGGCCTCTCTTACTGGACAACCCAATCTAACTCTCAAGCTCCTCCCTTTATCCATAATGCCCTGGTCAACCTGCAATACCTCACATTGAGTTTGCTGCCTTACAAGCCATAGGTAGAACTAACCATAGTTAAAGACAAACATAAGACTAGTGCGAGAAGAATGGCATTCAAGCCTGGGACAGAGGTTCCACAAGAAGCATAATGTCACTCCAGGACCTAAATACAGGGGGGATGAAGGGTGGAGAGTTGAGGAAGAATGAAAATGGACAACAAAGATGCATAGTTATGGTGTACACATAACCTTAACATCTGTTGTTGTCCTTTTAATTTGCTCCTCAACTACTTTGACAGAGTCTGCAGCTATGTAAACCTCGGGTGGCCCTCCTGGAAGGATATTCCGGGATGCTGCAGAAGCAAAGGCAGCCCTGCTTCTGGAAGTCAAATCCAATTTGTAATGAGCACAAATGTAATCAATAGGTGTTCTAGACCAGAAGGCAGAAGATATAGCCATGGACCTGGTGGAGTATGCTTTAGGGGGTCTGGGTAGGGGACAGACCTCGCTGACTGTAAACAAAGGAAATGTAGTCAGCCATTTGGCTAAGGTAATTTTAGAAACTGGTGAACCAAATTTGTTTTTGGAGAAAGAGACAAACAATTGCTCTGACTTTCTGAAATCTTTCATTCTATGGAGATAAAAATGGAGTTGTCAATGTACATCCAAAAGATCAAACATGTATTCACCTTTGTTAGCAAAGTTGGGAAAGAAAATAGGCAAATCAATGGCTTGATTAATATTTGTCATTAAGGCTACTTTAGGCAAAAGGGATGGATTGGTTTTGCACTTTTTAATTTCTCCAAATCATTTGGGTTTCTAATACCATGACGGGAATGGAGCCCATTCATAAATCAAAGTACGATTAAAGTTCATAAAATTAGTAATGTTTCAATCTTTGATGTCAGCCAAAGGAGCTCTTCACAGTACCCGCAATGTACCCAGTAATGACTCCTGCAATTCTTATGGGGTTACATGGATTGGTAGCATATCTAAATACGATTGTAGATTCTTTTTTATACAACCAGTTGCTCCTACCACTATTGGAACTGTCTGGGTATCTTTCTTCCACATTGCTCTCGTTTCTGCCTGGAAATCCTGATATTTTATGACTTTGTCTCTCTCTGTACACAAGACACTGTAGTCACTGGGTGTGGTGATTTCAATGAGCAAAGCTATTCTTGTTTTCTTTTCTTGGACCACTATAACTGGTTTTATAGCATCTGTCTTTTGAACTGTTGGTAATGGGTGATCCCATGTAATGTAGACTTCCTCATTTTCTATGATGCTTTGTGGGCCATGTTTCCAGTGTTTTTCAGCCATTTCAATACCATACTGTTTGCACAATCCCCAGTGCAACAGTCTTGCCACATTACTATGCCTTTCAGTATACATTAGAATGTCGCAATGATTAACAAGGTGTGCAACTGTTTCTTATTCGGTTTTACAAAACCTACATTTGTCTGTTTCTCCCACATGTTCAATGGACTTTGTAAACCAAGCACAGCCCACTATCTTGCGCCACCAATATTAACCTTTCATCTCTTGGTTTGAATTTGCCTCTCCTTAACCATTCTTGCGTCCGTTCCTGATCAACATGAGGTTCTTCCAGAATTTTCTATACTTACAACTCTATTTATGCTTTTTCCACATTTCTTGCCTTCTCATCTGGTCCTTCAGCTTATATTCTTTCTTTTGTTTTTTTGGCACATTCAGTTGCTACCTGACTTTTGTCTACTTCTGGTTTGATTTGCATTCTTGCTTGACACTGATATGCTTCTGCTAAATTAAGCAGAGAAGTCATCTTAGATTTATTGTCCTCATGTTTCAAAACTTTCACCACATTTAGGTCTTGTGAGATCAGCAGATGGGTTTACCTTTACAACACCGAATCACACTGGCGCGATTGCTCATATGAGTGAATCGTAACCACAAAAATCAAAACAGCGACAGTTTTACATGTTCGAAAATCAGCAAATCGAAAAGCAGATTTGCTGATTTTCGAACATAAATATCGAAAAACAAATGTAATGAAGTATACAATGGGAGGCAAGCCCCCCTGCACCCCCTGCTTTAATATTCTAACTCCAAGATCGCACTACAGTGGGGAAAGGGACCATTTTCCATTCCCCACTATAGTGTAACCTGCCTCAAAATGCCAAATTTGCAATAAGCGAATGTCACTGTGCATTCGCTCATTGCACATTCGAACCTTTTTCCGTTTGGCGTTTGCAAACTTTGGAAATGGCCTTTTGGACAATTGCTGTTCGCCCTTGTGCAAAACGCACACATGAAGGTAAACCCAGATGATGTGTGGAGTCCCACAATTGCAGATCTATACATGTATAGAATTTCAAGGAGGCTCATCCCTCCTTCGGAATGGGGAATATGTAATCTTGTTATACACTGATTTTTATAAATCAATTAGTGAGCATGAAGCATCTTTCTTGTTTTCCTATCTAATCTATCCAATATGTTTTGGGGCCAGTCAGTCACTCCAAAACTGTAAGTTACGACAGGAAAAGCAAATCGGTTTATAGTTTGGATTTTGTTCCTAGATGTCACTGCTGTTTTCAGAATTAATTTAGGTCTTCTAAAGTATTCCTTACAAAGTTTTATTCACATTTGTTCATGTTTTATTGTTGATCCTTCATCAATTCCCACATATTTATACATTCCCTCTTGCTCAAGTTCTTTTATATCACATTCTTGTTCCAAATTGGTGTTTTCCTGCTTTAAAAGGTTGCTTTTGCACACTTATCAAGACCAAATGACGTTCTTATAGCATCTGAAAAAGTTTTGACAACTTGCAGCTGTGCTTTCAGTTCCTCATCAGATGAGCTATACAATTTTAAATCATCGACAAAGAGAAGATGAGAAATCTTTACACTTCATTGTTTTTTAGGAGCAAAATTGTGGCCATAGTCTAAGCTGTTAAGTAAACAGCTTAATGGGTTAATGGCAAGGCAAAATAGCAGCGTTGACAGAGTCACCAATCCCCCTTTTCATTTTTATCCCTGGAATAATAATCTGTCCTTTATCATGGCTTAATTGCAAAGTGGTCTGACTACATTACAGTGACCATGAAACAGTGGCAATCAGTGTGGGGTTTATTTTATACATTTTTAAGCACTCTTTTCCACTTTTTACAGTTCTCCGGTATGACTTCATTTAACAACAAATGATCTTTTGTTCCATATGACTTACTTTTATTGCCCTTTTGTTCTACTGCCATAATTGAGTTTTCTTCTAAATGGCTATGAACCCTTTTTCAGCATCAATTCCCATGTATAGTTTATACGTCGTCAGAACAAAAGCTATTAGTTTATAATTTTTAGGGTAACTCAAGTAGGACCATTGTTTTGCATGTTGTTAGCCAGGATGGTGTCTGTTCGGGGTGCGCATATAAATAGTTCTTACTCATGGCTAAATCCTTGTGCAAAGATGTTAATACTTTTAACCAAAAGTTAGGTACTGCATCTGGGCCTGGGGTTTTCCAATTAGAGGCTTTTCTTAACTTTGTTTCAATCTCTCTGGCTGTTACTTCATCCCATTTCATATCCTGCACCTTTAAGCTTCTTATTCTTTCTTTTACTTCTATCCATTTAGCATCTTTGTTGTGCTCCACAGGATCTTCATAGATACGTTTCCAAAATGTATCTACTTCCTCTTTTTTGGCGGTCTTTCAATTCCTTTTACTTTATTTCTCAATTCTCTATAAAACTTTTTTGGGTCATCAATAAATTGCTTATTTTGTACTTTTTCTTTATATTTATCTGTGTATCTTCTAAGTTTTTCCGCCTGTGCCGCAATTTTCATTTTATTTGCGATAGTGCATAATAGATCAGGTCTGTTCTAATACTGAGCATTGCTTTAATCATATCTATCTTTATTCGTATTTTTGTTGATCTATTCCCTCTTCTTTAGTCTTCCAAGAGGGACACTTCTCGTCTTGTTTTACAGTTTTCTCTATTCGATACTTCCATGATGTTATTCGATTTCTTCCATTCCTTTCCCTTCACTACCCTGTTTTCTTGTGGTAGAACTTTATCAGTTATTAATTTAGCAGCACAGTAATGTATCCTGTTCACTTATGTTATATCAACAGTCTTAATTATGCATTCATTTGTTTTATCAGACTTCTGACTTTTTTGGTTTTATTAACTCTCTGCAGTCTATTTATCTCATTGAGCTTAATATATACATGTCTCTTAAATCAAGCAACTCTTCTCTCAGCTCATTTTCTTCCAAACTGAGGGCACATCCCTTTTGTTTTCCATTTCCTGTGGGCATTCTATAGAAAGTTCTATAGCATCATCCTGTGGCACCTCCTCTTCAATTTCATTCTGTGCCATCTGTTGCTCTGTCATATCGGAACTCACTGGCCAATCACTCCTCAACATTGACAGCATCAGTTTCCAGTTTCCTGTTCCTTTTCTTACTGCCTAGCTTCAACTGAACATTTAAACTGATTTTCTGTGGAAAGCTCCAAAATATCTTGATATGGCACCTGACGAATTGCTTCCTGTTCCACTGGTTTCCACTTAATTTGGATATCCATTGATCTATGCTGTTGTGATGCTTTCTGCATTCGATTTTTTACACTGAATCCTTCACTTTTGCAGGTACTCCATAACCTCAGATTCTATTTCTTTAACTTCTCCATTACTAATCTCCTTTTATACTTTTCCTTCTTATTTTTTGTATTGTAAAGTTTTCCACGTCTGGATTCCTTTGCCTGTATTACTCTTCAAATATCTTTGGTGCTGCTCTTTTTGTATTCATTAGTTTTGCTTTCTCCTTTGCATAAATATTACACCACATTAAATCTCTTTTTCTTTCCCATGTCCATATTTCTTCTTCAGATGTTTCCGGATCTTCCTGTTTCTCCTTACTTTGGGGACTCAATCCATCATGCTGTAATGTAACCCGTATTAGGCTTTCTACACCAAATCCTTCACTTCGCAGGCACTCAAAACTTCAGCTTCTATTTTTTAACTTCTATTTTACTAATGTTCTTTTCTACATTCCATCTTTGTGATATATTTTTTATTGTAAAATTTTCCATATCCAAATGTCTCTGCCTGTATTTCTCTTCAAATATCTTTGGGGCTGCCTTCTTTAAATTGATTAATTTGGCTTTCTCCTTTGCATAAATATTTCACAATATCAAATCTCTCTTTCTTTACCATGTCCATATTTCTTTTTTATATTTTTCAAATATCTCTAGGTTTTGTTGTTTATTGCACTTCCTCAGATGCTTCTTTTTCCAAACAGATCAAAGTTTCTTATCTATATACTGTTTTTCACAAATCTGTTGCATTAATGAACGCAAATTTTCATTTGAAGCTACTGACTTTTTCTTGAGGAAGTATTTTTCTTTTCTCTAATTTCTCTCTTAATTGCTTTGTATATCTTGTGTCTGGAAATTCTGGGCTTTTTTGCATAATAATAACAATGCATAATGTGTCTTTCTTATCCCCAATAGTCCATGCCATCATTTTTATGGCTCTTCTTTGGTCGATCAGTTTTTGTAATTTTTGTGGACTGCTACTTCCTTCTACAACAGGAGGGCCATCCTCCCTCTGCACCTGGCCCCATTGTAGGAATGTTTCTGTATTTTGAGGATTCTACACTGTCATTTTTTTTCAGTCAGGGCACTAGTGCGCCTACCAGATCGGGCACTTTTTTATCCTGGGTCTTGTGCACCCAGCTATTTCTTTTAATTTTTTGACCTAATTCTGTCCATGACATATGCTGTACAAATACAGTCTATATATCGGTGTCGCCTTGGTGAGATTTTTGGAAAACAGGGTCCACCTCGTGAAGGTACTCACCAAGAACTGAGGATGAATTCAATTTCAGCACTACTACTCTCCCTTGCTTGCTGACTTCACATCGCTCCATTCAGTAATGCAACTCTGACTGTGGAAGATGAGATATGGAGACTTGGAAGAGACAGCCTGGACTATGGAAACTTGTTTTATAGATGTAATGGTCACTAGAAAAACAGTTTTCCAGGTTAAACATTTTTAACCAGATTTAGCTGATGTTTCAAAGGGACTCCGAGTTAAACCTTGAAGCACAATTGTCAAATCCTAGGGTTGGGTGGCTCCTTCACTGGGGGCCTAAATAAAACAGTACCTTTAAAAAAGGCCTTGCATGATTTTTAAGAAACTAATGAAGTATTTTTGCCTGAATGGAAATAAGATATTGTTGCTAACTGCACTTTGATAGTAGCGCAACCAGCTCATTCTTGAAAAATAAATGCTAAAAACTCTAGAACAGTAGAAATAGGAGCAGTGGAGTGATCTATTTCTCTCTGGAGAGCCCAAACAGATGATCTTTTCCATTTACTTTTGTACATCTCCCTAGTAGAGGCTTTGTGGGAAGACAGCAGTATCTGCCAGACTGGGGAAGAAAGCCTAGGCAGTCTATCGGTGGAATTGGAGGAACCATGCAGTCAACTTAAAGCTTGGAATATCCAGGTGATCCGTCTCCATGGGAGAAAGAAGGTCTGCAGTGGGGTCTAGTATCCAGGATGGATACAGAAAGTGACGCCAAAGGAATGGGAACCACACTTGACGAGGCTAAAAGGGGGCAATGAGGATAACCATGCTCTTCAACTGAAGTGTCTTCATCAATGTAATATTCTCTCCACCCCTTAGTGATTCAGAAACCACTTGTGAGGCATCAGAATGGACATGCTCAGTTTGTCCACTAGCATGTTTTACTTCCCTGGTATGTGCATTGCCATAAAAAGCAGTTTGAGTAAATTGTCCATTGCCACACACTCATTACCTTTTGACAAAGGGGATAAAATCTGGTAGTCTTTTGTTTGTTGATGTACCAAACAACAGACATGTTGTCAGTTTGAATCACAGTCATCTGAAGAGGAAGAGCATCCTGGAAGGCCTGCAATGCTAGGAGGACCACTCTCTTCTCTAGGACACTGATGTGTGAACTGGTCCCTTCTGCGGACCGTTCACCTTGGACCATCCAACCCAAGAAATACCCCGCCCATTCCAGTTGGGAGGTGTCCATAGTTACTGTGGCTACTGGAGGTAGAAGAACATCAGGCCACCCTTGGAAAACTTTGTTTGATTGAATCCACCAATGTAGATGGTCTTTGCATACTCATGTGAGTTTGACTGGTAAGGACAAGGGGTGGTGAAGGATTGACCACTTAACAGCTACAGTCCATTGAAGAATGTGAATATAAAAATGGACCATAATAAGTTTATGGTTGCTGCCTTTGACCTTAAGGTCTGAAGAATAAGTCTGGCTGGGGGAAAAGGATGCGAGACAACTTGCTTCACTTGACACCTGATGATCAGTACTGTGTGGTGGAAGGGAGGCTATCTGACTGCATTCAACTTAGCACCTATGAACTCCAGGCTCTTAATGGGGTGAAGATGAGACTTGCAGATGCTGACTGAGATGCCTGAGGATTGACATAAGTGGAGCAAGAATTTCTCAAGGAGATGCCTGGTTGGGGCAGTAAAGAGCCAGTCATCTAGGTATGGAAACACTCGGAATCCCAGCAGTCTCAAGTGAGCAGCTACCAATGTCACACATTTGGTAAACAACCTGGGGGCTGTGGTGAGACCAAAGGGCAGTGCTCTGAACTGGCAGTGACTGGCCTTGAGCTGAAAGCGCAGAAATATTTGGGATTGTCTATTCATCTTGATGTGATAGTACACATCCTGAAGACTGATGGACCACATCCAATCGTCCTTGCACAAAAACAGCAGAATGGACTAAACAAAGACAATTCAAAACTTTGACTTGTTTACAAATTAAATCAGTTTAGAGATCCTGAATTGATCTTGGGTCCCCTGTATTCTTTGGCACTAAAAAAGAATATTGAGCAAGTTCCGAATCATTTCTGGTCTGGTGGGACCTCCTGGATGACACCCTTGTCTATTAGCTTTTGAATTTCTAGAGCTTCTGCCTCCCCCTGACTGGGTGGAATGTTGGGGAGCCTTTTCATTTTGTTTGGGAGAATTTCTGAAAAATGGTACAAATTAACTTTTAGATATGATTTTTAGCACAAAGTATCTTTTGTTATAGATGCTCAAGTGTCTGGGTGCATAGGTTCACAGGTAGGTACCAGGCTATTGGCCCTAGGGCCTATACAAGCCTAGCCATAACGATTCCCTGGCTATTGCTTCCCATAAATATTTACTTTCCTGGACCCCTGTCTAGCAGGGCTACTGATGTGATTCCCAGGGTGAATTTCTCATCTCCCATCTAATCATCAAGGTTCCTCTTGAAGAGGGCCATTGAGGCGCTCTGCCTGATATGTATGGGCAGCCTATTCCAGAGTATGTGGAGTCTTTGGGTCAGGAACCTATCTCACCAGCATGTTCTATTCATCGTGATGACAAGGTTAAAATCTCTGGAGCATGCGTCTCGGAGGGATTGGGATTTCTTTAAGAGTAGCATGTCCAACAACTCTGGTTTGACATGGCCTTGTTTGTTAGGCAGAGATTGCCTCTGAGTAGGCGATATGTGACAGAGTATAGCTGGAGTTACTTTAGGTGGTTAGCATAAGGCATCTGCTTTAGGTCTGTGATTCTTTTTGGGAGGTATTTCTGTGGCCATTCTAGTTGTTGCTGATGTCTTGTGAGGTACATACCAAACGGGGCATTGTATTCTACAATGAGTCTAATGAGGGATGAGTACAGAGGGACAATTACCTCCTTTTTTCTGGATGAAAAGCCCTTAGGGATGAGGTGTGCCACGTAGGATTTTCTAACTGTTGTGCCTATGTGGTTATCAAAGGTGAAACCACTGTCCACCTGTATCCCTAGGTCTCTTATTACACTGTTTGTGTTTAGTGTACTGCCACCTATGTGGTAGTTCACAAGTATGTGGTTTTTCTCAAAGGGGACAACTGTACATTTTTTGGCATTTAGTTTGAGCCCATGGCTCTGGCACCAGGCATCTGTTTCGGTAAGGCCCTTTTGTAGTATATCCATATCATTTGGGGGTTCAATAATGGCTCCCAGGTTACAGTCATCTGTGAACTTTGTAAGCTAGAGTCCCTTAGTGTTGGCCTGTACTTCAGAGAAGTAGATGCCAAACAAGAGTGGTCCCAGGACAGAACCCTGTGGTACACCACGTATCCCTTGTCTGGAACTGGATTTGGAGTCGGCTACTTTTACAGTGTGTGTTCTGTCAGTAAGCCAGTTTGCAACCCATCGAGTGATGTAGGGATTAATGCCCAGCCTATTCAGTTTATCTATGATTCCAGAGTGGGGGATAGTGTCGAAAGCCTTGACGAGGTCCAAGTACACTGTGTGAACCACCTTACCCTCGTCCACTGCACTGGAGACTGATTCGAAGAAGTCAATCAGGTTCAGGAGGCAAGATCGGCCCTTCACAAACCCAAACTGGGTGAGGTCCAGTGTTTGAAGGCTGCCAATGTCTTTGCTTATAAGTTCCATGATAATAAGTTCCATGGCCTTGCAGATCAGGTTAGTCAGACTGATGGCGTAGTTCCTGGGATCCAAAGTTGATCCTCCCTTGTGGAGTGGGATGACTGTAGCTGTGCTCCACTCTGTGAGCACGAAACCTGAGGTGAGGCTATGATTAAACATGACACACAGGTGAGGTGCCAGTTCATTTTGTAGTTCATGCTGTACACAGTCCGGGATGTCGTCTGGTCCCATGGATGCTGTATGCTTGTCTTTGGAGAGTGCGTTTTTTAACTGAGTGGCCGTGATTACTGGAATTTGGCATTCTTTCGGTATTGAGATGAGCCCTTTAGAGAGGGGGGGTGAAGTTGGCACTGAATCTATCTGCCAGCATATTGGCAATCCTTGGGATCAGTATATCTAGTGCCGTACTGCTGTAACTCAGAGCAGGTCTGAGTATTGCCATTTAGATTCTTGACATAGCTATAGAATGTCTTGTGGATGTCTTTGGAATCTTTGGCAATTTTGTTTTCGTAACTAGCTCTGGAAGATTTTATGAGGGATCTCAGCTTTTTACTGAGGGTGGTGAGGGAGTTTTTTGAATCCTGGCTTCTTCCTCTTTTCTGCAACAGTTTCTTCCTTCTGTTGTACAGCTTGTTTATGGCAGGGGACCACCAGATTGGCTCCCCCTTTTTTTTTTTTTTTTTTAGAGGACAGTGTCTTGGCTCTATTTGAGATGGCTTGGTCCATGCACGAGTGAATGTGCTCGTACAGCACCTTAGTGTAGGATTCAGCAGTTGAACTTCCAGTTCCCATCTGCATGGGTGTTATGAAGTTTGTTACTTCTGACTTGAGAAGCATGAAGTTGGCTTTGGAGAAGTTTTTTTATGGAGGTTTCCTTAAAGGTGGGTGGGGGTTGGATGTGGATGTCAAGTGTGATTAGCTTATGGTCTGATCTGACCAATGAAAGGGTGTCCACTGGTGTGTAGCATCGATCTCCCATGTTGGTCATGACCGGGACCAGAATATTGGTACCCCTGGTGGGACTATGAATTAGTTGCTCTAGGGCGTTGGAATTTATGAATTCCAAGAACCACTGAGCAAAGGTGTTGGTACAGGAGTCATTTTCCCAGTTAATGGCAGGGTAGTTGAAATCACCCAGTATTAGGGTGTTTGGTTGTATCTTAATATTTTCCAGTATGTTTAGAAAGATGTAGTGAGAATCTTGGGGCATGGGGGGATCTGTAGCAAGCTGCAATTTGTATTAAAGTCTTACCTAGTGCTAGTTGCATCTGGAGAATTTCAGATGCATTGTGTTGGGCAACCAGCCTGGAGGTGTGAATATCCTTGGTGAATATGGACACTCTTCCACCTTTGGTGTTTCGGTCCTGGCTCGGTGGCTGAAAAGTGTGGTATGAGTTTTAGCCTGGTATTGCAGGGGAGCTCTCTGGAGCTTTGAACCAGGTCTCAGTTACTGCACAGATATCAATGTTCTCCATTTTTAGGAGAGCCTCGAGAGACTGCATCAAGAAGTTTAGACTTCTAGCATTGAGTAGCATTACCTTCAGATTTTGCTGGCTTGTACCCTTTACTGTGGTAGTTTTGTCCTTTGAACCTTGTCTAAAAAAGCACTATAGGGATGGCAAGAGCCTTAGCTTGTAACCTGAATTCCACGGACGACAGGTGCAAACCATCTCTTGCAAAGCATCGTGGTTTGTCGATCATGTCGTCCCAGGCAGACAGATACTGGATCCCCTTTGAATGACACCAGAAGCTTAGCCAAGTATTGAAGTTAATCATTTTGTCCTTATACTGTGGTATCATTCTGGACGATGGCAGGATGCTACTCAGGGCTAGGGTCATACCTGCCTGGGCTACATGATCCGAGAATTCTTCCATGTCTCTCTTCATGTAGTCCAGGGAAGTATGTCTCAAGTCATTCACTTTAACATGGACAATGATAGAGTCATATTTGTACCTGCTGTGGAGTGACATGAGTGCATGGGTTATGTGGCAGATCCTGGCACCCGACAGACAACTAACTGTAATTTTCTCCTTGTTCAGCCTGGTGAGTGGGACATCAGTGTGCCTGAGTATAGAGTCACCTATGACTAAAGTGTGCAGAGACAAGTGCCTCTTGAGGTGAGCAGTTGGGCAACCTTTCAAGAGTGCTGAAAGGGTTTATCCGAAAGAGCCTCGGAAAACCTGGTTCTGTTGGCCTACCCTACCGTGAAGACAGCATCTTCAATCAGAACTCCCCCCTCGGCCTCTGGGGAAGAAATTTCCATATGAATCTTGGAAAGGATCCTGGGACTTATGGAACCAAATTTTCTTAACTCCTTGTTGATTCCTATCAGAAAAAAATAAATGAAAACTCCAGCCAAGCTAGAACTTCCAATGAGTGACCTCCAAACCTCCTGTAACAGAGGCACATGGGATATATGCAAATGACCCTTATGAACATTAGGTGTTTCAGCTATGTGGCAATTCTGATTTCCCATGACTTTTACATTTTAAGTCATTTTAATGGACAATTTCAGGTCAATAAAGCCAAACTTCACTAGCTATGGATATGCATATTTCAGCCTTGTTATGACCTCTTCAGCATAGCATAAGCAGGGTGTTTGACTAAGCATAAGAAACAGAGGGTTGTTATACCCAGCTGATGTCCATTTTCATTAGAGTGACTGCAAAATATTCCAAATAACAAATTAAAAGAAAGAGTTAGAAGGTTCCTGACCCAAAGACTCCATATACTCTGGAATAGGCTGTCCATACACATCAGGCAGAGCGTCTCAATGGCCCTCTTCAAGAGGAACCTTGATGATTAGATGGAAGATGAGAAATTCACCCTGGGGATCACATCAGTAGCCCTGCTAGACAGGGGTCCAGGAAAGTAAATATTTATGGGAAGCAATAGCCAGGGAATCGTTATGGCTAGGCTTGTATAGGCCCCTAGGGCCAATAGCCTGGTACCTACTTGTGAACCTATGAACCTATGCACCCAGACACTTGGGCATCTATAACAAAAGATACTTGGTGCTAAAAATCATATCTTAAAGTTAATTCATACCATTTTCAGGAATTCTCCCAAATAAAATGAAAAGGCTCCCCAACATTCCACCCAGTCAGGGGGAGGCAGCAGCTATTGGCCTGAAATTGTCCATTAAAACAACTTAAATGTAAAAGTCATGGGCAATCAGAATCGTCACATAGCTGAAACACCTGATGTTCATAAGGGTCATTTGCATATATCCCATGTGCTTCTGTTACAGGAGGTTTGGAGGTCACTCATTGGAAGTTCTAGCTTGGCTGGAGTTTTCATTTAGTTTTTTCTGATAGAAATCAACAAGGAGTTAAGAAAATTTGGTTCCATAAGTCCCAGGATCCTTTCCAAGATTCATATGGAAATTTCCTCTCGGGTAGCTGGTTCGGGCACAGCCGTTCGGAGACATACCTCGATGCATCTGTGTGACTTTGCTGAGCCTTTAGTCTTCATCAGTACTTCTTTTGATAGATTGTCTTTGTTTGGTCCCATTGTCAAAGATATTCTTTCCTAGAATGAACAGGATGGAAGGACATTGTCTGTTGTAAGGATATGGTTTTCTTCTCCTAAGCAATCTTTTTCCAGGAATCAACAAGATCGTCGAACGGCTATGCCTGAACCAGCTACCCGAGAGGAACCCATAGTAGCATGGGAAATTAATCTCATGGATGCATTAGAGATAGATAGATAGAAGAGTGGCCAGTTGTGAAGAAGACTTCTTGTAGTCCTCTACGGACATGGACATGGATTCAGACAGGGATTTGGAAAGCTCTTTAGTCAAATCTTGCTGCAGCCTAGTGAAATGTGCCAAGTAGTTCAAAGATCATAAGGCAAAGGTTGCTAAGGCAAAAATGCACTTCCTGAATCTGTCCAATGCCTTCTCTGTTACAGGGATGGACAGAGAAGCTCTGCTCTGCCAGCTCATTCTTTGTGGCTGCTGCCACAACCATGGCATCAACAGAAACCCCCTTGCTCCAATGTGGCCTGTCCTTAGGGGACAAGGAACTTATTAGGATGACAGGAATAGGCTCTACAGTATAAGCAAATGGAGCAGTCTGTATTTAAATGCAAAGCACCCAGACAACAGATGCACTCCCTGTGGGCATCGCAATTAGAAATCTTGTGCCCACAGGAAGTAGATTTCTTAAAATCAGTGGGTTTACCAGCCATAATCCTAAGAAAAAACTGAAAACAGTAAAGGGAAAAGCAACTTTTTTCTTCTGTTTTATTTTTAAACTACCAACAATGGTAGGGTAAAGAGGTTACCCTTTTAATGGTAGAAAAAAAGAAAGACGAAAGGAGAAAAGAAAAAGTACCAACAATGGTACTGACAACTACCACAGGTAGAAAAATAGAAGCGAGAGAAAGGAAAGCTAAGATTAACAACCCTAACACAATAGAAATTTGTGAAAATTAGGTAAGGGAGGAAGAGGTGCTGAGAAAAAGTGAAACTATAAGACAAAAGGCAAGAAGGAAACTGCACTCACTGAAATACAAAATACACCCCATGCTCTATGAGAAGGATCCGCACCTGCAGGGATATGGCAGAGAATGAGATCTGAGGTACTGCAGGTTGACCGGGGCATTACGGGTAAAAGGAGGAGCTCGAGATTTGGATTTGAGAGTCTAGTAAATACGACGGAGTTGGATCTGAAACCCAATAGCTGAGGAGCGAATGAAAAGGACATCAGATCAGAAGCGTTAAAAAGGAGCACTCTACCCTCAAACTAAAATGGTGAAGTTCATAGTCTGCCTCAGAGGCATAATCTTGTATAATGAAACAGATAAGGAAGAATACCTGAAAGGGAGCAGTGGCTACTGCACAACAAATGAGAAGTACTCAGTCCCAAACTGTAAAGTGCTCAGTCGCCTATAATAAAACAGTAAAGGAAGCACATTCCCTTTCTTGAAAGAGTGCAGTGGCTGGTGTTTAATGGCTGCACCAAAGGCATAGTTAATGGAGAAGGCATACTCCTCTCACAATTGTCAAGAGTTTAATATTGTACAGCAAATTAGTTGAGAAGGAACAACCCACCTCAACAAGAATGGGAACAGTAGCTGGTATTTAATGGTTATCCTCATAGGCATATTTAATAAAGGAGGAGGAGTACCCAACTCCTAACGGTAAAGGGTTCAATCTTGTGCAACAGAACAGTTAAGGAGAAGCTAATCACCACAAGCCAGAATGAGTACAACTGTACTGCTCTCATTGATCATTAAATTAGAAGTTATGTACCTACCATAACGTTCCATGTTAGTTGTCTTCTCTCGCCTTCTTTCTTGCTGGATGGGTTCGGAGCCGATCCTCGGCTCCAACTCGGCACTTGCTTTAGCTTGAGAACTCCTTTTACCAGCTCGAGGCAACCCTATATCCCATGATGCAAGGCGGAACTACCTCAGATCTCGTTTGGTAGCTAACCTACCCTGCTAAAGACTAACCTAACATGATTAGGAACACAAGTTCATAATAGAAGTCCTCATATGAAGGCTCAGGAGGAAAACAACCTGATAGGAACTCTTCAAGATCTGTCCAGGCCAGGGGGAAGGAGGGAGGGCTTAAGAAAGAAGGCGAGAAGACAACTAACATGGAACGTTATGGTAGGTACATAACTTCTAAATGTTAAGTTGTCAATCTCACCTTCATTCTTGCTGGATGGGACCGCGTCCCTAGCACCTGTATCCCAGGTGGCTCAATGGAACAGACTCTTGAGAACTGTGGAACCAAAACTGGCCCTATCTCTGGAGGCCAAGTCCAACTTGTAATGAGAGACAAAGGTATGAGGCGTGGCCCAAGTAGCTGCTGCACAAATGGTATCAATGGGTAGTTTATCCTGAAAGGCTGCAGAAGTGGATAGACTCCTGGTTGAGTGTGCTTTTGGTTTAGAAGATAGCTGCTTGCCTCTGAGAGAGTACACATAGGAAATGGTGGAAGTCAACCATCTGGATAAGGTCACTTTAGAAACTGGAAGACCTATCCTGTTTTCTGCATAGGAGACAAATAATTGGTCCGATTTCCTGAATTGTTTAGTTCTATGCAAATAGTACCTGAGCTGACGATGGACATCCAAAAATGCAGTTTCTGTTCAGCTCTGTCGGAATAGTTTGGGAAAAAGACTGGTAGATCTATAGATTGGTTAATATTGGTTTGAGACACAACTTTGGGGAGAAAGGAAGGGTTCGTTCTTAATGATACCCTGTCCTTATGAAAAACCAAATAAGGGGGACGAATGCAAAGAGCTTGAATCTCGGAAACCCTTCTTGCAGAAGTGACAGCCAGTAAGAATATAGTTTTCCAGGTCAATAACTTCAAAGAACATGAAGCAGACGGTTCAAGGAGGTAGTATCAAGGATGCCAACATTAAGTTTAGATCCCATTGCGGAGGAGGATGCTTTATAGGTGGCTTTAGGAGAAAAACTCCTCTCAGAAAGGCCTTGCATAATCTATGAGACATAATGTTATTGTCATGCAAGCCAACATGATACTTGGAAATAGCAGCCAGTTGTACTTTGACTGTAGATGACGAGGATCCTGAATGAAAAACCTCCGCCAGGAAATCTAAAACAGAATGTACAGGAGCAGTAAAGGGATCAATATTCCTGGAATTTGCCCAAATAGAAAAACGTCGCCAGTTGCTAGCATAAACAGTCCTAGTGGACGACTTTAAAGAAGACACTAAGATGTCTCTGACTGAGTCAGAAATCATCGGTAGCCTGGCTAGGGAAGGAAGTGGAGCAACCAAGCAGTGAGGTTGAGAGAATGAATGGCCCGGTGCTGCTGACCCGACTGGTGGATCAAGAGATCCGGAACTGGGTCCAGATGCCAGGGCTGCACCACAAGGTGACGATGCAGAGACGGAAACCAAATTTGTCGAGGCCA
Organism: Protopterus annectens; assembly: GCF_019279795.1. NCBI lineage: Eukaryota > Metazoa > Chordata > Ceratodontiformes > Protopteridae > Protopterus > Protopterus annectens. The sequence continues at coordinate 1,448,668,163 of NC_056735.1, forward strand.
ATATGGGGCAATGAGGATCAACTTGGCCCTCAAAACGGTGGCTTTCTGAATGACTTATGGAATCAAGGGAAAGGGAGGAAAAGCGTACAGAAGTCCCCGGGCCAATCCTGGGTTAGAGAGTCTCTCAGGGGTTGGCCTGGAAGGGAAAGAGAGTGAAAAATCGGGCACTTGTTGTTTTGAGGAGTGGCAAAAGATCGCAACAAGGAGTGCCCCACTTCAGAAAAATCTGATCCACTACAGATTGATTGAGAGACCACTCGTGAGGCATCAGAATGGATCTGCTCAGCCTGTCCGCCAATAGGTTGGACCTGCCGGGATGTGCGTTGCTATCAGAAACCGATGAGAGGAGATCGCCCATTGCCAAAGTCTGAGAGCTTCGACACAACGGATAGGACCTGGTCCCGCCCTGCTTGTTGATGTACCAGACCACGGACATGTTGTCCGTTTGTACTGCAATAGTCCCGTGGGAAGAAAGTCGTTGAGGGCTTGCAACGTTAAAAGCACTGCTCTCATCTCCAGGACATTTATGTGCAGATGGTATTCTATGGGTTGCCACGTCCCGTGGACCATCCTGCCCTGATAATGGCCCCCCCCGATCAGAGGGGCATCCCTAGGGGCTGTGGCAACTGGAGGAGGGGGAATAAAGGGTCGGCCCTGATGAAGAAGAGGGGAAGATATCCACCAATTCAGATGAGCTCTGCACGACTATGTGACTAAGATTTCGTGCCTCATCGGGAGACTGTGGTATGACCACTGCGTGAATAGCATCCACTGCAGAAGACGCATGTGGAAGCGAGCCAGTGGTAGAAGAACAATGGCCGCAGCCATAAGACCTAGAACCTTCAGTATAAATCTGGCTTTGATCTTGATGCTCTGCAATAGAATCCGAACTAATTTTTGGATGTCCAGAATTCTTTGATCTGTTAGTTTGGCTAACATTTTGACGGTGTTTAATTCTGCGCCTATAAAGGTGATAGATTGGCAAGGCAGCAGAGAAGATTTTTCGAAAATTTTCTGAAATTCCCAAACTCCTGCAAAGCTGTAGAGTGTAGTCTCTGGACTGAAGAAGCTGACACTTGGTGGTGGCGGAGAGGAGCCAGTCGTCCAAGTAGGGAAACACCTGGAATCCTTGACGTCTCAGATGAGCTGTGACCACTGCCATGCATTTGGTAAACACTCTGGGGGCTGAAGTGAGGCCAAAGGGCAGTGCTCTGAATTGGTAATGACTGGTCCCTAGCCGAAAGTGGAGAAACCTTCTGGAGCGTCTGTGAATCTTTATGTGATAGTACGCATCCTGAAGGTCTATAGAGCACATCCAGTTGTCCTTGCCCAGAAATGGCAGAATGGACTGAAGCGTGACCATCCGGAATCTTGCCTTCTTGACAAATCTGTTTAGATTGCTCAGGTCTAATATTGGTCTCCAATCTCCCGTCCTTTTGGGGACGAAAAAGAATCTCGAGTAGACGCCGGATCCTACCTGGTCTGCCGGCACAGTCTGGACGGCTCATTTTTCTAGGAGCTTTGAAACCTCCTGTTCTGCCAAATCCCTTTGACCGGGTGAGATGTCTGGAAGGGATTGTAGAGGTACGGGAAACCTTTAGAAGGGGATTTTGTAACCCTCGGATATGATCGACTGTACCCACATCTCTTGTGATAGGGATTGCAAGGCTACTGGGTACAATGAAATCCTTCCTCCGACTGCCTCCAAGGGTGGACAGTCGGGCAACACCTCAGGGATGCTGAAAGGGCTTCTCAGGAAGAGACTCCCTGTTGCCCTGGTTCTGAGGACCCCCCCTGCCTCTAGGGAGGCGTCTATTATTGTTACCCCCTCTGCCTCTGGGGGTAAACTGACCACGTGCGTCCGGTGTAGCTCCTTGGGCTTTACGGAACCACATCTTCCCCCCCTTCTGACCCTTGGGATATGGTCTAGAAGGAGTGGAAAATTGAACTCCAACGGCAGAAAGAGTTTTACCGTCCTGCTCACACCTGGTCAAGGTATCCTTCACCTGAGGTCCGAACAAAGCCGAACCATCAAAGGGGGTATTAGTGAAGGATGCCTTAAAGGGGTCCGCAAAATTACAAAGCCGCATCCAGGCTTGGCATCTAAGAGCAACTCCTGTGCCTGCGGCCCTGCTCGCTCCATCGGCCGCATAGGATATGAGCCGCATTGAGGAGTTAAGATAGGGAATTCAGGATTGCAAGCTGCGAGGCAATCTTTTCTTGAGCCCCAGCAGCAGAAGGATCCTGGACTACTTCACCCAGTTCCTTGAGAATATCTCGTTGAAGCCTGGTGAAGTGACAAAGGTAGTTCAGCGAACGCATAGCAAAGGTCGCTGAAGAAAACATCCGCTTTCCATACCTGTCCATGGTCCTAGAATCCTTGTTAGGAGGATGGACAGGTACTGAAGGATCCGCCAGTTCCTTCTTAGTGGCCGCCGCCACCACCATAGCATCCACAGAGACACCCTTGGAAAGGAACTGTTTGTCCGTATGGGGCCGTGATAAATTTGGATGGTCTCCTGGGGACAGGTTCCACAGAATCTGGAGCCACGCCTTCCGAGCCACTACCTGCATAAGTGGGTCGAAGGCGGAGACACCTAGGAGGTGGAGGGTCGGGATCCAAAGCCTCCAGGTATACCGACTCATCCTCGGAGGGATCAATGGATGGCCAATTCCCCTCTGTTTGAGGAGCTCAAGGATGTCTGAAAAGGAGACATCCTCAGAGGGGATCATGGGGAACCCTCCGACTCATCTAAGTCGGTATCCGATGTAGTAGACTCGGGAGTCTGTGTGTTTCCTCTTACATCCTCTTCCGAGGGGTTCACCTGCTGGATCAGGAGAAACTTCGGAAGAGGAGGAAATTCCCAATGGGAAACCTGGGGCGATGGATCCCTGGGCCTGAGAGCAAGAGGCTGGCAAGAGGCGTCTACAGGCACTGAAGAGGGAGGAGCTAGAGGGATGGACCGTTGACCTGGCTCAGAGGCCAGGACACTCCTCATCACCTCAAAGGCTCCCCTCCCGGGAGGCCGGAATATCCCGCTCCGAGGATACAGGAATTCCCGGCTCCACTGAGAGGGAAGGCTCGAGGCCGATGTCGGCGCCGAGCTTACAAAGCCAAGCCCCGAGAGGGAGAGCGGGGTCGGACAAGGGTCCGATGCCACTAGCCCCTCGAGCCGACAAGGGAAACCCGACGACCGGATCCCTCCAAGGAAGGCCTCAAGGAGGAGATCGGAGCCGAGGACGACGGAGCCGAAGGATGTATCGGCTCGGCACAAACAGTCGCTGTCCCGAGAGCTCCGGCCCGAACTCTGGTGTGGAGTCGGAGGAGGAAGTTCAAGGGGTGAGGCTATAGCCGAAGTCTGTTGAGACGGGCTATGGAGCATTTGGGCCAGTGCCTGTGACTTCAACAGCCTGCTTACCACCCTCTCTAAGTCGTGGTCAGACAGCCTGGAAGATCTCGAAGATCGGCTCCGATGGCTCCGCTCCGACAAAAGAGGAGACCCCGGAGCCGAGTGGATACTCTGTAACGAAGGGGACCGAGATCTCTTTCGGGACGAAGTCATGGGAGCCAAAGTCCCCTGAATTCCAGATGGAGCCGAAGGTTTCTCGGCTCCGATGCTGGATAAGGTGTCGGCTCCAGCCGGAGCCGACAAGGCCACAGTAGACAAGGTATCGGAACCAGCCGGTGCCGAACCCACTACTTTTAAGGTAGATACATCGGTTCCAGCCGGAGCCGATCTCGGCTCCGACAGAGCCGGAGCCACCGGAGGAGGCTTGGATACTGAAGCCTGAGCCTTCGGTGGCTTAGTAGGTTTCCCAGACCCTGCTTTAGAGGAAGAACCTTCTGGCTTAAGTAAGCCACGGAGGATAAGCTTATTCCTCCGTTCCTGCAGGACTCTCTGGCTAAAAGAGTGACACAAAGCACAGGAGTCCTGCAGGTGCAAAGGCCCCAGGCAATAAACACAAGAAGTGTGACCGTCTGTCAGAGACATTTTCTGACAGCATGAGTCACACTTCTTGAAGCCTGAGACCTTGCCTTCCCTAGACATAATCCTAGGAGGAAGTCACACACAAACCCCAACAAACACACAAAATTAATCCCCTAACACACAACACACAGGAAGGGATTAACCAATGGGGTTTAGGCCTAACTAAAACTTTTACACTAAAGGTAATAAAAAGTTTGAAAAACAAGGGAATAGGGTGGGCTGTAACTCACTACAGACTATAAAAATGGATACAAGGGGGAAATAAAACCCTAACTAAGCTTTTCTCTTTTAACAAGAAAATTACTTACCTCAGCTGGCAAAGGAGACCTCTTTCGCTAAGCGGCAAACGAGATCTGAGGTAGTTCCGCCTTGCATCATGGGATATAGGGTTGCCTCGAGCTGGTAAAAGGAGTTCTCAAGCTAAAGCAAGTGCCGAGTCGGAGCCGAGGATCGGCTCCGAACCCATCCAGCAAGAATGAAGGCGAGATTGACAACTTAACATCTAACATTTACAACATGTTTATGTAAAGAAAAACATCCACTGACAGCAATCATATACAGATTTCAATTACTACAAATAATACAAACAAGAGGGAAGTTGTACATAGATTCTTATCCTTTTAAAGCAACTTTAGGTATTTGCATTCTTGTTGTATGGTTGTCAAGAGGCTGTACTTGGTGCTGTACACTGAATGAAGGTGACTCCCTTTCTCTTATCCAGTGATAAATAACTGTAAATGACTATATATCCCTCTTTGATGTCTTTCATTGTATCTTGCACTTTGCACCTTGTTTTTGTTTTTATATTACTTGTGTTTATGTTGCATTTTCTATCCTTTTGTTTAATGAACTATGTATACTCAACTGTTTTGTATCTGTGGAGCTTTTCTCCACAGACCTCCACTGAAATTGGGCTCTTATGGTCCAGTTGACTTTTCCAGTAAACAAATGCCAATAAATACATTAATCAATCTGACTACATAAGAGTACATTTAGCCCAGTAGCCTTCAATTGCCACATTAAAGGTTTTACTTATAATGCTGAAGTTTGTGTAGTGTTACTTTTTGAATATCCTTATATTGCCTTTACATTTATTTTACAAGTGAAAAATGCTGTGATAATTTTAGATAACTACAATATCAAGTAACTTTACATTTCTTCTTTCTGACTCCTTTACATACTATGTTGAGGTTTATAGTTGCTACTACATAGGCTTCAGACTCCATTTGACCTATGCTGGAGGGTGCCATCTTGTACAGGTACCTCTACAGGCAGTCTCTGAACAATACACAGGTGTGCACACTTTTTTTTACCTGCCCCAGGATCGAGTTTGATGGCTCCTCCACCTGCACCCAATCAGCCCTTTGTTTTGTGGTGAAAGGAGCTGGGATTCACTGATTAAGTACAGCACTATAGCCCATTTGTTCCCAACAGGCAATGATTGAGCAGTAGACAGCAAGAAGCCTAGCCTTTCTGGCTCTGTGGGGCAACTTTCCCTCTCTCTTGGCAGAGCACCCCCCCCCCCCACCCCGCTGTAGCTGTCCTCCAAGGATTCCCTTTGGCTCACAGTGAAATTGCCACAGGGGAGCACAAGCTCAAATGACCTGGCCCCATGGGTAGACACATAGTACTCCTACTAGGTGTCTCCCATGCTGTGAGCCAGTGCTGTCCCCCTTCCCCCTGGATGAAAGACCAGGCAATGGCCGTTCATTCCCTTCCTCTTCTGCAAGCTCACAGAAGCACTAAAGCAGTTATTTATGCTTGGACTTCCTGCAATATAGAAAAGGTTTTAACTCTCTGCCACAGATCACCTACCATGGATGTGCGCCCACTTTGTTCCCACTCTAATCCATCCCCAGTCATCCTACACAAATCTGCATTTCTAGTTAATTAAAACCCTAAAATCTCTTAAAAAATCATATTTATGAAACAATGCAGGCTTATACAAACTGTCTCAGAGGATCCATAAAAACACACAATACATCCTGCATCTTTGACCTATAATCACATCTAATAAATGTTAATATTTAATTTTTTTCAAGTTGTGCTATGAAAGTGTTGAAAGTGATCTAGAAGTGCTGGCAGTGAAAGCATTTGATACAAACCACAGTAATACAACAGCTGTCAAAGCTTGGCTAATCGGCTGTGTATAAACCTCATTAATGGGAACTGCCCTTACATTTATTCACAATTTTTATTTCCTTCCGAAGTTTCCAAGCTGCAGCACTGAGTACCCACCTCATGGGGCTGAACTACATAACCTCCCTACAAAAGCGAGCACCAAACTTTTATTTTGAAGAATCTGCCTCAAAGTGTTGCAGAAGAGCTGGCAACCTCCTGGTAACAGGAATGTTGGATACAAAACAGTGAGGGAAGGACTGTTGGAGCTTGGCCAGTTGATTGTGTACAAACTTCATATTTGGGTTTTTTTATCACCAGATTCTTTTAATTTTTTCTTTTATGTTTCTGTACTGTGTCCTTGCCCCCTAGGGTGAAGTTACACAGACCCAGTTAGAATGAGCAGTTGCAAGTGATTGCTCATGTTGAGCATGACATGACGATACAAAGACACATGACTGCATAACTTGAGGGGCTGAATGGGACAGCAAATCAGAATGCTAACACAAAAACACATGAATTCCTAATTAATACCACTTACTTTGCTATGCTGTTAAACCATGAGGAAAACTCTTGTTCGTTTTTTATGACAGTTGAAAAAATTCTTTGCAAAGCTATCTCTCAATACGTGGAATGGCTCCTCAACACATAGGTTAAATGCAGGCTTTTTAGTCCTGCATTTGTTTGCTGAACTCTTGTTAGCACTGGGCATTTATACTTAAACACCATTTTAATAGGTACCTCTTTCCATTAAAAGAGTCATGGAGAAGCCTATAATATCTGCAAGTCTCCAGGAACCAGGGCTAACCTTATGCGTAGGCCTAAGGCATCATGCTTCTAGAGATGCTCTTTCCTTAGTTAATCATTACTTTTTTAGAGCAATGAAATACAGCATTTCTTTGTTCATATAAATAAATAATGCACTCTTGTTACAACAAATCGCACAAGTTATTTCACAAAAACTGCAAAGTCATGGAACTCGCATAATGCTCGAATGTCTACAAGAAACTGCGGGACTCAGTTGAGATTGAGGTTTTGCATTAGCATGATGCTTTTTTGAAAAAACAAAAAAAGTATGACTCGCTAATGTCTAGCAATACTGACTGACTGTAATCTTCAACAATTTGCCATAACATGAAAAATTTTATGAGACAGAGGTCCAAAATACGAGACAAAATCAGGGGCATTCTGCAAAATTCTGGAGGAATGGTATGACGTGAAGACAGAGGCAGTTAGGCATGTTTTATTATTTTTTAGTGATGCTGGCAGTGATCACCCAGCTATATTGGGCAATATTTCTGGCTTTGTGTTTTGTGTGAAGCAACATGGAATGTGTGTTGCAAATTGTTTGTGTGGAGCAATTTAGATGAAATAATATATAAACAAAAGCTATGTACTTACCGTAATGCTAGATCTGTGTTTTCCTCTGTCCATCTCAACAGTTTGGTTATCAGATCAGACCCTATCGTTTTTTTCAAGAGCTTGGATCCAGGGCTCTGGCTCCTGCCTACCCAAATTCCCTCTGTTCCCCAGATTACCTCAGATAGAGTTTTCTCTGCTTGCAGCTAGCACTTTACCCAGTGAGAACACCACAGACCTGATAACCAATAACTGAGCAACAAAACAGGAACTGCAGCAGATGGCTGTCAAAAAAGATAAGGTTCCTGGTAAGGTCCAATTCATTAGCTGAGAAACAAAGAAAAAGAAGTTATGTACTCACCATAAAGTTACATGTTTGTAGTCCATCTCGTCCTTCATTCGTACACTTGGGTTCGGAGCCAATCCTTGGCTCTGACTCGGCAATTCTCTAGCTCAAAGTCTTCTGGTTGGCTTGTGGCAAGGAGGTATCCCATCATGCACCACTGACATATCCCAGATCTTGTTTGCTGCTAGTAGTAGAATTATAGAGGAAAAGAACAAACCATGGAGAAAGGTTTCAAACAGAGAGAAAGTAATTGTTTAAATTCCCCCAGGTCATCAAAGGAGGGGCCAGGAGGGTGGGATAGTAAGAATGAAGGACGAGATGGACTGCAACCATGGAACGTTATGGTGTGTACACAACTTCTTTATGTTCTATAGTCCTATCTCATCTTCATTCTTACACTTGGGACAGCGTCCCTAGCACCTTTATCTTGGATGGCTCGCGGGAAAATATGAGTACAGTGGAACCAAAGAAAGATCTGTTCCTGGAAGCCACGTCCAACTTGTAATGAGTTATGAATGTATGAGGTGTAGCCCATGTTGCTGCTGCACAAATGTTATCCATGGGAATTTTTGCTTGGAAGGCCACCAATGTAGAAACAGATCTGGTGGAGTGGGTTTTCACCTTAAAAGGGAGATCTTTGCCACTGGACATATAAATGAATGAAATGCAGTTTGAAATCCAGTTTGATAAAGTAGGTTTTGAGACTGGTAAACCCTTTCTTGAATCTGAAAAGGAAATAAACAATTGGTCTAACCCTCTGAAATTCTTGGTTCTATGAAAACAGAATTGTAGTTGTCTATGAACGTCAAGCTGGTGAAATTTGTATTCTGCCTTATTAGAAAAATTTGGGAAAAAGACAGGTAGTTCAATGGATTGATTAACATTAGCCTGAGAAGAGACCTTAGGAACAAATGAAGGGTTGGTCCGTAAAGAAACCCTGTCTCTGTGGAATACCAAATAAGGCGGCCCAATGGAGAGGGCTTAAAGTTCTGAGACCCTCCTTGCAGATGTGATGTCCATTAAAAATATGGTTTTCCATGAAAGGAATTTGAGATCGCACATTGCTGACAGTTCAAAGGGAGGCAAAGTAAGTCTTTGAAGGACAAAATTCAAACCCCAGGGTGCCACAGGGTCCATGATGGGGGGTCTCAATAATGTGGCCCCTTTAAGAAAGGCTCTGCACAATCTATGCGCCATAAGGTTAGGATCATTAGCCAAATGGAAGGTAGAAATAGCTGCCAGTTGAACTTTAATAGTGGCAGCAGCTGAGCCTTGATGGAACAGTTCTGTAAGAAACTCCTAAATCGCAGACATGGGGGGCTGTTTAAGGATCGAGATTTCTATTGCGAGCCCAAAAAGGAAAACCTTTTCCACTTACAGGCGTAAATCTTTCTAGTTGAAGGTTTGTGAGAAGATGTCAGAATATGTTCATCAGGAGAAAAGTTGTGAAGCCTGACTAGGGATGGAATCGGAGCAGCCACGCTGTCAAATTGAGGATGTGGAGAGAGGGATGGAGCACCCCTGATATGTGCATCAGTAAATCTTGCACTGGGTCCAGAATCCAAAGTTCATCCATTAAGTGAGGCCTGAGGAAGGGGAACCAAATCTGACGAGGCCAGTAAGGAGCAATGAGGATCATCTTGCTTCCCAAGGATTTTGCTTTCTGAATGACCTTTGATATCAGAGGAAAAGGTGGGAAGGCATAGAGAAGTCCCGAGGGCCAATTGTGAACAAGTGCTTCTCTGGGTGTCTCCCTCTTCGGGGGGATCAGGGTGAAGTAGTTCCTGCACTTGGCATCCAGAGGGGTGGTGAAGAGATCGCAGCAAGGCTGACCCTATCTGCGAAAAATATGTTCCGCAATGCGTGGATTCACAGACCACTCGTGAGGCATAAGAATTGCCCTGCTGAGCCTGTCGGCTATCACAGTGGTTTTCCCCGGAATGTGCGTTGTGACCAGAAAGTGTTGGGAAGACACTGCCCACTCCCAAACTCGAAGGGCCTCTCTGTATAGGGGGTAAGATTTGGCCCCTACTTGTTGTTTATGCACCATACCACTGACATATGAGTGAATCGCAATTTTCCCTAGAGGGAGAAAGCTGTGAAGTGCTTGCAATGCCAGAAGCACTGCCCTCATCTCCAGGACACTGATATGCAAATGAGCCTCGTGTTCCTACCACATGCCTTGGACTGTTCTCCCTAGATAATGCCCCCCCACCCTATCTGGGAGGAATCCGTGGTCACGGTGGTGACTGGGGGAGATGGAACAAACGGTCTGCCTGTGGTCAGATGGCTGGACTGGGTCCACCAGTTAAGATCCTGTTTGCACGATTCTGTTATCAGGATGGGGTGAGAAAGAGGTAGTTGCTGCAGAGACCACTGGGTGAAAAGTAACCACTGCAGAACCCTCATGTGCAGCCTGGCTAATGGGACTAATGTTATTGTGGAGGCCATCGTCCCTAATAATTTGAGTATCGTCTTTGCTTTTGCTTTTCGCTGTGGAAGTAGACTCCAAACTTGTTGCCTGAGATTCTGGACTTTCACTATGGGGAGGTAAGCCCTCATTGTGATGGTGTTTATTTCTGTGCCAATGAAATTCACATGCTGAGAGGGCGACCATGCAGATTTTTACCAGTTTACTTTAATTCCCAGTTGCAAGCAAGTCATAATGGTGGCATCCCTGGCCTGTAATAGTAGATGCCTGATGGTGGCAGTCGTCCACGTATAGAAACACTTGGAATCCAAGGCGTCTCAAGTGAGCTGTTACCACTGCCATAAATTTGGTGAACACCCTGAGGGCTGTGGTGAGACCAAAGGGCAGGGTGCGAAATTGGTAATGACTGACCCCCAGCCGGAAGCGTAAGTAACTCCTTGATGCTCTGTCCATTTTGATGTGGTAGTACGCATTTTGGAGATCAATGGAGCACATCCAAACGTCTTTCCCTAGCAGCGGGATATCGACTGTAACATGACCATTCGGAACTTGGACTTCTTTAATGATTCGTTCAACCTGCTGAGATCCAAGATGGGTCTCAAGACCCCTGTTCATTTGGGCACCAAAAAGAATCTGGAGTAAATCCCTAATCCTACTTGGTCTGCTTGGACAGGTTGGATGACTCTCTTTTCCAGCAACTTTTGGATTTCTAGAGTTGCTAAATCCCTGTGATTGGGTGGAACATCTGGGATTCTTCTGGTCTGAGGAGGAGTGAAAGAGAAAGGAATACAGTATCTTTTGGTAATTATCCTTTGCACTCACTTGTCTTGTGTGATGTCGTGCCAGGCTTCTGGGTACAAATATGTACATTCACCAACTGGCTCCAGAGACGCGCAGTCGGGCCTCCTTTCAGGAGCGCTGGTAGGGGCGACCACGAAAGGAATCACGGTCTCCCTGATTCTGCGGGCCTCCCCTGCCTCTACAGCGACGTATACCATTATTTCCTCCTCCTCTGCCTGTGGAGAAGGAATCACCCTGTGCATCCTGGAAAAACCTCTGAGACTTTTTAAAGCACATCTTTCTGCCCCTCTGCCCTTTGGGATAGGGTCTAGAAGGAATGGAAAAACTGACTCCCATGGCAGACAGGGTTTTCCCTTCCTCTTCACACCTGGTGAGTGTGTTATATACCTTTGGTCCAAATAACAAGGATCCATCAAAGGGGGCATTCGTAAATGTAGACTTAAAGGCCTCCGCAAAATTACACAAGCGCATCCAGGAGTGCCTTCTAAGAGAAACACCTGAACCCACTGCCCTACTTGCTCCATCCACTGCATAAGATATCAGCCTCATGGAGGAGTTAACAACAGAATTTAAGGTAAACATCTGTGCATTAAGCTTATCAGATACCGCTTCAGATACGTTACCTAGCTCTTTCAGGAGATCTCTCGGGAGACTAGTGAAATGTGAAAGGTAGTTCAGCGATTTGAGTGTAAAAGCCACTGAAGAAAAAACACACTTCCCATACCTGTCCATTGTTTGAGACTCCTTGTTCGGTGGATAGACGGTGGAGGAAGTTTCAGCTAGTTCCTTTTGTTGGCTGCTGCCACTACCACGGCATCTACTGGCACACCTTTGGTGAGAAAATCTTTGTCCTGAGGTGCTGATAGGAATTTATTAGGTCTTCTAGGAACTGGTTCCACAGTATCAGGAGATTCCCACACCTCACTAGATCCAAATGTTCGTCAAAAGGTGGAGATACCCAAGAGGCAGAGGGTTGAGACTCGAAAGACTTCAGGTTCACTGACTCCTCATCAGAAAGGGAGGTGGTGGGCCAGCTGCCTCTCTGTTTCAGGATCTCAAGAATATGTGTGATGGAGATATCATCAGAGGATGACTTGGGGGACCCTTCTGACTCATCGAGGTCAGTGTCAAATGTAATGCACTCATCGGGGGAGTCAACACGCTTCCTCTTACATGTTTTCTTCCGAAGGGGCTCCTCAGAATGATATTCTGGGGAGGTCTTGGAAGATTGGGGACCACTCATGGAGGGTTCCTGAGGCTGCGAGTCTCCTCTGTGTTGGATGAGAGAAGGTGCTGAGACTGAGCTTGGCGCTTTAGGGGGGAAAGTGTCGGTGCCCTTAGCTGGAACTGAAGACTTGAACAGAACACTCTTCATCAGCTTGAAGGCCAACCCCCTCGGCTCAGAGGACGCCCCTTGTTCCAAAGGAGCAGAGGCAGTCCTCTGTACCGAGGAGATAGGCTCCGAGACAGACGTGGGGTCCGAACTTACCCGAGCTGAAGCACCGAGAGGTAAGCACAGAAATGAAGAAGTTTGAGTCCAAGTGTCCCCCCCTTGAGCCTGACCGTAGAGCTTAGGACCCTAAACCCCACGGACGGTACCGAGGGAGTCAAGTGGATATCGGAACTGAAAAACCCACATAGGTAGCTGGAACCAAGCTTTCCACAGCAAGTGGCACCGACATCTCTGGCTCCAAAGTGCTGGATTGGCTTGCAGGAGGAACGGTGGTAGGGTGTATGGGCTCAGTAGGCTCTGGAGCTGACTGGGATGGAGCCGAAAGTAAATTTGCTAGCGCCGATGTCTTCAGGAGTCTGCGCACCACTCTCTCAACGTCCTCATCAGAATAGCTCCTAGAGGACCTGAAGGATAATGTGGGGGACCTAGACCTCTGAAAAATTGGCGATCTGAGTATCAGAGAAACTGGGAAAAGTTCAGCTGACCGGCTCAGAGACACAGATTCAGTTATCGGCTCTGTAATCTTTGGAACCGAAACTGATTGCTCCACATCAATAACCTCTGTTGGCACCGAAATCAATGGAGCCGAAGAGGAAGTAGTCGATTTAGAAATTTTCTCTGGCGGCTCAGACGACACCAAGTGAGTTCTAGACCGCCTTTTTCCATGTTTAACTTTGTCTTTTTTAGAAGAGAGTGACTTGGAACTAGAGGAGGAAGAAGAAGCCAATTCTTCCTCAAAGGAATGCTTTAAGAGACCTTTCAATATAAGTTTGTTCTTTCTCTCTTGAAGGACTCGAGGAATAAAAGCATGGTAAAACGAGCAAGATTCTAGAAGATGAATAGCACCTAAGCAGTATACGCAAACAGCATGCCCATCTGTCAGGGATATTTTGGAGTGCACTTGGTACATTTTTTAAACCCAGAAGGCTTGTGGTCTTTCGAGTCTTTAGACATATCTGAAACCAAAACTAATATCTAAGACAGACAGAAAAAAAAAAACAATTTACAGTGACTAGTGCCAAAAACAAAACAGGAACTACCTCTAATTTAAACAGTTAGCCCTGAGGAAAAAACAGATGGGTAAAAAGAGGATGAGGTCCTCTAACTTAAACGAGCCTAGCCTGGAGGAAGGAAAAAACACAAGCGACAGACCGAGGACTAGTTCCTCTAACTTAAACGAGTCTAGCCTTTGGTGAAAGATAACTTTGAAAAAGGAAAACAATTAGGCAAAGCCCAAACAGAAAATAAAACCAGCAGAGAGTGCAGAAATACAACAAACAGGCCTGCGGAAGAATGGCCAATAAAAACACAGCAGAAACACAGCAAACAATGCCACAAAAGGTCTTCAACAGACACCAGACTGTACACGAATACTAAAACAGCTGATTAAATACAACTTCTTTAAACACTATAAATTAAGTAATAATAAGAAAAAATATTCCACTTAGCCACGGCCAGGAAGAAGCACTTCTGAACTCGTCGAGCGGCAAACGAGATCTGGGATATGTCAGCAGTGCATGATGGGATACCTCCATGCCACGAGCCAACCAGAAGACTTTGAGCTAGAGAATTGCCGAGTCGGAGCCGAGGACTGGCTCCGATCCCAAGTGTAAGAATGAAGGCGAGATAGGACTACAAAAAATGTAACAATTTAGGATGAGGGATAGAGGGAGGGATGTTGAGCTGGATGGAACAAGACAACACAGATCTAGCATTATGGATAAGTACATTACATTCAAATCTGATGATGTCTTTTCCATTCAAGTCAACAGTCGACTCAGACTCCCAAGGTACCAGAAAACATGAGATGCATTATGGAAGTATATTAAGCATGGTGCAACCAAAGGATGTATGAGATCTAAATTGTACATTGAAAATGTAATGCGACGCAAATGCATGAATTGTAGATCAAGTAGCCGCAGCAGAAATCTCATCTATAGGAACTCTAGCAAAGTAAGCAGTGGAGGTAGCCACAGCTCTAGCTGAGAGAGCCTTTGGTTTGCCAGGCAAAGCTAGCCCTGTTTTTTTTTTTTTTTTCCAGACAAAGGACATGCAGGTGGAAAGCCATCTGGACAAAGTCACTTCAGAAACTCTGGCTCAATTTAACCTTAGAAAAGGAAAGAAAAAGCTGGTTTGACTTTCTAATATCCTTTCTGCGATGTAAATTAAATTAGACCCGAGGATGAACATCCATCAAATATAAAATATATTCCCCTTTCTTGGAAAAAAATTGAAAAGAAACCTGGTAAGCTGATCACCTGGTTAAGATTAGCCACAGGGCCACTTTAGGTAGACAATGAGGATTAGTTTGCAAGGATACCCTATCTTTATGAAAAATAAGGTAAAGAGAACTGCAAGACCATGCCTGCAGTTCAGGAATCCTTCAGGTTGAAGTAATTCCAACCAGAAAGACAGTATTCCATATAAGTAATTCCAATTCTGCTAAGGATGCAGGTCTAAGGGGAACCTAGTTAATACCTATAGCATGACAATAATAATAATATCACATGGAGGAACTGGATTCCTGAATGGAGGTCTGAGAAGAAAAGTTACCCCCCAAAAAATCCTTGGAAATTTTTTAAGGAGGAAATGGAAGTTTCATTTTGGTTCATGTGAAAAATGAAAATAGCTGTTAACTGCACTTTGACAGTTAAGAAATGAGTGCCTTTCTGAAATAAACCTGCTAAAAAATCTAAAATGAATAGTAGTGGAATAGAAAAGGGTCCAAATCTTTGGAAGAAGCCTATATAACAAATCTTTTCCATTTGCCATGATAAACCTTCCTAGTGTTTGTTTTTTGTGAGAACAACAAAATATGAATGAGTGCAGTAGACAGCCTGGCATCTCTGGCCACTATCAGAACTAGAGAAACCACGTGGTCAGTTTCAGGGTTTTTATGTCTCGATGAGGCTGACCGGATGGGTGAATCAGAAGGTCTTGATGTGGGTCGAATACCCATGGAGGGAATTCCTGATGATGCCAGAGGATGGGGCACCAAACCTGTCAGAGCCAAAGGGTGCAGTGAGCATTACCTTCACCTTTGCATTACAGAAAGCCCAGACTTTCAGGGCTGGTAGCCCCTATACACCAAGGCTGCATATTGGATTTTCATACAGGCTTAATAGTGGCCTCTGTCCTGAATCCCACCTAAACTAAACCAGCTGTCCTCACACGTGCACAAAGAAGGCCACTGTAGCTTGTATGGGGAGCTGGAGATAATATCATTGTTTCTTTAACTTTCCTTGCAAACCTCAGAGGTCACTTACTTGTTGGGCTGGAGACAGAGGGTCACTAAGCTTGTATATGAGCAGTGTACCGTCTTAAAATTAAGAAGATGGAAACATTACTGTAATTTGTTTTCACTTTCCACACAATCAAACATCAGATACACATACAAATGGCTATCTTTTGGGGGAGGGTAAAGAAGCGTTCTATTTCCACATAGGTTCACAGGTTGGTACTAGGCTATCAGCCCTACGGCCTATACAAGCCTAGCCATAACAATTCCCTGGCTATTTCTTCCCAAAGTATTTACTTCCATGGACCCCTGTCTAGCTGTCTAGCAGGGCGACTGACGTGATCCCTGGGGTGAATTTTCCTGTCACCCCTCCAATCATCAAGGCTCCTTTTGAAGACGGCCAAAGAGGCACTCTGCATGACATGTATGGGCAGTGTATTCCAGAGTCTGGGGAGTCATTGGGTCAGGAGCCTATCCCCTCCAGCATGTTTTGTTCATTGTGATGATAAGTTTTAGATCCCTGGAGCGTGTCTCCTTGAGGGATTAGGATTTCTTGAAGTGCAGCATGTCCAAAAGCTCTGGGTTTGACATGGCCTTGTATGTTGAGCAGAGATCGCCTCTGAGTAGATGATATGCAACAGAGTATAGGTGGAGGTTTTTTTAGACGGTCAGCATAGGGCATCTGCTTTAGGCCTGTGATTCTTTTAGTAAGGTATTTCTGCGGCCTTTCCAGTTGTTGCAGATGTCTTGAGAGGTACATACCAAACAAGGCATTTTATTCTATAATGGGTGTAATGAGGGATGAGTACAGTGGGACAATGACCTCCTTTTTTCTGGATGAAAAGCCCTTAGTGATGAGGTGTGCCACATAGAAGGATTTCCTGACTGTTGTGGCGATGCGGTTATCGAAGGTGAGAACACTGTCCACCAGTGTCCCTAAGTCTCATCACATTTTTGGTGTTTAGTGTACTGCCCCTATGTGGTAATCCACGGGTACATGTTTTTTCCCCAAAGGGGATAACTTTTAGTTATGTACTTACCATAACTTTAGATGTATGGGATCCATCTCGCCTACATTCTCTACAGATGGGTTCGGAGCCGATCCTCGGCTCCGACTCGGCCGCTATACAATAGAAAGCAGTCTCTTATTGGCTGAGTTACCTCATATCCCAGGATGCACCACTACTGCTTCCCCAGATCTTGTTTGTCCGCACACATGCACACACACATAGACTGTTGTTATAACATTGCCAGGTGTTTCAAGAGAGGAAAAAGTTGAATTCGGATCGTCCGGTCTCGTCTGGCCTACAAGGCAGGGGGAAGGAGGGTGGGTTATTAGGAATGTAGGCGAGATGGATCCCATACATCTAAAGTTATGGTAAGTACATAACTAAAAGATGTAATGTGATCTTATCTCGCCTACATTCTCTACAGATGGGACAGCGTCCCTAGCACCTAATTCCTGGGTGGCTCACTGGAAAACGCTCCGGAGAACCGTGGAACCGAAGGAAGCTCGACCCCTAGATGCCACATCCAATTTGTAGTGAGAAATAAAGGTGTGTAGAGAAGACCACGTAGCAGCCGCACAGATGTCACTAATAGAGAGCTTGGAATGAAAGGCTGCGAAGTGGCCATAGCCCTGGTAGAATGAGCTTTCACTGGAACTGTAAGCTCCTTATTTGAAATGCGATAAATATGACTGATACAGTCTCTGATCCACTTGGCAATAGTGACTTTCGTGACAGCTTTGCCCAATTTACTATCCGAAAAGGACACAAACAGTTGATCTGATTTTCGTGCTTGGTGTGTCCTATCCAAATAGAAACGTAATTGTCTGTGCACGTCTAAGCTGTGAAAGGTATACTCAGCTCTGTTTGAATACTTAGGGAAAAAAAAACGGTAATTCCAGTGATTGTTGCAAACAAAAGTTAGAACAAACCTTTGGTATAAAGGATGGGTTTGGTCTAAGAGATACTCTATCCTTGTGAAATACCAGGTATGGTGGTTTGACACACAGGGCTTGAAGTTCTGAAACTCGCCTGGCTGATGTAATAGCAACTAGAAGGGCAGTCTTCCAAGAAATAAATTTTAAGTCACAGGTTGCTGCCGGCTCAAAGGGAGGCGCGGTTAATGCACCTAACACTACGTTTAGGTCCCACGGTGGTGCGGGATGAGATATAGGGGGCCGTAGAAGCCAAGCTCCTTTAATAAAAGCTTTGCACAACTTGTTGCTCATTAAAGGTGGTTCTACGCTCTCGTGAAAATTGGAAATAGCCGCCAATTGAACTTTGATGGTAGACACCGAACAACCCTGGTTGAACAGGGAAGTAAAAAACTTCAGAACCTCTGACACCGAGGCTGTCATAGGGTCTAATCCTTGGGTTGGGCCCAAATAGCAAACCTCTTCCATTTACTGCTATACATCTTTTTAGTAGAAGTCTTGTGGGCCGAGGACAAAATATGCATGACTTCAGGGTCGAAAGAATGGCTCCTAACTATGGTCGGAAGAGGAGTAGCCAAGCTGCTAGCTTCAATGAATGGAGGGACTGATGGAGCTGTCCTGACTGATGCGTCAAGAGGTCCGGAACTTGGTCCAGGAACCAGGGACCCTCCAATGCATATTTGTGAAGAAAGGGGAGCCAGACTTGACGAGGCCAGTATGGGGCAATTAGAATCATTTTGCTTTCCAAGCGAATCGCCTTCTGAATCACCTTGGGGAGAAGGGGAACCGGTGGAAAGGCGTATAGAAGACCGGGGGGCCAAGCTTGGACTAGAGCATCCTTGGGGATCTCCCCCGGAACTGGGGTGAGAGAGAAGAACTGCTGGCATTTTGCGTTGAGGGGAGTTGCGAAAAGTTCGCAACATGGAGCTCCCCATCTCGTGAAAATCTGTGTTACCACTCTGTCGTTCAAGGACCACTCGTGAGGGGAGAGAATAGTCCTGCTCAGTCTGTCGGCTATCACATTGGATCTCCCCGGAATGTGTGTTGCCACTAGAAAACGTTTGGTAGCAATCGCCCTATCCCATACCTTCATGGCCTCTCTGCAAAGGGGGTAAGACATGGTCCCTCCTTGCTTGTTCAAGTACCAGACTACCGACATGTTGTCGGACTGAATGGCAATCGTACCCTGGGGGAGGTGATCGTGCAGTGCTTTCAACGTTAAAAGCACCGCCCTCATTTCCAGGATATTGATGTGGAGAAGACTCTCGTCGGAGTGCCACATGCCTTGGACCGACCTGTCCAGATAATGTCCCCCCACCCTGTCTGGGAGGCGTCCGTAGTCAACGTGGCCGAGGGGGATGGGGGAACGAAGGGTCGCCACTGATCCAGGTTGGAGGAAAGAAGCCACCAACGAAGATCCTGTTTGCACGTCTCTGTGATCAATATGTGGTGACTGAGGGGAAGGTCTTGATAAGACCACTGGACTGAGAGGAGCCACTGGAGAATCCTCATATGCAACCTTGCCAAGGGGACCAAAAGAATGGTGGCTGACATGGTACCAAACAGCTGCAGGACCATTCTCGCTGGAGCGCGACGTCTGAGGAGTAATGCCTGAACCTGAGACTGCAGCGTTGCTATCCTTTCCGCAGGAAGATAGACTTGCATCT
This sequence comes from Protopterus annectens, assembly GCF_019279795.1. NCBI lineage: Eukaryota > Metazoa > Chordata > Ceratodontiformes > Protopteridae > Protopterus > Protopterus annectens. The sequence goes on from NC_056735.1 coordinate 1,448,687,507, forward strand.
GCCTTGAGTCTATTTCTGCACCAATAAACAGAATACGCTGCGATGGCAGCAATACGGATTTTGTCCAATTGAAGGTGATTCCTAAGGAGTTGCCTAGAGAGATGGTGGCTGCTAGAGTTTTCAAGAGTAGATGCCTGGAGGTGGCAGTTAGGAGCCAGACGTCTAGGTATGGAAACACCTGGAATCCTAGACTTCTCAGGTGAGCAGTCACCACCGCCAAACATTTGGTGAACACCCTGGGGGCTGTGGTGAGACCAAAGGGCAGTGCACGGAACTGGAAATGACTGTCTCCTAGGCTGAAGCGCAAGTGTCTCCTTGACGCCTGATCTATCAGAATGTGATAATAGGCGTCTTTCAGATCTATGGAGCACATCCAAACACCTTTCTCCAAAAGTGGGAGAATGGATTGCAAGGTGACCATCCAGAATTTGGACTTTTTCACTAATCGGTTTAACTTGCTGAGATCCAAAATGGGCCTCAAGTCCCCGGTCTTTTTTGGTACCAAAAAGAATCTTGAGTAAGTCCCTGATCCAGCCTGATCTGCGGGGACAGGTTGGATGACTCTATTTTGAAGCAGCTTCGATATTTCACTGGCTGCCAGACCCCGTTGACTGGGTGGCGGGTCCGGGATTCTTTGGGATGGTGGGGGGGGTTGAGAGAAGGGAATGGTGTAACCTCCGGCGATGATTCGGAGCACCCATTGGTCCTGAGTGATATTTTCCCAGGCCTTTAGGTGCCTCGAAAAACGACCCCTGACTGGCTCCGGAGCTGCACAGTCGGGCTCTCCTTCAGGGATGCTGGAAGGAGGAGGAGCCACGAAAGGACTCGCGGTCTCCAGTGTTGCGGGGGCCTCCGCCGCCTCTGGGACGGCGTCTCCCTGAAAAATTTCCCCATCCTCTGCCTCTAGAAGGGGAATCGCTCTGCTGCGACGAGTAAGGCTTTTGAGACTTACGGAACCACATTTTCCCTCCTCTTCGAGCCTTGGGATAAGGTCTGAAGGGAGTGGAAAACCGGGCCCCTACGGCAGTTAAAGTCTTACCCTCCTGTTCGCAGCGAGTCAGTGTCCTTTACCTTGGGTCCAAACAGAGAGGACCCATCAAAGGGGGCGTTGGCAAGGGAAGACTTAAAGGCCTCCGCAAAGTGACACAGGCGTAGCCAGGCTTGTCTCCGTAGAGCAACACCTGTTCCCGCCGCTCTGCTCGCTCCTTCGGCTGCATAAGAAATGAGCCTCATGGACGAGTTGGATAACGAGGACAGGGTAGCCAACTGGGAGTTGACCGTCTGGGCCAACTGCTCAGGTAAGTTACCGGAGAGGGTATCCGAAAGCTCCTTGACCAGATCCCTCTGCAGTCTCGTGAAATGCGTCAAGTAGTTCAGAGACCTTAGTGTAAAGGTCGCTGAAGTAAGGGTATGCTTCCCGTACCGATCCATGCTCCTAGACTCCTTATTAGGAGAATGGACAGACGTTGAAGCCTCTGCCACATCTTGCTGGGTGGCAGATGCCACCACCAAGGCATCTACAGCCACACCTTTCGAAAGAAAGTCCTTATCAGGGGGTGCCGAAAGGAATTTATTGGGGCGAGCTGACACCGGTTCAACAGAGTCCGGGTGTTCCCACGCCCTTCGAGAGATCAAATCCAGAAGCTCATCGAAGGGTGGAGACACCCAGGAGGCGGAGGGCTGAGCCCCGAAGGCCTTGAGGAAAACCGACTCCTCAGCAGAAGGGGGTTTGGACTGCCAGTCGCCTCGTTGCTTAAGGATCTCTAAGATGTCCGCAAAGGATACATCATCCGAGGACGACTTGGGGGACGCTTCCGCATCATCGAGGTCGGTATCCGAGGTGAGAGACTCATCAGGGGAGTCGACGTGTTTCCTCTTGCACTGTTTCTTCCTCAGAGGTTCCTCCGAAGACGTTTCGGAGGGACCTCCAGGAAGAAGGGAACCCCCGATGGGGGTAACCTCAGGCCCAAGGGCTCCGCTGTCGTGAGACAGGGGGATTGCAAAGGAGCCAGTCTCCGTGCCAAGGGAAGGTGGTGGTGAGATGGTAAAAGTGGCCAGAGAGGATTTGGCCAAGGCACTCCTCATGGCCTTGAAGGCGGGACCCCCAGAGTCCTGGGATGGTTCAACCCCCAAGGCCACAACAGCAGTCGGAACTCCCGCCGCCGACGCACCGAAAGGGAGGCTCGGAACCGAAAGGATCTGTCCCGAAGCGTCCCCCCCGGGGCCGACAGAGGAGGTCCGCGTACCGAACCCCGACCCAACAACCTCCACCGGCTCCACCAACACTGACTCCAATGGTGCCGAAGCTGTTGGAGGAGGAACCGAGATAGCAGGGTGGGAAACCGGCTCCGGAGCCGACTGGGCTGGAGCTGAGATCAACTTTTGAAAGACCGGAGACTGAAAAAGCCTTTGAAGCACCCTGTCTACATCCGAATCAGACATCCTCGACGACCGAGAAGAGACCGACCGGGTCCGAGTCGACTTCTCCGCCGGCTCCGAAAGACTGGGGGACTGGCTCCGTATGGGTTCGAGAAGTATCGGCGCCAAGGGAGATTCCACTACCACTGCAATTTCCCTCGGAGCCGATGGGGACTTCGGCACCGAAGAGGAAGAAGAAGAAGATAGGGCTTCCTCAAAGGAAGGGGTAATAAGCCCTTTCAAAATCAACTTATTTTTCCTGGAGGTGCTTCGGGCCCAAACAGTAAACACACAAAGAATGATCGTCCGTAATGGACATTTTATAATTGCATTTAGAACATTTTTTGAAACCTGATGGTCTATGTTCCTTCGACATGGTTAAGACACACTAAACTTTGAAAAGTACACAAAAACTACACAAACTACAACTCTAACTAAAAAGCGCAGGATAGGGCAAGGCCCCTCTGACTCAAACGGAATCACTTGCCCAAAAAATACAATTTTACCACAAAAATCGCTAAATACACAATCACACAACAACAAGTAGCTGTTAAAACAGCTTTTGGGTCAGTTTTAGCAGAAAATTTGACAGAAAATTATGTCACTAAGAGGCACTTAGCTCAGCCAAGTTCGAGACCACGTCTATGCTTCAGAAGCGGCAAACGAGATCTGGGGAAGCAGTAGTGGTGCATCCTGGGATACGAGGTAACTCAGCCAATAAGAGACTGCGTTCTATTGTATAGCGGCCGAGTCGGAGCCGAGGATCGGCTCCGAACCCATCTGTAGAGAATGTAGGCCAGATAGGATCACATTACATCTATACATTTCTTGGAATTGAGCTTGAGCCCATGGCTCTGGCACCAAGCATCTGTTTCTGTAAGGTCCTTTTGTAGAATATCCACATCATTTGAGGATTCAATAATGGCTCCCAGTTTGCACTCATCTGCAAACTTTGTTAGCCAGAGTCCCTTAGTGTTGGCTTGTACTTCAGAGAAGTAGATGCCAAACAAGAGCAGACCTAGGACTGAAACCTGAAGTACTCCACTTGTCTGGAGCTGGATTTGGAGTCGGCTACTTTTACAGTGTGGGTTCTGTCAGTAAGCCAGTTGGAAACCCATGGAGTGACGTAGGGATTAATGCCCAACTTAGCAAGTTTATCTATGATTCCAGAGTGGGGGATGGTGTCGAAGGCCTTGGTGAGGTCCAGATATGCTGTGTGGACCAGCTTACCCTTGTCCATGGCTCTGGAGACTGATTCAAAAAAGTCAGTCAGGTTCAGGAGACAAGATCGGCCCTTCACAAACCCAAACTGCATGGGGTCCAGTGTTTGAAGGTTGCCAATGTCTTTGTTTATAAGTTCCATGATAATACGTTCCATGGCCTTGCAGATCAGACTCGTCAGACTGATGGGGCGGTAGTTCCCGGGATCCAAGGTGGATCCCCCCTTGTGCAGTGGGACAACTGTAGCTGTGCGCCACTCAGTGGGCATGAAACGTGAGGTGAGGCTATGATTGAACATGACTATTAGGTGAGGTGCCAGTTCATTTTCTAGTTCATGTAGTAACTGCCTGGGATGTCGTCTGGTCCCATGGATGCTGTATTTCTAGCTTTGGAGAGTGCGTTTTTTACCTGTGTGGCCGTTATTACCGGAATTTGGCAATCTTTCAGTATTGAGATGGGCCTTTTAGTGGGTGAAGTTTGCAATGAATCGATCTACCAGGATATTGGCAATATCCTTGGGATCAATATATTTAATGCCATTCTGTTGTAGCTCAGAGCAGATCTGAGCATTGCCATTTAGATTCTTGACATAGCTATAGAATGCCTTGTGGTTGTCTTTGGAATCTTTGGCAATTTTATTTTCATAACTAGCTTTGGAGGATATTATTAGGAATCTCAGCTTCGTACTGAGGCTGGTAAGGGAGTTTTTTGCATCTTGGGATTTTCCTCTTTTCTGCAACAGTTTCTTCCTTTTGTTGTAAAGTTTGTTTATGACAAGGGTCCACCAGATTAGCTTCCTTTTTTGGAGGAGAGCATCTTGGTTCTATTGGGGATGGCACGATTCATGCACAAGTGGATGTACTCATACAGTGCCTTAGTGTAGGATTCAGCAGTCGAGCTTTCAGTTCCTGTCTGCATGGGTGTCATGAAGTTTGTCACTTCTGACTTGAGTAGCATGAAGTTGGCTTTGGAGAAGTTTTTTTTACAGAGGTTTCTTTACTGGGGGTGGGATATGGATGTCAAGGGTGATTAGCTTATGGTCAGACCTGACTAACGAGGTGGTGACCATAGGTGTGGAGCATCGATTTCCCATGTTGGCAATGACCAGGTCTAGGATACTGGAGCCCCTGGTGGGACTAAGGATTAGGTGATCCAGGGTGTTGGAATTTATGAATTGCAAGAACCGTTGGGCAAATGTCTTGGTACACGAGTAGTTTTCCCAGTTAATGGCAGGGTAGTTGAAATCACCCAGTATTAGGGTGTGTTATATCTTAATATTTTCCAGTATGTTTAGAAAGGTGTAGTGAGAATCTTGGGGCATGGTGGGGGATCTGTAGCAAGCTACAATATGGATTGCAGTCTTACCTAGTGTTAGTTGCACCTGGAGAATTTCAGATGCATTGTGTTGGGCAACTAGCCCGGAGGTATGAATATCCTTGGTGAATATGGACACTCCTCCACCTTTAGTGTTTTGGTCTTGGTTTGGTGGCCGAAAAGTGTGGTAAGAGTTGTAGCTTGGTACTGCAGGGGTGCTCTCTGGAGCCTTGAACCAGGTCTCAGTTACTGCACAGATATCAATGTTCTCTATTTTTAGGAGTGCCTCAAGAGAATGCATTTTGAGGTTTAGACATCTAGCACTGAGTAGAATTACCTTCAGATTTTGCATGCTTGTACCTGTTATGGTGGTGGTTTTGTCCTTTGAACTTTGCCTAAAAAAGGCACTATAGGAGTGGCAAGAGCCTTAGCCAGTAACCTGAATCGTAGGGGTGATAGATGTAGACCATCTCTGTCAAAGCATTGTGGTCTGTCGATCATGTCGTCCCAGGCAGACAGATACTGGATCCCCTTTGAATGACACCAGAAGCTTAGCCAATTGTTGAAGTCAATCATTTTGTTCTTATACTGTGGTATCATTCTGGGCAAAGGCAGGATGCTACTCAGGGCTAAGGTCATACCTGCCTGGGCCACATGATCCAGGAGCTCTTCCATGTCTCTTTTCATGTAGTCCATGGAGGTATGTCACAAGTCATTCACTCCAATGGACAATGAAACAGTCATATTTGTACTTGTGGAGTGACCTGAGTGCATGCGTGACGTGGTGGATCCTGGCACCCGACAGGCAGCTGACTGTACTTTTTCCTTGTTCAGCCTGGTGAGTGGGCCATCAGTGTGCCTGACTACAGATTCACCTATGACTAAAGTGTTGGGGATGTTAGGGGCTGTTGCTGAGTGGCACACTGGTGTTGTGAGCTATGTGACACTTTGGTTGTGATTGGTGTTTGTTTGAGTTTCAGCTTCGAAGGTCCTTGTTGCTTGGGAAGGTTAATGTTAAGGGCCTCCACATATGTGGGCCTAGTGTTGCTATGTGTGGGTGTTGGTGGTGTGGGTTTAGAAGGGCTATGTGTTGCTTGAGGTGCAGTGCGGGTGTTAACCTTCTCCTCTTGACTGTCTATCACAATCTTGGGTGGAGAGAGCTTTGCTTCCAGTTTGGCTATGTAAGTGCATCTCTCGCAGGTTGTAATGTTGGGTGGCAGGAGGACAGGGTTTTTTGTGTACAGGAGGCAATTGCTGCATTGCCCCAGTAAGCCCAGATTCACCAGGTGGACAGGAGAAATCACCAGAAGCTTACCCTTGGACATGCCTGGTTTGGTGCTTTTTTTTTTTTTGTAAAGTGCAAGAGTTGTTTTCCCTTTCCTTAGCAAGGTACTTTGCAATTTTAGGCTGTTTAGTGCCTACAATTAATTTCTCCTTATTAACAAGGATAGTTGAATGCTTGTATCAGTTTAAGACTTCCTAGTGCTTTCCAGCAGATTTTAAAGCAAGTGCTAGTCACAGGGATGCTTAAAGGTAAGATGAAAAAAAAATGGTTTATCCTAAACACTGCCGTCTGCACTAGAGGAGTTAGATGTGAAAGTAGGTAACTTAAGTTTTACTTGTCTAAAATGTTACGTTTTAGTGGAGAGTCACTATTTTTAAAACAGCAAGATAGATTGAAAGCAGGTGGTCATTTTTGTATTCTGGTACTATGGAATACAGTCGGATGGCCAATAAAGTTAAATAGTTGAAGGGGAGTGATTTCCATAAAATGATAATTTTGTGCTTACTCACACAAGCCAGTAAAACAGAGAGGAAATGAGATATATAGTCAAATTAACATAAGGGGAAGCCAAATAGAAAGACAGTGGTGTTTAAGAAAACTACAGTAACCTGGTGGGGAAAAAAATTCTGCCTGACTCACAAGAGACAGAGCTGTGGTCTCTTTTCAAGTTTTAATATGCAGTTAAAAGCAGAATACAAGTAAAACACAAGGTAAATAAAACAAATCACAGTATTCAAAATAGAAAAAGGCAATAAAGTAATACAGCAAATAAAAAGCAAACTAACCATTCCCTCACAGTAAAGTGTAGCAGAGTCTGGGTGAGCCTTTCTAGTATGCCCAATAGCAAATATTTTCTATTATTTTTTTTTTCAGTTTTGTCCAATTCTAAAATCAGAGGGAAACACAGAAATTGTTCATCTTTTGCAGGTATGGGTGGTGAATGCTATATATACATATGACAGCAGCAGCATGAAACAGAATTGTGGCCATGTGTCTTAGTTTTCATCCCAATTTAATAACAGAAAAAGTTACAGAGAAAGTAATAAGAAGTTATGTACCTACCATAACGTTCCATGTTAGTTGTCTTCTCTCGCCTTCTTTCTTGCTTGATGGGTTCGGAGCCGATCCTCGGCTCCGACTCGGCACTTGCTAAGCTCGAGAGTCACTTTTACCAGCTCGAGGCAGCCCCATATCCCATGATGCAAGGCGGTAAGTACCCAGATCTCGTTTGATGACAAAGGGCAATAGCACCAAGCATAAAAACACTTCCAAAAGGAAGAAAGAAAACTTACAGGATGGAAGAAGGACCAGGTCTGAATGGTCTTCAGCATAATAATTTCTTATAGAAAGGTCTGTCCAGGCCTGGGGAAGGAGGGAGGTCAAGAAAGAAGGCGAGAGAAGACAACTAACATGGAACGTTATGGTAGGTACATAACTTCTTAATGTTAAGTTGTCAATCTCACCTTCATTCTTGCTTGATGGGACCGTCCCTAGCACCTCTATCCTGGGTGGCTCAATGGAACAGACTCTTGAGGACTGTAGAGCCAAAACTGGCTCTGTCCCTGGAGGCCAAGTCCAATTTGTAGTGGGAAACAAAAGTATGAGGAGTGGCCCAAGTGGCGCTGCACAAATAGTGTCTAAAGGAAGTCTAGCTTGAAAGGCTGTAGAAGTAGCTAAGCTCCTAGTTGAATGTGCTTTAGGTTTTGAGCACAGCTGTTTTCCCCTGAGCAGATAAATTTCAGAGATGACCGAAGAAAGCCATCTAGACAAGGTCACTTTAGAAACAGGAAGGCCCTTCTTATTATCCGCATAGGAAACAAAAAGTTGATCAGATTTCCTAAATTCTTTTGTTCTGTCCAAATAATATCTGAGTTGACGGTGGACATCAAGATAATGTAGTTTTTGTTCGGCTCTGTCTGAATAGTTTGGGAAAAATACAGGGAGATCAATGGATTGATTCAAATTGGTCTTTGAGGCGACCTTAGGCAAAAAGGTCGGATTCGTTCTCAATGATACTCTGTCTTTGTGAAAAACCAAATAGGGGGGTCGAACCGATAGAGCATGAAGTTCAGACACCCTCCTGGCCGTAATGTAATAGCCACTAGGAATAAAGTTTTCCAAGAAAGAAATTTCAGGGAACAAGAAACAGCTGGCTCGAAGGGGGGAAGAATCAAGGATGTCAGCACTAAATTTAGATCCCACTGAGGAGGAGGATTCCTGATTGGAGGCTTTAGCAGGAAAATTCCTTTCAAGAAGGCCCTGCAGAGCCTATGGGACATAATATTGTGATCTGCGATCCCGACATGAAAGTTCGAGATAGCAGCCAATTGAACTCTGACTGTGGAAGAAGAGGAGCCTGCATGAAAAATCTCTGCTAAGAAGTCCAGGACTGCCTGAACAGGGGCAGTGAAAGGATCAATACTCTTGGCCTTAGCCCAATAAGAGAAACGTTTCCATTTGCTTGCATAAATCCTCCTGGTAGAGGATTTTAAAGAAGCTACTATGATGTCTCTAACTGGGTTAGAGATCAAAGGAAGCCTGGCTAAGGAAGGAAGTGGAGCAACCATGCTGTGAGGTTGAGAGAAGGGATAGACCGGTGCAGCTGACCGGATTGGTGAATCAGAAGATCTGGCACTGGGTCCAGATGCCACGGCTGCACCAAAAGGTGACGATGGAGGAACGGGAACCAAACTTGTCGAGGCCAGTAAGGGGCAATGAGAATCAATTTGGCTCTCAAAGCGGTTGCCTTCTGGATAACTTGAGGGATCAGAGGAAATGGAGGGAAGGCATAAAGAAGTCCCTGGGGCCAATCCTGGGTCAGAGCGTCTCTGGGGATGGCCTGGAAGAGGGAAGAGAGAAGAAGTCCGGGCATTTGCTGTTTTGGGGAGTAGCAAAAAGATCGCAACATGGGCGACCCCATTCCAGAAAAATCTCTTCCGCTATAGATTGCTTGAGAGACCACTCGTGAGGCATGAGAATAGCTCTGCTCAATCTGTCCGCTACAATGTTGGTTTTCCCAGGGATATGCGTTGCTACCAGAAACCGATGAGAGGAGATTGCCCATTGCCATAGTCTGAGCGCTTCTCGACACAAGGGTAGGACTTGGTTCCGCCCTGTTTGTTGATATACCAAACTACAGACATGTTGTCTGTGTGGACTGCAATTGTCCCTACGGGAAGAAAGTCGTTGAGGGCTTGCAACGTTAAAAGCACTGCTCTCATCTCCAGGACATTTATGTGCAGGTGGTATTCGAACGGCTGCCACGTCCCATGAACCATCCTGCCCTGATAATGACCCCCCCACCCGATCAGGGAGGCATCCGTGGTGACAGTGGCTAGCGGGATGGGGGTACAAAGTGTCTGCCTTGGTGAACCTGGGGAGATGTGATCCACCAAGCAAGATGATCTTTGCAAGTCTGTGTCACCAGAATCTGGTGACGCATTGGAAGTTGTTGGTATGACCACTGTGTGAACAGCATCCACTGAAGAAGGCGCATGTAGAAGCGAGCCAGGGGAAGAAGAGTAATGGCCGCAGCCATGAGGCCTAATACCTTTAGAACCATTCTGGCCTGTACTTTCTTGTTGGCTAGAATGATCCTGACATGACTTTGAATGTCTGAAACTCTTTGATCTGTAAGGGTAGCTGACATCGAACAGTGTTTAAGTTTGCCTATGAAAGTAATAGACTGGCAGGGCGATAAGGATGACTTTTCAAGTTTATCGAGATGCCCAAAAGAGTACAAAGCTTTATTGTGTAATCCCTGGCTTGAATAAGCTGATGCCTGGTGGTGGCTGAAAGGAGCCAGTCGTCGAGATACGGAAACACCTGGAATCCTTGACGTCTCAGGTGAGCCGTGACCACTGCCATGCATTTGGTGAACACTCTGGGGGCTGTAGTGAGACCAAAGGGCAGGGCTCTGAACTGGAAATGACTGGACCCCAGCCGAAAGCGGAGAAATCTCCTGGAGCATCTGTGGATTTTGATGTGATAGTACGCATCCTGAAGATCTATTGAGCACATCCAGTTGTCCTTCTGTAAGAAGGGCAGAATTGACTGAAGAGTGACCATTCGGAATCTTGTCTTCCTCACAGACTTGTTGAGTCTGCTGAGATCCAATATTGGTCTCCAGTCTCCCGTCTTTTTGGGGACCAAAAAGAACCTTGAGTAGATTCCGAGCTCTGAATGATCTGTCGTAACTGGCTGAATGGCTCTTTTTTGCAGAAGTTTTAAGACTTCTAACTCTGCAATTTCCCTTAGACCGGGTGGTACATCTGGAAGGGAATTTGAGTGATAGAAAGGACTTTCCTCGAAAGGAATTTTGTAACCCTCGGATATGATCGACTGTACCCATCTGTCTTGAGTGAGGGAACGCCAGGCTTCTGGGTACAGCGATAGTCTTCCCCTGACTGCCTCCAAGGATGGACAGCCGGGCAACATCTCAGGGATGCTGAAAGGGCTTGTCAGAGAGAGGCTCTCTGTTTCCCTGGTTTTTTGGACCCCCTCTGCCTCTAGAGCGTCTGTTGTTGTTACCCCTCTGCCTCTAGGGGTAAACTGACCACGTGAATCCGGCGTGACTCCTTGGGATTTGCGGAACCACATTTTGCCACCCTTCTGTCCTTTGGGGTAAGGTCTAGAAGGGGTGGAAACACGGACTCCTACGGCAGAAAGAGTCTTGCCGTCCTGCTCACACCTGGTCAAAGTTTCCTTCACTTGAGGGCCAAACAAAGCTGACCCATCAAAGGGAGAATTTGTGAAGGGCCTTAAAGGGATCTGCAAAGTCACATAGCCGCATCCAGGCTTGGCGTCTAAGGGCCACACCTGTACCTGCGGCCCTACTCGCTCCATCAGCAGCATATGATATTAGCCGCATGGAGGAGTTTGCAATGGAATTAAGGGTTCCTAGCTGCGAAGCAATTTTTTCCTGAGCTCCTGCAGCTGTAGGATCCTGTACAACATCACCTAGCTCCTTAAGGATATCCCTTTGGAGTCTGGTGAAGTGACATAGATAATTCAGCGAACATAGCAAAGGTCGCTGAGGAAAACATCCGCTTACCGCACCTATCCATGGTCCTAGAGTCCTTATTAGGAGGATGGACGGCACGGAAGGATCTCTGAAGTTCCATCTTGGTGGCAGCAGCCACCACCATGGCATCAGCGGGGACACCCTTAGTGAGGAATTGCTTATCACACAGGGCAGTAATAAATTTTGAAGGCCTCCTAGGGACTGGCTCTACAGAGTCAGGAGCAGCCCACGCCTTCGGGCAATAACTTGCATAAGGGGTCGAAGGCGGAGACACCCAGGAGGTGGAGGGCCGAGATCCAAACGCCTCTAGGTATACTGACTCATCCTCAGAGGGATTATTGGTGGGCCAGTTTCCCCTCTGTTTAAGGAGTTCTAGGATGTCTGAGAAGGAGACATCCTCAGAGGGGATCTTGGGGATCCCTCTGACTCATCTAAGTCAGTATCTGAAGTGATAGACTCGGGGGAGTCTATATGTTTCCTCTTACAAGTCCTCTTTCTAGGAGGATCTCCCGAAACATCAGGAGAATCCTCGGAAGAGGGGGATATTCCCAATGGGGAAACCTGAGGTGGAGGATCTCTGGGTCCTGTAGCAAGAGAAGTGGCAGAGATGTCAACAGGCACTACAGAGGGAGGAGCTAAGGGAACAGACTGCTGGCTGATACCAGTGGCCAGCACACTCTTCATCACCTCGAATGCTCCCCTCCCAGGCAGGTCCGAGAGAACCCGTTCCGAAGAACTAGGAACTCCAGGGACCACCGAAAGGGAAGTCTCTGAGGCAGATGTCGGAGCCGAGCTCACCAAGGCCGAGGCTCCAAGGGGAAGAGCGGGTTCGGACAAGGGTCCGATGCCACTCACCCTCGGAGGAGACCATGGAAGCCCGCCACGAATCCCTCTAAGGAAGGTCTCAAGAGGAGATAAGAGTAGAGGCTGAAGGAACAGAAGGGGTATCTGTCCCTCAGCCGTAGCAGTAACCATTCCGAAGACTCCAACTCCAAGCTCTGGGGTAGAGTTGAAGGAGGAACTGCAATGGGTGTGGACCAATAGCCGTCTGTTGAGACGGACTATGTAACATTTGGGCCAGTGCATGTGACTTAAGTAATCTACTGACCACTCTCTCTAAATCATGGTCAGAAAGCCTGGATGACCTTGAAGATCGGCTCCGATGGCTCCGTTCGAGAGGAGAGGTGAAGCCGAGCCGAAAGTATCGGCTCCAAGGAAGGAGACCTAGACCTCTTCCTCGAAGGAGCCATCGGAACCGATGAAACTATTGAACCTGTCGGAGCCGACAACTTATCGGAGCCGACAGGTATCTCGATGCATCGGCTCCAGCCGGAGCCGATACAGCCACAAAGTAACGGTGTCGGAGCCGATCGGAGCCGACACCGATGCCTGAGCCACATGGTGGTCGGAACCGATCGAGCCGACACCGAAGTGGTCGATGCAGAATCGGCAGCGATAGCCATCGGTGCCGAAGCCTTAGTTACGCCAGAATCTGCTCCAGCCGAGCCGATCTCGACTCAGAACGAAGTCGGAGCCGAGGCCGCAGGCTTGGACACAGAAGCCTGGGCCTTGGAAGACTTAGCAGTCTTGGATGGAGCCGACTTAGCCGGAGAGCCCTCCGGCTTAAGAAGGCCCCTCAAAATCAACTTATTTCTTCTTTCCTGCAGGACTCTCTGGCTGAAAGAATGACAAATAGCACAGGAGTCCTGCAGGTGAAGAGGCCCCAGGCAGTACAGGCAAGAAGTGTGACTGTCTGTCAGAGACATTTTCTGACAGCACGAGTCACACTTCTTAAAGCCTGAGACCCTTTCTTTAGACATGGTGCAAAGACAGACACACACACCAGTCAAAGAAATTAAATTAAATATACCAAAAGGTATAACTAAAAAACACACACACACACCCTAACAGGGGGGGATGGGATGGGAGAAAGTCTGACTAAAAAAATAAGAAGAGAGAGAGAATTTTCTGTCAGAAAATGTTTAAAACTAAAATAAAACTAACAATAAAGGGTTTTTTAGTTAAAAGGGGCTAAAATAGCGAAGTAGCAAATCACTTACCAGGAGCTTGTAAAAGGAGGACCTCATAAGCGAAGCGGCAAACGAGATCTGGGTACTTACCGCCTTGCATCATGGGATATGGGGCTGCCTCAAGCTGGTAAAAGTGACTCTCGAGCTTAGCAAGTGCCGAGTCGGAGCCGATCCCATCAAGCAAGAATGAAGGCGAGATTGACAACTTAACATCTACCTTTTTAAGGTGGGGTAAACAGGCTGGTAGTTGCAGATATGGCTTATGTATCATCATAAGCATTTGACTTCTCTTGTTTACTGCACGCTTCTATATAGTCAACTTTGGGCATTAAGCCTTGGATACAACTTATTTCTTCCTTGAAAGAAAAGTAAGTCTGAATTTCTATCCTAATTATGGCATGAATTTTGTTCGGGCCATAACTAGATCAAACGGTTGGGTAATTTTTCAAAATGCATCACAGAGTATCTATAAGCCCTTGACTTCTGGGTGCCTAGTGGCCCCTAGACCCAAACATAATTTATTTATAACAGCACAGTCTTGGTCAGCTGCGGTCCGCTGAAAGGATGCAGAAAAAACCCCACAAAGTTTAAGAACAAGACTGAATTTCTTCCCTTAATCATGAGTTGTGTTCAGGCTATCACTGGCTGAAAAGTTTGTTTAAAAAACTGCAAAACACACAACTGCACTTTCCAGATGTTCTGAGGTGTAATAATTGCCAATAACAGTAGATGTTTGAATTTCTCAATGATGCAGTAGTCTTTATGGTATACAGGTTCTATCTTGCCCAGGATACAGAAACCAGCCAGTTTCACAAAGCTTTGGCTACCTCCCAAACCTTCACTCTGAGAAATCAACAGTCAGAATAAATAAATAAATACTCAGGACTTTCTTGCCCATAAGGAGAAGAAAGTCAAAAAGATGTACTAGTAACAAAAAACAGTAAATATAGATAGAAGTTGGGAAATAGTGGGTGGGTACAGCTACTACAGCAATGAGTAACTTACACAATTACAATATTTTTCAGCATTCTGACTGGTGCAGTAGCTTTTAGGCTACATAGGTTGATTACCAAAGTCTCTTCAACTTGGGAGGAAGAAGGATATGGGCCCAAGAGCCTCTGGAGATTGGTCTTATCAAAGCCTGTCCTGGACCTGGGAAAGGAATCCAGTTTATAATGATTTTAAAAGTAAGTACAGAGAACCACGTAGCTACTTCTAGAATGCTACTAGAGTTCACCTCTTTCCAGTATGCCATCGAAGAAGCCAAGGCTCTATTACAACGTGCCTTCACACTGACGGCAAAAGATTTAATATGGTGGGTATAACAAATAGCAATTTATTTATTTACTTATTGACATTTGTTAACCGGGTTAGTCCAGCTGGGCCAGAAGCCCATTTTCAGCAAAGACCTGAGGAGAAAAGCTCCAGTCACACACAGTTTACAATACATAAAATTCACACTCCAAGATATAAAAATTAAAACCTGTAAGGTCAGGAAATATAGAAGATGCATAAACAAAATAATAAGTAGAAATGTACAAAATGTGTTTTATTTCTTTTCTTTTTAGTAAAAAATATATACTGCAATTGAGCTTTCAATTGAGAGAGATTGGGTTCACCAGATAAATTCCTAGGAAGGTAATTAGAGATAGGTAAACATTACATACATGTGGTGGAGTAATAAAGCTTAAGGATGTAGTCTCTTGATAAAGTAAATATGTAAGGAGAGAAAGATAAAAGTATACGGTGGATATAAAAAGTTTACACATCCCTGTTAAAATGGCAGGTTTTTGTGATATATAAAAAATGAGACCACAATAAATCATTTCAAAACTTTTCTCACCTTTAATGTGACCTATAACCTGTACAATTAAACAGAAAAACAAGCAAATCTGTTAGGGGAAAAAATATAAAAAATAAAAAATGTGCAATATGCTGGTTGCATACGTGTGCACACCCTTAAACTAATACTTTGTTGTGTGTGCACACACTTAAACTAATACTTTGTTGAAGCAACTTTTGATTTAATTACAGCATTCAGTCTTCTTGGGTAGGAGTCTATCAGTATGGCACATATTGACTTGGCAATATTCACTCACTCTTCCTTGCAAAAGTGTTCCAAATCTTTTTTTTTTTTTTTTACTCAAATTTTTTATTTGATTTTCCAATAACAATTTAGAAAACAGAATAATTTACAATTTAAATGATAAATAATCATAAACTATGTACAAAATTTACAGAGGCCTCAGTCAAGAAAGGATGGGAATAGCAAAAATATAAACAAAAAAAAAAAAGGTTATGCAATATTCTATAGTTCTTGCTTCTAGACTGATTAGTTAGATGGAGTCGTATCTGGATTCATTGTCTTAAGGAAGAAAAAGTACAGTTTTGTACCTACCATAAATGTAGATGTTCGAGTGCTAATACAGCTGCAGTCATAACAGATGGGTTTTCCTGCCGTCAGGCGGGTCCTCGGTTGGCCGAATTCCAAAGTCTAGGTCCGGCGTCGTTGTCGTCGCTTCCTCCCTGACGTCAGTGCGGCAGGGGTATAAAAGAACCAGCCGATGCCATTTTCTTCAGTTTTTCTTGCCCCAGATGTCAGGTGCCCCCAGAAGGAAGGCAATACATAAATTTATGTAATAATGCAATGCAATATAATCAAAAAACAGTAGTTGCAAGCAAATACACCATAAATGAATACCCCAATCAGGTTGTATGAGGAGGTGTTAGCCATTAGGCCTGTCCCAAGAGGGGAAGGAGGGAGGGAAACCTGGACTGCAGCTGTATTAGCACTCGAGCATCTACATTTATGGTAGGTACAAAACTGTACTATGTTCATCGTGCATACAGCTGCAGTCATAACAGATGGGTAGAATCCCAAAGCTAAAAAAGGGGTGGTAGGCACTAGGTGGAACTAGGAGGAGCCAGGATGCCCTGCAAGACTACAGTGGCAAAGCCTGCTCTAGATTTGGAGTATAATGGTAGGTGATAGTGCTTGGAGAAGGTATGCACAGAACTCCAAGTGGCTGCTTCAAAATATCTTTGGTAGGAACCCCCCCCTGTGGAAAGCTGTGGAGGTAGCTGTGGCCCTTGTGGAGTGAGATCTGATGCCTGCAGGTACAGTTTTACCATGAAAAGAGTAACAAAAGCGTATACAGTGGGCTATCCATTTTGAGATTGTCTGTTTGGAAATTGGCTTCCCTTGAGCTCCTGTAGCATAGGACACAAAGAGTTGCTCTGATTTTCTGAAAGGCTTTGTTCTGTCCAAATAATAACGCAGCTGTCTGTGGATGTCCAAGGAATGTAGTAGTCTCTCCCCTTTGTTTTGAGGATTAGGGTAAAAGGTAGGTAAGTGGATAGCCTGATTCAAAACTACCCTGGATACTACCTTTGGCATAAAGGACGGATTGGTTCGTAAGGAAACTCTGTCCTGATGGAAAATGATGAAAGGCTGCACAGCCATGAGGGCTAGTAGTTCCGATACCCTGTGAGCTGAGGTGATAGCCAGAAGGAAAGCTGTTTTCCAGGACAAATATTGTAGTTCTGTTTAGGCAGCTGGCTCAAAAGGAGGCAAGGTCAGTTTTTCTAGAATGAAATTGAGGTCCCAAGCAGGTACTGGTGGTTTCCTTGGGGGTTTTATATTCTTAGCCCCTCTGAGGAACTGTCTTAAGAGGGGGTGAGAGAATAAAGGAGGATCAGTGTTGTATTCTGCAGAAATGGCTGAGGCATGGATTTTGATGGAGGAGAATGAAAGTCCGCTGTTTAGCATCCCAGCTAGATACTGTAATATTTGAGGTAAATTCAGTATTCCAGGATTCTGACCCTTTTTCACATTCCAGGCACAAAACCATTTCCATTTTGCGGAGTAAACTTTTCTAGTAGGAGGCCTTCTGGCCTCCAAAATGACATCCTGCACCTCCTTGGAGAGTAGGGTCTGTTGTGAAGTTAAGGAATCTTCCATGCGGCTAGACTGAGTGTTTTCAGCTGACTGTGAAGAGTTTTGAAGTTGTGTTGAGTCAGAAGAAGAGGCATTAGTGGTAGGGTCCATGGTGGGGAATGCGTCAGGCTCCTCAGGAGTGGGTACCAGTGTTGTGTCTTGGCCAGTCCGGAGCAATGAGAATCATCTTTGGTCTGTCTGCTCTGGTTTTTAATAGAACTTTGGGCAGCAGAGGAAGAGGTGGAAAGGCATAAACTGTCATTGTTGTCCAACTGAAAGAGAGTGTGTCCACTCTCCAGGCCTGTGGATGAAAGGTCCTAGAGCAGAATTTTTCCAATTGGTGATTTCTGTGGGAGGCAAAGAGATCTATGTCTGGCCTTCCCCATGCTTGAATTACCTCTGTAAAAACTTGAGGATGCAACTTCCATTCGTGTGGATCTGTCATATTTCTGCTTAGGTTGTCTGCCAGCGTGTTTTCCTTGCCTGGCAAGTACTGTGCTTGAAGTTCGATTTGTAATTCCAGAGCCATGTTCCAAAGAGACATGGCCAGCCTGCATAGTGGGTATGAATGGGTTCCTCCCTGTTTGTTTATTTACCACATTACTGTGGTGTTGTCTGTCCTTATCAATAGCTGACCTGGATGCAGAAGGCTTTTGAGAGTTATAATAGCATTTATTACTGCTAGCATTTCCTTTTGATTGATGTGTAGGTGCATTTCTTTTTGGGACCATTTGCCCTGAATGCACCGATCTGTCATGTGCGCCCCCCAGGCGTAGTCCGAGGCATCTGTTGTGATGACTTGATTTGCTTGAGGTTTGCAGAATGGGAGACCTGTGTTTCTTTGGTATGTTTGAGCCCACCACAGAAATTCCTTTTGAAGACATGGAATCAGTGGTATTATTGTTTCCAAACTGTGGCTGTGTTGAGACCATAGGTTTTTCAGGTACCATTGAAGTTTCCTCATATGCAGCTTTGCATATGGGATTAGTAGGATGCAAGATGCCATGAATCCCAGAGCCTGCAGGATTTTCCTTGCAGTCAGCCCGGTGAAATTTGCTAGTTTTCTGAAGTATTGAGTTAGTTGCCCCTGTTTCTCTGGTGTGAGGTAGGCCATCTGGGTGTTTGTGTCCAAGTTGGCACCCAGGAAAATTATTGTTTGAGAGGGTATTAGCCTTGATTTCTTTTTGTTGACTGTGTATCCCGGAGAATTCAACAACATTATTACAAAAGCCAGATGTTTCAGAAGTATGTGCTTGCTGTCCGCTTGGATCAGGCAGTCGTCCAAATATGGGTATATTTGTATCCCTTGAAGTCTGCAGTAGGCAATTACTGATGCCAGGCATTTCATGAATACTCTGGGCGCAGTAGATAAGCCAAAGGGCAATGCAGAGAATTGATAATGAGTTGAACCTGCAAGAAATCTGAGGTATCTTCTGCAATATTGTCTGATTGGGACATGCAGGTATGCCTCCTTGAGGTCCAATGTTACCAGCCAAGACTCCATGGGAAGAAGCTGCTGTAATGTGAGCATCTTGAATTTTGGCACGAGTAAAAATGTGTTTAGGATGGATAGGTCCAAAATAGGTCTCCAATCTTTTCCCTTCCTTGGTACCAGGAATAGTCTGGAGTAAAAACCTTGACCTTGTTCTTGTGTAGGTACCTCTTGAATAGCTTTCATGTCCATGAGATCTGAAATTTGCTTTTGTGCCTCTGCCCTTTGATTGTGTGGCAGGTTTGGCATGCCTCTCACTTTTGGGTGGGTGTGAAAATGGAATCTGTAGCCTCTGTCTATAATGTCCAGGATACATTTGTCTTTTGTGACAATATGCCAATTTTTTGAAAATAATGCCAGTTTTCCGCCTAAAGGTGCTGCCATTTGAGCCTTGCTTGGCATGCAAAGGGGAAAGTCATTGGGTCTGCTTTCTGAATGGCTGTGAACTATCCTCACCACCTCTTTGTGTAGGTGCTTGCCATTGTCTGCCTCTAAACGATCCTTGAGATTGCCCTCTGCACCTCGGGCGCCTGTATCTACCTCTTTGGGGTCTGTCTGTGGCTGGAAAGGACCAATTTTTGGAAGGCCAATTTCTAATGACACGTGGTGGTTGTACCTGTAGGAAATCTTTCACTGTTTGCATTGATTTAGCCTTTTCCTCCATTTTCTTTAATACCTCCTCAGCTTTAACACCAAATAATACACCCTTTTGCAGAGGGGCATCTAGTAATTTAGCTTTGACATGATCTGGTAAGGTTTGCTCTTTGAGCCAGGCATGTCTACGTATGACTGATTCTGTAACAGCAGCTCTACATGAGGCCTCTAAAGCATCAAAACCACATTGCAAGGTATGTTTACCCACTTGTTCTGCACTATGTATCAAATCCTGCAACTCCTTCAAGTCTGGTTGTTCAGGTTGTGACATTTTGCTTCTCAACTGTGATAACAGAAACTGTTGGTACTTTAACATATGAAACTGGCAGTTTATTGCCCTCATGGTTAAGGTGGCCGAGGTGTATACCTTTCCCCCCCCACCTTTCTAAAGCTCTGGAATCCCTCTCTGAAGGTAATGGATTTTTAGCAGTGGAGGCCTTAATTCCCTTGGGGCCCTGTGAGATAGTTTCTGGGTCAGCCGCTTGGCTTTTGTATAGGAATTGGTGTGAGTCAGGAACCCGGTAATACCTGTCTGGCTTGACTGGGGCTGGAGGTAAAGAGTCGGGGTTAAGGCAGGCCTCCGAATACACATCATCTAGGATGTCTAAGACAGGAGGTATAGCCAGAGGCCTGTGCTGAGGGAGCAAGAGAAAATCCCTAAGCCTTTTCTTGGAGTCTGAGTACTCTTGGCCTTCCCAGTGGAAGTGTTCCCTCAAGGTATGCAAGGTTTCCCCAAAAGAGTAATCCTCAGGGGGGAGACAGAGGGAATGGACTCCTCTGCATCAGAATCTTCAAAAGGGGAGTATGAATGTTCCTGGTCATCAGAATGTTCTGAAATAATGGAGGCCTGGTCCGAGGAGGGGGATTCTTCCTCCACTCTAGGCCTTTTGTCCGTGGGGGGGGTTGAGAACCCCTGATAAGAGTAATCATATCCTCAGCCATTTTGAGCATCTGCTTTTTAGGCATGGGGCCTTGAGAAGGGCCCTGTGGAGCTTGTCTTTTAGTATGCATGGCTGTTTTAGACTTAGTGAAAGCCTTGATGGAAAAAGAAGAGGAAGGCCTGAAGACACCTTGAGAGGTGGCAGACCTGTCTAAACTCTGAGTTTCACCACCAAGAGTGGCTTCAGTATCTGTAGTCGGGGTGTGGGCCGAAGAGCCTGCGACCTCGGGCACAGTAGACACCGCCAATGAAGTGTCGTCGGTAGTCAGGGGCTGCGTAGGCGCCTCACTGAGAACCAGACCACCTGTAGTCGGCTTTGGCGTGGTGTCGGTAGATGCTGCGGACCTCGTATGTCGGTCCTTATCTTTGCGTCTTTTACTCAAAACTGGAGTCGGAGTATCCGACGACATAATGTAATTAAATTTTTTGCCAAAATAGTGTTGGGTGAACTCCGCCCAACGCTTAATGGTACGTCTGTTGAATGTAGCACAAAAACGACAGGCCGAGACTTTGTGGTCTGGGCCTAAGCAAGGAATGCAGAGGGAATGAAAATCCTTATGCGGTATTTGCTTCCCACATGAAATGCAATTAACTTTGTCTGACATTGGTCTGAGGCAAGAAAAGTTTCCCCAACGAGGTACTTAGCTTTCAAGAAGACTTCGGTTGCAAAATATTCGTAATCTCAGGAGCTGGCCGACCGGCACTTGCAAACTGCTTCTGCTTCGAGCACCGCGCAGCAAGAAAGACTGAAGAAAATGGCGTTGGCTGGTTTTTTTATACCCCTGTCGCACTGACGTCAGGGAGGAAGTGACGACAACCGACGCCGGACCTAGACTTTGGAATTCGGCCGACCGAGGACCCGCCTGACGGCAGGAAAACCCATCTGTTATGACTGCAGCTGTATGCACGATGAACATCCTTCTTCCAAGGATTATTAGTCCATTTTCTAGGAGAAATTCTTAGTTCTTTAACTTTAATTTCCGTTGATGCTACTTCATCCAGTAGAGTCATGAAGTCTTCAATAGTTGGAAGGCATCTCTTGTGCACAGCCCTCTTCAGGTCACCCCCCACAGATTTTCTATTGGATTTAGGTCTGGGCTCTGGCTGGGCCATTCCAAAGCTTTAATTTTCTTCTGGTGAAGCCATTCTTTTGTTGATTTGGATATATGCTTGGGGTCATTGTCATGTTGAAAGGTGAAATTCCTCTTCATCCTCAGCTTTCTAGCAGATGCCTGAAGGTTTTGGGCCAAAAGTGACTGGTATTTGGAACTGTTCATAATTCCCTCCACCTTGACTAAAGCCCCAGTTTCAGCTGAAGAAAAGCAACCCCAAAGCAGGACGGTGTTCTTTTGGTGATGCGAAGTGTTGTTTTTGCACCAAACGTACATTTTGGAATTATGGACAAAAAGTTCAACCTCCCACATGCCTTTGGGAGACTTACAAATTTTGGCTGGGCCTGGATTTTTTTTTTGCGCAAGAAAAGGCTTCTGTCCTGCAACCCTACCCCATAGTCCAGACATATGGAGAATACAGGAGATTGTTGTCACATGTAGTACACAACCAGTACTAGCCAAAAATTCCTGTCGCTCCTTCAGTGTTGCAGTAGGTCACTTAGCAGCCTCCCTTACCAGTTTTCGTCTCGTCTTTTCATCAATTTTGGAGGGATGTCGTCACTGTTGTCCCATATTTTGCTCAGTTTTTGATGACTGTCTTCACTATGTTCCAAGTTATAGCCAATGCTGTGGAAATGTTTTTGTACCCTTCTGACTGATACCTTTCAACATTGAGATAATACAGTTGTGTACACTCACCATAAATGTAGATGGACGAGTGTATTCACTGTTGCAGTCATCACATTTGGGTTATCTGCTTGCAGTAGCACTCAGTTGGCCTGATTATCAAAGTCTTGGATCCTGCGTCGGTTGTTGTCTCATCTTCCATGACGTCACGTAGTCAGGGGTATAAAGCATGCAGCCAACGCCATTACATCAGTTTTTCTTGCCCAAGATGTCAGGTGCCCCTACAATGGGAAGCAATTATATACAAGGTTACACCTCCAACAAAAAAGCAAATACACCAAAAAGCTTTAAGCATAGTAAACAAGAATAGAGGTATAGTCAATAGAAGTCAGGGGGCTGGAGGGAGGGTAACCAGGACTGCAACAGTGAATACACTCCAACATCTACATTTATGGTAAGTGTACACAACTGTACTATGTTCTTCGTGTTTCACTGTTGCAGTCATCACATTTGTGTAGATTCCCAAAGCTAAGAATGGGAGGAGGTAATTAGATAGCATTAGGAACAGCTAAAAAGCTCTGCAAGATTGCAGTGGCAAAGCCAGCTCTGGATTTAGAAATAATTGGCAAGTGGTAATGCTTGGTGAAGGTATGTACAGAACTCCAGGTAGCAGCTTCTAGGATGTCCCTGGTAGGGACACCTCTGAGAAAGGCTGTAGAGGTAGATGCAGCCCTGGTTGAATGTGGTCTTATCCCCTGTGGGGTACGTTTTCCATGGTGCTTATAGCAGAAATGAATGCAATGGCCTATCCACTTAGAAATGGTTTGCTTTGAAATGGCCTTCCCCTCTGCCCCTACAGCATAAGCAACCAGCAGCTGCTCAGATTTCCTGAGAGGTTTAGTCCTGTCCAAGTGAAATCTAAGTTGTCTGTGCATGTCCAAGCAGTGCAGTATCCGTTCCCCTTCGTTCTGTGGATTAGAAAAGAAGGCTGGCAAATGAATGGACTGATTAAGGGCCAAACTGGATACCACCTTTGGCATGAAGGAGGGATTGGTCCTGAGGGACACCTTGTCTGCATGAAAGATGATGAAAGGCTCCACAGCCATGAGGACCTGTAATTCAGACACCCTTCTTGCTGAAGTGATGGCTAGAAGGAAGGCTGTTTTCCAAGAAAGGAATTTCAACTCTGCATTTGCAGCTGGCTCAAAGGGGGGTAGAGTGAGCTTTTTCCAATACAAAGTTAAGGTCCCAGGCTGGAGTAGAGGCTCTCCTGGGTGGTCTTAAGTTTTGGCCCCTCTGAGGAATTGCTTCAGCAGTGGATGATAGAAGAGGGGTGGTTCTGTATTGTAATGAGCTGAAATGGCCGACACATGAATTTTGATGGAAAAAAAGGAAAGGTTCTTGTGAAGCATCTCAGTTAAGTATTGAAAAATCTGAGGTAAATTGGGAGGTGCTGTGTCCATCCCCTGAGTTTGGCTCTAGGAACAGAATCTTTTCCATTTTTCAGCATAGGATTCTCTAGTACTAGGCCTTCTTGCCTCAAGAATGACATCCATCACTTGCTTACTGAGGGATGGTAACGGAGAGATCAGGTAATTAACCAGGCTGCCAGGTTCAGGGTTTGAAGCTGTGAGTGCAGAATCTGGCCCTCCTGCTGGACAGCAGAGCAGGGTTCTGAGTTAGGTGCCATGGTGCCAGCAGTGACACACTGTGCAAGAGAGGGTACCAGCGTTGGCGTGATCAGTCTGGTGCAATCAGTATTGTCCTTGGTTTGTCCTGTTTGATCTTTAGTAGTACCTTGGAGAGGAGAGGCAGAGGGGGAAGGCATAAACTAATAGGTTTTTCCAGGTGAAGGACAGAGCATCCACTTTCCAAGCTTGTTTGTGGGGAGTTCTTGTGCAGAATTTGTCCAACTGGCAGTTCTGGGAGGAGGCAAACAGGTCTATCTCTGGTCTCCCCCCGTTTGTTTATCAACATGTTGAATATCTTTGGTTCCAGTTTCACTTGTGTGGGTCCATGAGATTTCTGCTTAGGTAGTCTGCCAGTGTATTTAGCTTTCCAGGCAGGAATTGAGCCTTTAGGTGCACTTGGTAGCTCAAGGCTGTGTTCCACAGAGCCATGGCTAGTCTGCAGAGAGGGTATGAGTGGGTTCCCCTCTGCTTGTTTATGTACCACATAACAGTGGTGGTGTCCGTCTTTACCAATAATTGTCCTGGAAAAATGTGGTCCTTGAAGGCTGTCAGCATTCTGTACAGCTAGCATTTCTTTTTGATTGCTATGCAGGTGCATTTGACTTGGGTTCCATTTACCCTGAATGCACTGCCCTGCCAAGGGAGCCTCCCATGCATAGTCTGATGCATCTGTTAGGGCTTGGTCGGCAGGGGGTAGAGTGAATGGCAGTCCCTTGTTTTTGTGGCAGGCCTCTGCCCACCAAAGGAACTCTATCTGTAAACAAGGTATGATAGGAATCATTGATTCTCGATCCTGAGAATGTTGACACCATAGGCTTTTTAGATACCATTGTAGTTTCCTCATATACTGTCTTGCATATGGAATTAGTAGAATGCAGGAGGCCATGAACCCCAGGGCTTGCAGTATCTTCCTTGCAGACAGCTGGGTCTTTGTGGCCAGTAGTTTGAAGTAGGCTGTCAAATTAACTTGTTTCTCTGGCGTGAGGGAAGCCAACTGGGAAGTTGTATTCAAGCTTGCTCCCAGGAATACAATTTGTTGGCAGGGTACAAGATGTGATTTATTTTTGTTTATGGTGTACCCCAGAGAAGTTAGCAATTTCTTTACAAATGCCAGATGATTTAATAGTATGTCCTGGCTTTCTACCTGAATTAGACAATCGTCCAGGTGTGGGTATATCTGAATATTTCTTTGCCTGCAAAATGCAATGACTGGAGCTAGGCACTTTGTGAATACCTTGGGCGATAAGCCAAAGGGGAGTGCAGAGAACTGATAGTGCATGTAGCCTGCTCTGAAGCTTACATATCTTCTAGCTTGCTCTGAAGCTTACGTATCTTCTGCAAGATTCCCTTATTGGGATGTGCAGGTAGGCTTCCTTTAAATCCAGTGTTGCCAACCAAGCATCCTTGCTTAGCATGGGAAGCAGCTGATGAAGAGTTAGCATCTTGAATTTTGCGATTACCAAAAATGGGTTTAGGATGGACAGGTCCAGGATACGAAGCCAGGAATTGTCTTTTCTGGGTACCAGGAAAAGTCTTGAGTAGAAACCTTGCCCCCATTCTTCTTCTGGAACAGGCTGAATAGCCCTGATGCTTAAAAGAGAGAGAGAACTTGCTTTTGAGCCTCTGCCCACTGATTTGGGGGTAGGTCTGGCCAACCATTTGGGGTTGGTAAGGAGTGGAAGTGGAATCTGTATGCTTGGGAATCTATATTTAAAACCCATTTGTCCTGGGTAATAAGTTCCCAATTGTTTGCATGCAGGGCACTCTTTCCCCCTAAAGGAACAGTCAGTTGAGCATGGCTTGGAAAGTGTAAAGTTAAGTCATTGAGACAGATGACCATAGGAGGGAGTCTTACTAATCCCTGCTTTGGAAGTGGGAGCACCCCACTGCTTAGGCCTGTGAGTACATCTTGGGACTGAAGCCTGGGAGTTCTGCTGGTTCTGGGTCTGGACTGAGAAACAGGGAGGAGGCAAACAGGTCTATCTCTGGTCTCCCCCGTTTGTTTCTCAACATGCTGAATATCTTTGGTTCCAGGTATGGGTAGAAGAGGCAGGAAAGGACCAATTCTTAGAGGGCCAATGCCTACTAAATCTGGGAGGTTGTACTTGCAGGAAATCTTTAACAGTATGCATAGATTTAGCTTTTTCCGCCAACTTTTTAAGTACTTCTTCTGCTTTGTTGCCAAACAGACGGTCTTGGTTTAAGCGCGCATCCAGTAATTTAGCTTTAACATGATCTGGCAAAGATAGCTCCTTAAGCCAAGCATGCCTTCTAAGTACAGACCCTGTGACAGCAAGATGCCTCTAATGAATCAAAACCACATTGCAAAGTATGTTTTCCAACTTGTTCAGCAGAATGCATTAAATCCTGTAATTCTTTACTTTTAGCACAGTCAGGAATCAACATAATTTTCTGTTTAAGCAATCCAATAATATGTTGCTGATACTTTAACATATGAAACTGGCAGTTTAAAACCCTAATGGCCAAAGTTGCAGAAGTGCATACCTTCTTACCCCCATCTATCCAGCACCCTGGAATCTCTGTCAGAGGGGGTCGGATTTTTGGCAGTAGAAGCATTAATGCCCTTGGGTCCCTGTGACATGGTCGCAGGATCTGCAGTAGGATTTTTAAAGAGGAACTTGTGAGGGTCAGGTACCCTGTAATACCTATCATGTTTTCTGGGAGCAGGAGGTAAAGTGTCAGGGGCCAGGCTAGATTCAGAGAAGGCATCATCTACAATGTCCAGTACAGGAGGGATAGCTAAAGGCATGTGTTGAGGCAGGAGTAAGAATTCTCTAAGCCTCTTTTTGGAGTCAGAGTAATCCTGGCTTTCCCAGTGGAAATGCTCCGTAAGAGTATGCAAGGTTTCACCAAAAGAGAAATCCTCTGGAGGGGAAGCAGAAGGAATTTAGTCCTCTGCATCAGAATCCTCATAGGTGGATAAGGGCAAATCCTGGTCATCAGAGAAAACAGAAATTTCAGAATCCTGATCAGCAGAATCAGAAGGAAAATCAGTCCTAGGTCTCTTAGAGGGGGAAGGGTGGCTTCCCCTGATTACAGCAATAAGGTCTTCAGCCATTCTTATCATTTGCTTTTTAGGCACAGGGGCCTGACCATGCAGTCTGGGCGTCAGTTTTCTAGGCATAGCTCTAGTTTTAGGCCTTGAAGAAGAAGATGGCGTTGGTTTAATATGCAAGTTAGTAGGCCTGAATACACCCTCAGAAGCCAGTGCCTGCACAGTGGCTCCGGACCTATCCAAGGTAAAGATATCCACAGGTTCCACAGTCGAAGAAACATCTTGCGGCATACTGGACTCCGAATGGGTCTCAGTAGAGGCCTGCGAATCTGAAGTAGTGGGTATCAGGGGCTACGAAAGCACCTCACTGAGTACAGGCGAACTGGTGAATAGCTTAGGAGAAGCGTCGTCAGCAGCTTTGGACCTATGCGGTCTGTTTCTGTCTTTACCTTTGCATTTTTTCGGAATGTCGGTAGTCGGGTGGCTTACCGAAGCCATTTCTGGATAATTGAACTGAGTACCAAAATATTTGGATGCGTAAATGAACCGACGACAAATAGTAAGAGGTTTGAATAAGGCACATAAACAGACAGCGAGGTAAGTCGTGGTCTGGGCCTAAGCAAGGAATGCAGTACGAATGAAAATCTTTATGAGGTATTTGCTTTCCACAGGAAATACAATTGTTAACTTTTACTGACATTGGTTTAGAGCAAGAAAAAGGATCCCCAACGGGGTACTTAGCTTAGTTGAAGACTTCGGATCTGAAGCTCGAAAACGAAAATTTCAGGAGTCGGCCGACCGGTACTTGCGAACTGTTTCTCCTTCGGGCACCGCACAACAAGAAAGACTGATGTAATGGCGTCGGCTGCATGCTTTATACCCCTGACTACCTGACGTCATGGAAGGTGTGACAGCAACCGACACAGGACCCAAGAATTTGATAATCAGGCCGACTGAGGGCTACTGCAAGCAGATAATCCAAATGTGATGACAGCAACAGTGAAACACGAAGAACATCCCTTTGATGCTTTGCAAGCTGTCTGCAAACCATGGCTTTTGCTGTAGCAGGCAACTGAGTAAATGTCAGGAAAATCTTACTAGGACAACTGAACTTTATTTGGGGTTAATCAGAGTCTTTCTAAGCGATGGCAGGTGTGTACCCAAGAAGACTGAATGCTGTAATTAAATCAAAATGTGCTTCAACAAAGTATTAGTTGGGTGTGCACATACAACAAAGTATTAGTTTAAGGGTGTGCACACTTATGCAACCAGCATATTGTACGTTTTTTTATTTTTTATATTTTTTCCCCTAACAGATTTTGTTGTTTTTCAACTGAATTGTACAGGTCATAGGTCACATTAAAGGTGGGAAAAGATTTGAAATGATTTACCGTGGTCTCATTTTTTTATATCGGAAAAACCTGGCATTTTAACAGTGGTGTGTAAACTTTTTATAGCCACTGTATGTGTAAGGTGAAAAGGAGCAGGAAGAGGTAGAGCAGGATTTCTAAGGAGTAGGAGAGAACTGAATAAATAGACAAAAACACAAGACTGTAGTGGAATTGGGTAGAAATAACTGAGGACAACACCTAGAAAAAGTAAGAAATAAACATCTACTCCACTTTTCTACAGGACCCAGTTCTGTCAAGACAGTATCTCAGCTGCTATTGCATATCCAGAGTATGTAGAATCCTTTCTTCCTGGTTCTAAGGACCTAGATAGAAAACTGGGAAAGTGATGGCTTGATTTAAAGTAAATTCTGAAACTACTTTGACATAAATGAGGGAATGTAACACTACCCATAAGAAAAAACAGCTAGGGCTCACCCACCATGCCTGCAACTCAGATACTCTTAGGATCACAGGGCATTACTAGGCTAATGGCCCGAGGGCCCTTACAAGCCTAACCAAGTTTAACCCATGTTCCCAAGGGTGTCTGGTTCAAGCGGACACCAAAATCAGCACCTATTGCCCCTGCCCAAGAAGGAAACTGGTGAAATTCTCAGGGTGAATTTCTGGTTACTCATCCAATTGGCAAAATGATGCTTAAATAGGGTGAAAGAGGGGCTTTAACATGAACAGGAAGCTTGTTCCAAAAGTGGGGCAACCTCTGTGAAACAAATCCGTCTCTCCAGCAAGTTCCGTTGATATCACACACCAGGTTAAGATACTTTGAGAAAGTGACTTGTATGCCATTTGACTTGCATATGTGCAGCATTTCCATTAAAGCTGGGTCAGAGATTGATCTATATGCAAGGCACAGGTTGCCTCTGAGCAGTCTGTATGACACAAAGTACAGTGACAATGATTTCAATCTGTCCACATAAGTCAGATCTTGAAGACCCTGAACTTTCGTTATAAGGAACCTTTGTGATCTTTCTAATTGCTGCAGGTGTTTGGAAAGGGAGCATTTTACACTATTATTGGCCTGATGAGGGAAGAGTACAGGGGGGTTATAACCTCTTTTTTCTGGAGGCAATGCCTTTACTTGAGATGAGCAATATAAAATGCCCTTCTTACCACTATGGTGATCGAAGTTAAGGTTGCTGTCAACCTGAGTGACTGTGCTTAAGGTATTGGTACTGATGTGGTAGCTTGCAGGAACATCAACTTTGCCAAAGGAGATGATAACCCATTTTTTTGGATTAAGTTTAAGACCATGACTTTGGCACCAGTCATTAGTTTGTATAAGACCTTCATGCAGGATGTTGACATCACTAGGGGTTTCAATGATTGCTCCCAGTTTGCAGTCATCAGCAAATTTTGTCGGCCATGGTCCTTTAGTGTTAGGATGTACTTCGGAAAAGTAGATTCTGAACAGTAGGGGTCCAAGAACTGATCCCTGTGGAACACCACTGGTTATGGGTGTGCTGGAGGATGTGGAGTCCCCTATTTTGACCGTATGAGTTCTATCAGTAAGCCAGTTTGCAACCCACCTGACAATATATGGGTTTATACCCAGCTGGGTGAGTTTATCAATGATGCCTGAAGTGGAGGATTGTGTAAAGGTCTTGGCTAAGTCTAGGTGGGCAGGATGCACAGATTTGCCCTCATCTAGGGCTTTGGAGATGGTCTCGAAGAAGACCACCAGGTTTAACAGGAATAATCTCCCCTTGACAAAGCCAAACCGAGTGGGGTTGAGTGTTAATAAAGTCCATGATGATTCGTTCCATGGCCTTGCAGATAAGGCTGGTCAGGCTAATGGGTCTATAGTTCCCGGGGTCCATGGATGCACCCCCTTTGTGCAAAGGGATAACAGTAGCCATTTTCCATTCTGTTGGGGTGAAGCCAGTGCTTAGGCTGTGATTGAAAAGTGTGCCTAATGGTGATGCTAATTCCTGTTTTAACTCATGCAGAACACAGCTCGGGATGTTGTATGATCCCTTAGAGGCTGTGTTTTTGGCCTTGGATAGGCCATTTAAGATCTGCTCCTTGGGGATACTAGGTGGGGGACAGGTGTTAAGGATGCTTTGGGATATATGTGGTGGGGACAAGGGAGTGGAGTTTTCAATTAATCTGTCAGCCAGCAGGTTTACTATATCCACATGTTCTATATATGTAGTACCATTAACTATGAGTTCAGTGCAAATCTGGGCCTTACCTTTGAGGTTACGGATGTAACTAAAGAACACCTTGTGCTTGTCCTTAGTTAGGGAAGTTAATTTGGATTCATAGTTAGCTTTGGAGGACTTCACTAGGAGTCTTATTTGTTTACTTACATTGAGGAGGGGGTGGTTTCCAGTTTTGAGAACGTTCCTTCCTAGTCTTAGACAGCAACTTCTTTCTCCTATTGTATAGTTTATTAATGGCAATTGTCCGCTAGGTAGGTTTGTTTTTCCTTGAATATTTTGCTTTGGTTCTATCAGGGATGGCAAACTCAATACAGTTGTACAGGTGCTTGTATAAAGCATTCGTGTATATCTCAGCATAAATGTCTGTTCCATCAGTGGGGGGAGGGGGTATGAAGCTATTTATGCCATCACTTAAGTGGTTGTAATTGGCCTTGGAGAATGTTTTTAGTCTAGTTGTTGCTGGGGGAGTCTTGTGTTATAGTTACTTCTAGCGATATTAATTTGTGCTCAGATCTCACCAGGGATGGCCACACAATGAGGGTGGTGTAGTGGTCCCTCAGGTTGGTGAGCACCAGGTCTAAGATGTTTGAGCCTCCTGTGGGTGTGTCAACCAGCTGGTCCAGGGCACTGGAATCAACAATGTCCAGGAACCTTTGGGCAAATGAGCCAGAACAAGTACAACTTACTCAGTCTATCAACGGGTAATTAAAGTTATCGAAAACCGGTGTGTTTGGCTGTATCTTGACTGACTCAAGTAGGTCCAAGTAGGCTGAGTGGATATCCTTATTCATGGAGGGGGTCCAACTGGTCTTATCTACAGTCAATTGCACCAGAAGTAATTCAACAGAATTGTGCTGTTTAATGAATCTAGAAGTGTATTTACCTTTAATGAATATTGATACACCAACTCCTTCAGTCTGTGGTCTGAATGTGTGGAAGGAAATGTAACCTGGTATAGCTAGGGTGTTCTCCACAGCCTTAAACCAGGTCTCAGTGACTGCACAAATGTCAGCATCTTCCAGGGTGAGGACGGTTTCCAGTGAGTGCAGTTTCTGGTTTAGATTCCTAGCATTTACACAGCATAACCTTGATGTTGTTTTTAGAGGGTATTTTTACATTGACAATTTTGTTCTTGTAACATTGCCTACAAAAGGCACTATGGGGATGGCAAGAGCCTTAGCCAGTAACCAAACTCCCAGGGCTGACAGAAGAAGATCATTTCTGGCAAAGCACTGAGGTCTGTTGACCATGTCATCCCAGACTGAAAGATACTGGATCCCCTATGAATGACACTAGAAACTAAACCAGTTGTTGAAGTCAATCATTTTTTGTTTGTATTGAGGTATCATCCTACGCAAAGGTAAAATACTGCTTAAGGCTAGGGACATACCTGCATGACACACATAATCAGAGAGCTCAGTCATATCTCTCTTCATATAGTCCAGTGAAGTACATCTCAAGTCGGTCATACTAACATGGACTATGACGGAGACATAACAGTGCCTGTTGTTGAGAGACTTGAGTGCATGCGTGACGTGGTGGATCCTGGTACCTGACAGACAGCTGACTGTGACCTTTTCCTTATTCAGCCTTGTGAGAGGGACATCTGTGTGTCTCAAAATTGAGTCGCCTATGACTAAGATGTTTGCTTTTCAGTTATGCCTTAGGGGCTTCACTGGTGTGTGACATATGTGCACTATGTTCTGCAGAGGATGTATTATATGTCACATGCTTGTGTTTGTGAGGTCTCTGATGTTCAGGTAAGCTTCTTGTAAGGACCTCTGCATATGTAGGTTTATGTCTTGTTGGTTTGGTAGGTGCAGGAGGCGAGGTGTACATGCTGACAACCTGCTTAGTATCAGATGAACTGACTGTTGAGCGAGACAGCCTGGATTCTAGGTTCTTGATATATATGCATCTCTCACATAATGAATTTGTGTGGACTAGAAGTGTGTTGTCAGTATACATGAGGCAATTACTCAATTGCCTCAGGATGTCTATGTCAACCTTGCTGGCTGGAGAAACTGTGGCAAACTGTCCATTGTGCTAGGTAAGTTGACGTGGTCAGAAAACAGAAAGAGGACAGAAAGGACCAGATAAAGTAGATGACAGCAGAGGTGGACAAAAAATATGAAGGGCTAGTGGACAGGATTCTGTGTTGGTACCTCAGGAGCTTCGCTGAATGTATCACCTGTTAGTGAGGGACAATCATGAGAACCGTCCGATGGAGCACCAGGAGAGTACTAATGAAAAATTTGCAGGCAGAAGTGTTTGCATCTATAACCATCAATGGTGTCCACCTCTGCATGGCCGTGCATGATGGGCAAACACAATGCTTATGCAGCAAACAAGCACAAAATGATATAAACAAATTAAACAATAAGAAAGCTCAAACTGACCCTGTTCTAGCAACCATAAATCATAAGAGTTCTAACTGCACACTTCTGCCACTAGGGTGCAGGGGAACCCTCTCCAACAAAAGATGGCCTGGTTTAGTACTCAAGTTATACAAACAGAACTAGATTCAACAGGTCTGAATCTAGAATGTGCTACAGCAAAGTGCAACAATTTCAGGAAAAAAGTTCAAATAACGAGTGATATGGTAAAAATGCAGTTCAAAAGTGCAATATACAGTGAAAAATTCTACTTACGTTTTGCAGAGATCAGCAAATGGCTTAGATTTGCTTATGCAGCAAACGAGAGGAAACAGATTGAAACAAATTAATCAATAAAAAAGCTCAAAACTAATCCTTGTTCCAGCAATCTTCAATCAGATGAGTTCTAACTGCACACTCCTGCCACTAGGGTGCATGGGAACCCTCTCCAACAAAAGATGGCCTGGTTTAGTGCTAAAGTTATTCATACACAGCTAGATTCAGTAGGTCTGAATCTAGTCTATGCTACAGCAACAAAGTTCACTAAGTTAAGAAAAAAAAAAAAAAAAACAATTCAAATAAGCAGGCACAATAAGCCTTCAACCAACACAATTCCCAGCTCAGAAGGCCAGAAGTTACCCTCTCCTCCCAAAAATGCTAGACCGCAAACCTTCTTAATGTAAAATAACTGGCCTGAAGATGAAACGATTCAGCCAGAAGTAAGACACATTTAGAATAACAGACACACTAAGCCTTCAAACAGCAATTTCCAATTTTGAAAGACCGCAAACCTTCTTAATGTAAAATAACTGGCCTGAAGATGAAACGATTCAACCAGAAGTAAGACACATTTAGAATAACAGACACACTAAGCCTTCAAACAGCAATTTCCAATTTTGAAGGATGTAAGCTATCGCTCCTGCCACAAGAGTGTAGACTATAAACCTTCTTAATGTAAAACAATTGGCCTGAAGCCCAAGTGTTTAAACCAAAACTATGAGGCTTAGAATAACAGTTACAATTTAATCAGGCTACTAACAAGCAGTAATAAATGCAGCAGAATAAATCCAACTGAAACTTTTAACAAGCAGCAACAACAAAATAACGTAGGAAAATAAAACAAATACAGTAAAAGCAACTGAATAAAGTGCAATTTTTTTCTTATAAATGCCAGAGCAGTGAGGAGTACAGTTTTCCATATAATGAACCATAAATATGCCTGATCAGCAGGTTCAAATGGTAACATAGTTAACTTTTCCAGCACAAAAAGTACAGTTTTGTACCTACCATAAATGTAGATGTTCGAAGATCCACATTGCTGCAGTCCTTACACTTGGGTAGTCCGCTGTCCTCGGTCGGCCCGAATATCAAAGTATTAGGCTGACGTCGGTCAAGGCGCATAAGACTGACATCAGGACGTCAGGGTACATATGCGCATGACCGACGTCATATCCTCAGTCTTTTCTTGCCCCAGATGTCAGAAGACCCTAAAAGGAAAGGTCAAAACCAAAAGACAGCAAAAAACAACCAACCACCCTAGTACTAATCATATGTACAATATATACAATATCCACAATATGTAAAACCCAAACCCCACAACCGCCTCTAACTACAGAGGGGAAGGAGGGAGGGTAAATTGGACTGCAGCAATGTGGATCTTCGAACATCTACATTTATGGTAGGTACAAAACTGTACTATGTTCTTCATCTCACATTGCTGCAGTCCTTACACTTGGGTAGAATCCCAAAGCAGAGGTAAGGGAGGATGGCAAAACTATAAAGCAGTAGGAGCTGCCAAAATGCCCTGTAAAATTGCAGTGGCAAAACCAGCCCTAGATTTAGAGTAAAGTGGAAGGTGGTAATGCTTTGAGAAAGTATGCACTGAACTCCAAGTAGCTGCCTCCAAAATATCTTTAGCCACCCCCCTTAAAAAAGCTGTAGAAGTGGCAGTAGCCCTAGTGGAATGAGGCCTAATCCCAGCTGGAATCTCCTTACCATGATGGGAATAACAGAAAGCAATACAAAACCCAATCCACTTAGAAATAGTTTGTTTTGACACAGGCTTGCCCTGAGAACCCAAAGCAAATGAAACAAATAACTGCTGAGACTGCCTGAACCCTTTAGTTCTGCTCAAATAATATCGCAACTGCCTGTGTATATCCAAAGTGTGCAAAATCTTTTCCCCTTTATTTTGGGGGTTTGCATAAAAAGTAGGCAAATGAATAGTTTGGTTTAAAGCCACACTAGAAACCACTTTAGGCATAAAGGAATGATTAGTACGCAAAGATACCCTATCCTTATGGAAAATTAAGAAAGGCTCAACCGCCATAAGGGCCTGTAATTCAGAAACCCTTCTCGCAGAGGTAATGGCCAACAAAAAAGCAGTCTTCCATGATAAATATTTCAACTCAGCAGTAGCTGCAGGCTCAAAAGGTTGTAGAGTAAGTTTCTCCAACACAAAATTGAGATCCCAAGCAGGAGTAGGAGCTCTCCGTGGGGGTCTTATATTCTTTGCCCCTCTAAGGAATTGCTTAAACAAAGGATGAGAAAACAATGGTGGGTCACAGTCATAGTGAGCAGAAATTGCTGCAGCATGAACCTTAATAGAAGAGAAGGACAAACCCTTGTCCAGTAACTCAGTAAGATATTGAAGAGCCACACTTAAATTAGGCTTAGAAACATCAAATGCCTTTGCTGCACTCCAAAATAAAAATCTCTTCCATTTATCTGCGTACACTTTCCTTGTACTAGGCCTTCTGGCCTCCAAAATAACATTCAAAACTTGCTGTGGAAGCTGAGACCCTCCAGCGTTTAAAACAGAATATGCCAGGCTGTCAGGTGAAGAGAGTGAAGTTTGACATTGAGTAAATGACTGTTCTCCTGAGACAGCAGGTGTGGAATCGAAGGTAAAGGCCATGGAGGCTCCCGTACCAGACTTCTCAGTAGTGGGTACCAGTGCTGCCGAGGCCAATCTGGAGCTATTAAAATCATCTTTGGCTTGTCCTGTCTGACCTTCAGAAGTACCTTTGGGAGGAGAGGCAGAGGTGGAAAGGCATACACATGAAGATTGCTCCAATTGAATGAAAGAGCATCCACTTTCCAAGCTGTGGGATGAAACCTTTTTGTGCAAAACTTTGGCAGCTGGTAGTTTAGTGGAGAAGCGAACAGATCTATGTCTGGAGTTCCCCATAACACTGTCAATTTCTGAAATACATGAGGATCCAATTTCCACTCGTGGGGATCCATAATTTGTCTGCTCAACACATCTGCTAAGGAGTTCTGTGCTCCGGCAGAAACCTTGCCTGAAGAGTTAGCTGTAAACTGAGAGCAGTCTCCCACAAAATCATTGCTTGTCTGCATAGAGGATAAGAATGTGTTCCCCCTTGCTTGTTGATGTACCACATGACAGTTGTGTTGTCTGTTAGAACCAACACCTGCCCTGGAAGAAGTAAATCCTTGAAAGCTATTAATGCAAATTGGACTGCTAACATCTCCTTCAAGTTGATATGTAGATGTAGAAGTCTGGCAGGCCATGTGTCTTGTATCCACTTTCCATTTAGATGAGCTCCCCAAGCTTTGTCTGAGGCATCTGTCGTTAGAATCTGACTCGCCTCTGGCCGGGTCACAGAGAGTCCCTTGTTTAGGTGACATTCCTGAGCCCACCACAAAAATTCCTTTTGAATGCAAGGTATTATCTGAATGACAGTGTCCATATCTTGGCAGTGCTGTGTCCATACATTTTGAGATACCATTGTAGCTTCCTCATATGCAGTTTGGCATTGGGAAGCACCAGAATACAAGATGCCATGAACCCCAAGGCTTGAAGGACTGTCCTTGCAGTCAGCCTGGACTGATGAGACAATTGATGGAAGTAAAGAGAAAGATTCTTTTGTTTGTCCGGGGTCAAAAAGGCCATCTGGGATGCTGTATTCAGTCTCACACCCAGAAAGCACATGTCCTGAGAGGGTACTAGACTGGACTTTATTTCGCTCACAGAATACCCCAGGCATCTTAGCACTGCTATCACATAGTGTAAATGATGAAGAAGTTCGTCCTTTCCTTGAGCCAGAATCAGGCAATCGTCCAAATAAGGATAGATCTGTATTCCTCTTAGCCTGAAGAAAGCTATCACTGGAGCCAGAACCTTCGTGAACACTCTGGGCGCAGTAGATAAGCCAAAGGGCAATGCAGAGAACTGATAATGAGAAGTCCCAGCCCGAAAACGCAGATACTTCCTGCAACTTAGCCTGATAGGAACATGAAGGTAAGCCTCCTTGAGATCCAGAGTCACCATCCAGTGATCTTTGCCCAGCAGAGGTAAAAGCTGTTGTAACGTCAACATTTTGAACTTGGGAATGTCCAGATAAGTGTTGAGGATAGATAAATCCAAAATTGGTCTCCACGTGTTCCCCTTCTTTGGTACTAGGAACAGGCGAGAATAAAATCCTAGGCCCACTTCTGGCAGAGGGACCGGTTGTATGGCCCCTATTTGGAGCAGCAGAGAAATTTGTTTGTGAGCCTCTAGTCTTTGCTGAGGAGGAACGTCCGGCATGCCTTTGAAAGGAGGCAAGGTATGGAAATAAAACCTGTAACCTTGGTGTATGATATCCAATACCCATCTGTCTTGGGTAATCAAACTCCAGTTTTCCTTGAAGAGTGCCAACCTTCCTCCCAAAGGTGCTGCCAGGCAAGAAGGATCTGGCAGCTGAAAGGGTAGGTCATTGGGCCTGTTTAAGAAAGGACTGGCCCCTGCCCTCACCCGAAGATTGTGCAGGAGAACTCCCTGTTCTAGGTCTGAAGGAGCTCTGAGCTCTGCCCCTACCACATCTAGATCTACCCCTAGACTGTGAATCATAAGAAGGGTACGTCCACCCCTTAGCAGGCCAATTCCTACTAAACTTCGGAGGCTGGACTTGCAAAAAATCTTTAACAGCCTGCATAGACTTAGCCTTGTCTTCCATTTTCTTCAAGACTGACTCCACAGGTGAACCAAACAACACATCAGACTGTAAAGGAGCATCCAAAATCCTTGTCTTAACATGGTCAGATAAATTCTGATCCCTCAGCCAGGCGTGCCTGCGAAGAACTGACCCAGTGGCAGCCACCCTAGACGAGGCCTGTACAGCATCAAAACCACATTGTAAAGAATGCTTACCCACCTGTTCAGAGACATGTACCAAATCTTGTAATTCTTTACACTCAATGCCTTCCGCCAGAGCATCTACCTTAGACTTCAATTGAGAAAGAAGATAGTTTTGATATTTCAACATGTGAAACTGGCAATTCAAAGCCCTCATAGCTAAGGTGGAAGAAGTATAGACTTTCTTTCCCCATCTATCCAAAGCTCTGGCCTCTTTATCTGGAGGAACCGGATTTTTACAACAGAGGCCTTGACACCCTTAGGTCCCTGACTAACAGTTTCTGGGTCCGCCCTAGGACTCTTATAAAGATATTTATGAGCTTCAGGCACCCTGTAATACCTATCCGGTTTAACAGGAGCAGGAGGCAAAGAATCAGGATTAAGTGAAGCCTCTGCAAACACATCTTCCACAACATCCAGAACAGGTGGTATAGCCAAAGGCCTATGCTGGGGTAAAAGCAAAATTCCTAAGCCTTTTCCTGGAATCAGAGAAGTCCTGACCTTCCCACTTAAAATGTTCCCTCATGGAATGAAGAGTCTCTGAAAAGAAAAATCCTCTGGAGGAGAAGCAGAAGGAGTCGAATCATCTGCATCAGAATCAGAATAAGGAGAGTACTCCTGCAAGTCTTCAGTCAAGACTCTGAAACATCTGAAGCCTGCTCAAAACTCCCCAACTCTGGTTCCACCCTAGGCCTCTTATCAGGGGGGGGCAAAGAACCTCTAATCAAAGTAATTAAATCTTCTGCCATTTTAAGCATGTGCTTCTTGGGCACAGATCCTGAAGAACCAGGGGTGACACCAACAGAAGCTAAACCTGGCCTGCCTCTGGGAGAAGCCTTAGAAACAGAAGGAGAGGGCCTAACCACCCTAGGAAGGGAGGGGAGTACAGTAACCTGAGAAGCTCCTTCAGCCTGACCTGCCTCCTGAGAG
The DNA here is from genome assembly GCF_019279795.1 of Protopterus annectens. Lineage (NCBI taxonomy): Eukaryota > Metazoa > Chordata > Ceratodontiformes > Protopteridae > Protopterus > Protopterus annectens. The sequence continues at coordinate 1,448,726,283 of NC_056735.1, forward strand.
GCCACATCCTGCAAAATCAAAGTCTCTCCCTGGGACTCCAGAGAAGTCTCCGGTGGAACCACCGGTTCCACTGACGCCTCTAAAGAACCGGCGTCCGGTACGGACGACTCTTCCTGCCTGGGTTTAGCTGCTTTGTCTTTGCACTTCTTCGAAGAAGCGGGCGTCGGAGCATCCGACGGCATCTTATAATTGCACCGCTTCCCGAAGACCAACCTAGCACAATCTAACCTTCGCTTAATAGTGCGCTTATTGAACCTAGCACAAAAGCGACACCCAACAACGTCGTGCTCAGGCCCCAAACAAGGAATACACAAAGTATGATAATCTCTATGCGGTATCTGCTTCCCACAAGAAATACAGTTATTCACTTTTTCTGACATCCGGTAAACCACTGAGGCAAGAAAAACAAAATATTCCCAACGGGTACTTAGCCAACTTTGACTCGGTCTGAAACTCCGACTTCGAAAAATTTCAGAACGCCGAACGGCACTTGCAACGCTGCTTCTGCATCGGACCATGCGGCAAAAAAGACTAAGGATATGACGTCGGTCATGCGCATATGTACCCTGACGTCCTGATGTCAGTCTTATGCGCCTTGACCGACGTCAGGCTAATACTTTGATATTCGGGCCGACCGAGGACAGCGGACTACCCAAGTGTAAGGACTGCAGCAATGTGAGATGAAGAACATCTAAAATTCCAAGGAGGAGAGACCTGTTTTAAAGAAGGTATCTGGTATAAAACTCCTTTCAGAAACTGTTTTATTAAAAACAGAGAAGAAAAAGGAAGATATGTGTGCAAATATGCTGAAATGACTGCAAGATGTTCCTTCACAGAGGAATAAGAGAGGCCAGAGAGCAACTCACACAAACATTTCAGAACTGGTGGTATATAAGCTCTAATGGGACCCTGGTTATTACATAGACGACAACAACAACATCTATTCCACTTGTTGATATACAACTTCCTAGTAGCAGGTTGTCTTGCCTTCTTTGGTACGTACTGCATGTCCACATGAAAGAGGTACCTGAAGTTGCTTGAGAATGTGCATATCTTACACACCTGGTCATGTGTGAGTAGATCTAGTCTATGAAGAAGTTTCTGGCAACTGCTCTTGGCAATTCCATGAGAAGGGAGATCCACTACTGCCTGAACCTGAAGGGAGAACTGCCTGAACCTGAAGGGAGATACCACAGTGAACTCTGAAGAGCCCCACTGAATTTTGACAATGGCCCTGTATATCAACTGAAATGATGGAAAAGCATATCTTGCCTCAGTCTACCTATAAGGAGTCCTGGGACAGAATTGGGTCAAGTTTCTGTTTGAAAAGAGGCAAACAGATCTACTGGAGGTTCTCTCCACATCTGAATTAATCCCTGGGAGACCTTTTGTGTAACTTCCATTACTGAGGGTCTATCCTGATCCTGCTCAACTTGCCTTACCACAGCTGGCACATTCAAGAAGCATGGATTCACCGAATGCTGACCTAACTAGTTCAGCCCTATCTAGTACAGTGACTGGGTCACAACAGATTTGAGGAGTAGGAATCTAGTCAACATAACCTGCATCCACTTCAGCAAGATCTTCTTACCAACCTCCTAGAAAACTGACACTTAAGCTGTTGGGGATGAAAGAAGGCCTTAGGATGTTGAAATAGGAGGAAAGATAGCTAACATCTATGGAAAAATACAGAAGTTGCTGTAGTGGAAGTTATATCTGCAAGGCAAGTCACAAGTGTGATGTTGTAAAGGTGTACTAGGCATCTGCCATGCACAGCCTGGAGACAGAAAGGAAAGAAGGTACATAATCAGGTTTTGCAGGATCCTTGACATAGTTGTTTTCAACCTGGGTGCTGTAGCACCATACTCAGGATGAAGCTATGAAGTAGACATAAAAATATTTGTACTGCTACCATCTTTCTTTCCAGGCTGTGAATTGATTCACTTGTGTCTGACCTCAAATTTACATACAAATTACTTAGATTAGAGGTTAAACTTGTGTACAACATGTCAATGTGTAAAAAAGCAGTATTTCAAAAGTTATCAGAGATACAGCTGCATTATTATGGAGAATGCCCTTGGTGTCAGATAAACTTTTATTAAGCTAATTACAACAGTTTTTTCCCCTCTTTTAGTTTGGGTAGATGCCATACTAACACATATCCATTTTTGATAAATACAGCAATGAAAATACAGGTTTGTCAGAGTTAAGATTAACTTTATACCATACATAAGGCATGCTGCCTTTGCAATACTGCTGGTTGGAGAGGTTTCATATTATTAAGCTGGTACATGAAAGAGTTTTGCTGTATTTGATTGTCTGCAGCTCCTCTAAATGGAAACTGAAGACCAGTTAAGTACCTACTGAATTAGTGATTATGCATGTGGGATGAAGAGCAGTTCTGAAAGGGGAATAATAACACTCTTAAGAACACTGTTAAGCAATTAAGTAAATATGACATTATAAAGTTTTAAATGTCAATCAACTTCAGAGGTACTGTACTTAATAATCAACCTGGAGAACACGTGGAGTTATGAACAGAAAATTAAGAACCTCCTAGGATTCTTTTTTTTTTCCACCCCTCTCTTTACTACACTTATCCTCTGTAGGAAGTGCTTATTCTTAACATAGTAAGAAGGCCAAGTAAAAAGTACACTCTAGGTTACAGTTTCACGGGGCCTCCATATCTGGAGTCACTATGCTTAATATGCATTTCAAATGTTGTGTCACACAGCTGGCTGCATGGTAACAACAGTTGTTGCTGCCAGATGAAGGATTTTTTTACTCCCTGTCTTGTATTCTACTTGTTATGCAATTTCTTTACACAGCTATGACTGAGGAGAATGCACAACAGTAAATTTGCTACACATGCACAAAGTACTGAAATATTTTGTTAAACATGTTGCTGAGTCTGCATGTACTGAACTTTCATTAACTGATCTTTGCAGCCTCTAGAGCTTGCTTATGTCCTAGGGTGCAGTATTAGTATATTTGAAAGAATCTAAGGGAAAGTGTGTGTGTGTGTGTGTGTCTGTGTGTCTGTTGGGGGTGTGCTTATAGTATACCTTTTCTTCTAATTTTCATCATCACACTGCATTTGAAACCTCAACGTATCTGGGATCTACTGATTTTCTCACACAATTCAAATACTTCCATCAGCTAAGCACAAATGTCTCCCGCAAGATCACTCAGCTTTTCCTAGCAAATATCCTGGCCTAACTCAGAGGGTATAAAGGAGGGAGATATGAGTGGATATGTTGGTTTTAAAAGCTACTAAATAACATAAAATGTTATTAAAGTGATTGCTGGATATGCACATAGAACTATGTTTCGTGATGAAAGACTTGCTGGCACTAGTCTGTATTGTTTCAAGTATAATTTTTAGATGCACCAGTTCATACTGATACCGTCACATAACAAAGTGCTATTTTTCTGTTGCACTTACCATCAAGATATTCAGTAAGATGTAATAATGCATGGCTGCCACTTCCAATCATCATTTTTAATAGTAAACGAACCAGATAACCAAACCAACGATTATGATATCAACCACGAAGACACGAAGTTCCTCCAAAAGGTTTAATAACAACAAGGCACATACACATTAAACCAACACTGACCTAGGTTTCGTCCTGTGGACTTCTTCAGAGTGTTGGTAACCATAGCATTTTATACTAAACATCAGTGATTTAATTAATTGAATAATTGCACCAAGCTGTTACAATGCTGTTTGGAAAAATACAACAAATAGAAATACCATATTTTTACTTTTTACCTATAACAACACACCTACAACATTAAACACATAAATAATTAACCACCATTTAAAAATATATATATATGTTAATGAATATATATATATAAGTAATACAAAAGGTATTTTAAAATACATATGTACATATAAATGATTGTCTGTGATAATATTAAAAAACTAAATGTAACTATTGATATGTTAAAACTGTCCACTTGTAGAGTTGTATAATTCTACATAACCAGCTATAATGTTATGATGAAACCAAACATTATAAATTTATACAACTAATTAAACTACATAATATTAACCCAATATGTTTTGCAGCCTAAGATATGGTTTAATGGTTATAAATTCATTAAGCCCTGGAAGAAAATGTGCATTTAATATCATCTGCCACTTGAGCTCACAAACATCAAGGTGATGTTCAGTTAACCTACCCTGTGGATCCTGAACTAACTGTTCTAATATACAAAAAGAAAATTTATGATCTTTATATAATATATCGTGCTAAGGCATTGGTGGGTTTTTGATGTTGAATGTCCAAGACGTGTTCCTTAATTCTATCCCTAAATTTTCTACATGTCTTGCCCACATAGAATGCCATGCAAAATTCGCATTTAGCTAAATAAACTACGTTAGTTGAATGACAATTAAACCTACCCCTAATCCTAATGAATGTATTGTTAACTATTATTTTACTTCCTGTTTTCATAATATAAGGACATGTAGTACACCTACCACACTTGCTGTTACCTCTAATTTTGTTGGTATTAGTGTCCGAGTGTGTATTGCCTCTCTCAAAAATTTGTTTCAAGGCTCTATCCTTACGAAAAATGAACTTGGGTTTACATAATGTATAACCCTGAAATTCCCTTAACCTAGTGAATGATCTCCAATTTTTCTCAATAATATTAATAATAGCATCAGTGTCCGCATTAAACGTGACCACAAACAAACATGTATTCATCCCGTAAATCATACTTCAATTGATTATTAATATTATTACTGAATATTGGGTGTGAACTTTTAAGTATAGACTGAATCTGTCCATTTCTCCTTTTGGTCTGTATTTCATTCCTTAGGTCCTCACATAAGGATATAGGATAACCCCTATTAGTAAATAATTTTATCATGAAATCTACTTCCCTTACAAACTCGACATCATCACTAACCATACGTGCTGCCCTAATAAATTGTCCTTTAACAATCGATTTTTTCTGATGCTCCGGGTGCCAGCTGTCGTAATGCAAGTATGAGTTTGAAAATGTGGATTTCCTGAAAATTTTGGATGATATATGATTGTTGTTTTTATTGTAAGTTAAGCTTACATCTAAATAATTGATTTCCTCCTTACTGACTTCATGGGAAAATTTTAAAACCATACTGTTTGGTTAATATAAACAATAAATCTCTCAAGGATGTTTTTATCTCCCTGCCATATAATAAAAATGTCATCCAAAAAACGGGTGTATAATTTAATATATGACTTAAATTCACTATTGAAAACTAAGTTGTTTTCCCAATATGCCATGATGTAGTTGGCATATATGGGGGCACATGCTGCCCCCATTGCCACACCAGTTTTTTGACGAAACCTATAGCCTTCAAAAAATATAAAATTATTTTTTAACACTATTTCCATTAACCTTACATAGAGATTTATATGATCTTGCTCATACACCCCAGTAACTATTAACTGCTCTTCCATCCATTCTAGACCAATGTCGTGTGGTATAACACTAAAAAGGTTGACCACATCAATTGTCAAAAACATGATGTCATCATGTGCTCCATAATTTCTGATCTTATCCAAAAAGTGCCATGAGTCTTTGGTTATGTAAGGAAAACTATTTAAACCATTTTTCAGTTTTGAATCCAAATATTGACTTATAAATGACACTTTACTCCTCTTGCCATCGACAATTGGTCTAAAACGAACATTATTAAGACCTTTGTGGATCTTTGGAATACCAAAGATCCCACTGACCACAGGGTATTTATTTGTCATATAGAAAAATTCTTCCTCATTGATCTGCCCTTGAAATAACATGTCTTCAAGAGATAAATCAATACCTTTGTAAGCTAAGTTGACCTCATTAATACTTACTTCCACATAGTTGTCATCCGACAACATAGTTAACATTTCATTGTCATAATCCACCTTATCCATTATTACAGCTCCGTTTCCCTTATCAGGCTTCATTACACGTATATTTTTATTACTACATATAAATTGAATACCATCAATATGTTCCTGTTTTAAATTACTCTGATATACTACGTTGTCATCCTTATATAATTGTCTGATGTCTTGTTCACACAAGTTTTCAAAAATGTGTACCATATTATTGTAAGGTGGGTTGAAATAGCTAGGTTTGTGCAAGTTAGTAGTTTTAACTATATGCTCTTCACCCTTTTTAAAACCAAAATAGGCCAACAAATTTAATTTGCGTGTAAATAACTTCAAGTCTCTAAGTGTATCAGCTACATTTCCTCTTCTACAAGGTACAAAATTAAACCCTTTTGATAAAATGTCTGCATGATGTGTATTAAATTCTGTACATGAGTAATTAAACAACTTAAAATCTTTTGTACTATTAAACACTATTATAGGATTCGACAAAGGGGCAATACATTCATTCACTTGTTCCCTATGAAAAGGGTAGGCCTCACCGTCTTGCTGATTAATCTGTGTTAAATCATTTTCTTCATTAACCCAAAGAGTGGGGGTACCACCTTTCCTACCTACAATGTTTGTATCATTATCTACACACTGCCCTTCATTGTTAAATGTACCCGTACTGACTGAGTCCAAATGTACTTCATTGAACTCACCCATAACATTATGTACACTCATCTGCATTAAAATATTATCGTCATTGTCGAGATGTACTTCATCCAGTGTTTCCCCATCATCCAGGTTACATATTACTTCCCGTTTACTACGGCGATTAATATTTGCATCAAATGTAGCTACATTGCTTAACATACCTTCACAAACATCATTAAATGTGGTCGCCGCTTCTATTAAGTCGGCACTGCCACTATCTTCCAGTAAAGATTCATAAATACATACACTTTCCATTAGAAAATTGTCACAAATAGTTCCAGTGTACAAACTAACTTCATTTAAATCATTGCACCTAACGTCCTTAAACACACTTAATTCAATATCTAGAGCTGCTGAGTCAAGTCTGATAGGAGTAATGGAGCAACTCAAAATTGCATGCCCCATCTGCGTTTTAGCTCCACTGTTCAAACATATGTAACAGTCTTCATCGCACACAGATGAATCGTGTATCCAAAAAATTCTTTTATTTACCTTCTTGTGGTTTTCTGCCACTCTCCTTCCTGATTTTTCCAGTGATAGTCCATCCTTGGTTGTAGACCCGATCGAAATCTGTCGTTTCCTTGAAAAGGACCTTGCTGCCTTATCCTTTCCGACCTCCTCGGAGCTTCTACTAAAGGGTCTGCACCCCGTACGGCGGCACTATAAGAACCTGCTGCTGTTTCCGTCACCGCCCCATCATATACTTCTTCATCCTGATTGGTTATTTTCTCTGTCATGTTATTACGAGTAGTAATCTTGGTTGCCAATGGATACACTTTACTATTTCGATATGCTGAAATATCCCGCTGCAATTTATCAAACTTTTTATTATATAAAATTTCACAGTTCTTGTCTATATCTTTCACCACATTTACATAGTTGGTGAAATATTGGTCAAATAGTAAATCATGCGTGATTTTCTCATGAATTTCATCAAGCATGTTTAACAGTCCCTCAATACGGAGGTTATTGTGTTTAACCATAACCTCCATAATTTGTACCCCTGTGGTATCAAAAATAGCGTGAAGTTCTTTAATCATTTCTACATTGTTTTCACAGCCATTCGGGTACCGCCAAACCCGTAAACCTTTTGGGACAAGCCGCAGTTGAATGTTACGCTCTAGATAACCATTTTCTAATTGTAGTCTCTAACTTAAACAATTTCATTTCAAATTCTTTCATTAGCTCAGTCAATGATTTTTGCTGAACTCGTGTCCCCACCTGCGGCAAGTTTTTATCATTACCAAAATTAAAACAACTTGTCATCCATCTGTTCCGGTTATTAGCCACAATGGAACTGGTAGAGTTAGAAAGTTCAACTGATGGTCTAGGGACGGAACCATTACTATCGGCATCCGACACTTCTGCATGTTCAGCCGTCGCCAACACAGGTGTTGGTTGGGTTAAGGGTAACCCCAAACTGAAATTGGAACACGTACCGTTAGTAGAACTGATTTTACTTGAAAGTCCTTGTATTAACACAGTATGCTCACGAAGCTGCTGGTGCACTTGCTGTAATAACACTTTGATGTTAATAGGTGAATCTTCGTCCTCCATGGAAAATTGTACAATAAACGAACCAGATAACCAAACCAACGATTATGATGTAGTTTTTTGACGAAACCTATAGCCTTCAAAAAATATAAAATTATTTTTTAACACTATTTCCATTAACCTTACATAGAGATTTATATGATCTTGCTCATACACCCCAGTAACTATTAACTGCTCTTCCATCCATTCTAGACTAATGTCGTGTGGTATAACACTAAAAAGGTTGACCACATCAATTGTCAAAAACAATATATATATATTTTTAAATGGTGGTTAATTATTTATGTGTTTAATATTGTAGGTGTGTTGTTATAGGTAAAAAGTAAAAATATGGTATTTCTATTTGTTGTATTTTTCCAAACAGCATTGTAACAGCTTGGTGCAATTATTCAATTAATTAAATCACTGATGTTTAGTATAAAATGCTATGGTTACCAACACTCTGAAGAAGTCCACAGGACGAAACCTAGGTCAGTGTTGGTTTAATGTGTATGTGCCTTGTTGTTATTAAACCTTTTGGAGGAACTTTGTGTCTTCGTGGTTGATATCATCATTTTTAATAGTGCCTTGATATGGAAAAAGTTGGAATCTCCAGACTTAAATGAATGGTTCTGGGTGGAAAACAAAGGGTAGGACAGACTGAGGAAGATGGGTACTGGAGTTCTGTAACAGTTTCTTCACCAGTGTAGTACTAGTCATGGAAGGAAGGCAGAAATAGTGCAGAACAGGAGGATGAGGGTGATGGAGGGGTGGGCATGAACTGGTCACCTAAGTACATAAAGGCCAGCTATGTAAACAGACAGAGATTAGAAACAGCCCATGCTTTGTACATTTAGCTACTCACTTTTCCTCTACTAAAGTTGTATGGTGGTACTGCAGGCATTCAGCTTAAAAAGCACTCATACTGTAACAATACCCAGTTCAATGTTACCCTAGTTCCTGGGTTATTCATAACTTCAGTGATGCAATGCATATGTCTTCATATAGTACATGTCAGAATGATTAACCTAGGGACAAGAACCAGCTGTGATTTGTACTAAGAAGCAAATATTTCTAAAAAGTATACAATGCTTTATAAAATATACCATGAATAATGTGGAAGTAGTTTTTAAATCATCCAGTTTACAAAAGCATTCTTGGCACTTAAGGTATTCAAACGTACTTAATACTACTTGTTAATTGCTATTACAACAAAGAAAAACATACTTTAGTTTTAAGAGCGGTTCCATGCCATGTCCCGGAAACTCATTCAGGATTTCCATAGCTGTCACAAACCCTACACCTGGGATTCCTTCAGTGTAGTCACTTCCCAACAGATAAGCCAAATTAATAAGTTTTCTTCTGTCTAAACCTACAGAAGAAAAAGTGACACTACATAAAAAATGAGTTTCTGAATTTGTATAAGTCTTTAAATGCAGATTTAAAGAACTTGTATGGACAATATTTCAAATGACATGTACATAAAGAGTTTATCATGCTCCTCTCTGAAGTTAAAATAATTCTACTGTATCTGCCATTCTAATTCATGCAACTCTACATATTCTAAAAAGAAAACTCTAAAATTACACAACCACTACTTCAAGATGAACTGCTAAAATTAGCAATTTACTAAGCTAATAAGATGATAAATATTAAGTCTGTTACTTAGTTGTTGGCATTCACAGATTAAACTATAATGAGGGCTGCAGATTGATGGGTGTGTCCTTTTCATTCTGTACTGTAACAGCGGTAGTGGTGCTGCGGTAGCGTTGTCACCTCACAGCAAGACGTTGTCGCGTTCGATTCTCAGCTAGAACGTCTTCTGTATGGAGGCATGCGTGAATGGGAGTGCCTTCGTTGAAGGTTGTGCGTCAGGGCTGGTAACTCGGCACGTAAAAATCCACTACCAAACATTAGCGGACCGGAGTTCCTCTGTGGTGACCCCTATAACTGGGATAAGCTGAAAGACACAACAACTGTAACAGACTTGTAGTTAGCATACTGCATGTCATGATACGTACTGCATCAGCTTTGATGCACACAATATTCAACTATTTCTATTACCAAAAATATGCAAGCAATCAGTGCAGCTCTAAGAAAATTTTAACACAAGGTTTCTATTTGCACTTACCTGCACACACGCACAACAGCAGTCTGAAAAAACATTAGCCTACCTTAAATTTACATCTCCAACTGCATATTACCAGACTCTGATGTGTTGACTGAGGAGCAGTTCATCCAGTCCTGCTCAAAACTGATTGATGACTATTTGAGAAAGTACTTAGTGAAACATCAAAAATAAATGCCAGCTCTTCTGCCCAGAGGGATAATGCCCTGCCTCAGACTTGTGCCCCATTCACCCCATCCTTAGTGAGGCACTGTTACAGCCACACAATATTTCAGAAGATACTTTCATCTGAAATCATTGCAGGGCCTCTTGGAATGAGCTGTTACTGTTCTTTACTCTGCAGAATTCCCGTAAATTTGATACACATGTACAATATACTTTCAATCAGATTTGTACATCTCTGTTTGGACATGACGTAATCTTAATTTCCTTCAAAGGAGAAAGAAAAGCTGAGAAATGTAACTTAGTCCTCTCTAGATAATACCTGATCTGCAAACTGAGGGGCAGGGCACTAAAGTTGCCTTTCTTCCACTGTTTTCTGGACAGGAGTACAAGATTAGTATATGCATCATCTGATTACTCAAATATGAAACGAAAACTATGTCAACAAATAAAACTGGGACTTGCTGTCATGCTAGCTTATGAATAGTGATGAAAGGTTTCAATAATGATACATAACTAAATAAGGAATATGTGGAAGTCTGGTTTGTGTAACAAATAAAGTACCTTTTACTGTAGGATTAAAGAACCCAGTTCAGATCTTGTGGCGAATTTCATTCCCCATAGCTACAGTATAAGACATTTCATTTACCACACACCAGACCTCTGTATCTATTAATTTTTCTCTCTCTCATATATGTATGTAAATATAATACATTTACATACAATGAGTATTCAGCTAATAAGAAAGACAGGAGCTTACATGAATTTGGTCAACTTGAAAAGTAATAAGGGTGCAAGGAGATAAGAATGCTTGCTAGCGTGTATACTTAATATGCAAAAAAAAAAACAAACAAGTAATCTCCGTGGTACCCCTGAAGTCTCAAAACAACCCACTAAACAAGTGTAGTGGGTCCAAAAACAAAACAGTGTAAGAAACTTCTCTGTGTGGAAAATTTTCAGTCCATATATCTCCAGTTAATCACTGTATATTAATCAGATCAGACAAAAGTTGTAGATGTAGCAAACTTAAACTCAAGTAAAAAAATAATAATAATAATAATAATAATAAATATATAATTGTACAGAATTACTAAGTTTTCTCTTAGTATTCTTAATAAAGGATTTTCAACTGGAAACAGACTGCCTGCCTTGTTTGGATTACTTTTGAATACTTAGTAATTCTGTACAATTTTATATATATAAATATATATATATATATATATATATATATATATATATATATATATATATATATATTTTTTTTACTTAAGACGAGTTTAAGTTCGCTGCTTCTACTACTTTTGTCTGATCTGATTAATATACAGTGATTAACTAGAGATATATGGACTGAAAATCTTCTACACAGAGAAGTTTCTTACACTGTTTTATACTTAATATGCACATACATAATCACATGAATATTTTTTAAGCTATCAAACTATTAAACCTTGTTACAATATATATATATATATATATATATATATATATATATATATATATACAAAAAAAAAAACAAATAGTAAAAGAACTCCACAAGAAGGCAAACACAGGCAATGAACCATTAATAAGATGTAATGCAAGACGTTTGACAATGATTCACCAAGTAATTTGCTGAGATTACCACATGTTCCACCCTCTTTTTCCTACTCCAGTCTGAAGCTATCAAACTGCTGATGTTAAAGAAATGTACGCAGAGTGACTCTGAGACAACACTCAAAGAACAGAAGAGATGCATACACTGAACAGTTTTTAAAGCTGATAAACTGATAGTGCCAAATTAATTAAAGAAAGAAAGGCTGCCATAAAACATACAAGTCTCACTTACGCATTGTCAAGTATACAGAAAGAGCTTCTTCTTGCCAACACAACATTGTACAAACTAAACAAGAGACACAAACACTCAAAGTGGCTATGAGAAGTTCATGCAACAAAATAATGCCACAAGCAAAAACTACAATCTAACTGTTTAAAGAACAGATCATATATATAAAATTCCCTCACTTTAAAGCTGATAAACTGAAAATGTCAATTCAGTTAAGGAAATAAATGCTGGCAAAAATGCAGAAGTATCACATGGGCATTATGAGTCATAAATAAAGAGCTTGTGATGTGTTATTTTGGTTTTGAATTAAGTTTTGTGTGATATGACTCTCCCCTAACCAGACCACCATCACGCTGTCAAATGCAGAGAATACTTTCATCAAACTTGTACCAGTTATGCAGAACTCAATACCACAAGAATAAGATACTCTTCCAACCTGAATATCTTCAGTAAAACTCTTAAATATTATTTTAAACAGTCTTAGCAATGTCACTGCTTTGACAGTCATGACTAGAAACACAACTGACACACACCAGTCTCTGTACTACAGACACTGTTTATTTCTACTAATACTTACAATTATGCTGTACGAAATATTGTCCAACTCCCATCCATTCCCAGCTAGTCTCCTTCACGGACCCCTAGACCAACCTTGATTTCCCTCCTCCCATTGATCCTTTTTGTTTACTAACTTCATATCTTTTACCTCACCTCACCTGCCTTAGCTGTTCATTTCTTTCAACTGCTGATAATGCAAATCCCAGTGTAATGCTGTTTTTATTTCTTTTCTATGCCTACACTCTAACTCCTGGCATAAGACTGAAATTGGTCACTGTGACCAGTGTTCTACTTATGTTAACAACTTTTATATAAAAGTAAAATAAATAAAACATTATCGTACTCCAGATTAGCCCAGCACACTTTCCTTCTACTTCCTCCCTACTCTCTCCTTCTTCACCTTTGTCTGCCAACTTCAATACTTAAATGTTAACTATTCCTATTGGTATACTGTTTATTTGTTAATTCATATTTTATTACTCTCGCAAGTCTGTCTTTCTTTGGTCAAATCAAATATCATTTGTACTGTCTGTGATTGAATGTGTGCTGTTATGCTCAATAATGGCAATGTGTATGTGACTGATTTATTGTGATGTATTTGCTGCCAACTGTGGCATAGGTCATTCATGAAAAGGGTCTTTGGACCAGTGTACTTATCTGGTTAAAAAATGTAAAAATACATTTTAGTCAGATAAGTGCATAATAGTTAAAAGAAATATACTCCAAGAGAAGATAGTAACTCTTATCTGTTTCCAGGAAGACAACATGGCAATCTGTTTCAATATCAGGAAACTGAATATCTGATTTGTGTCAAGTATTTTTCATAGGTTTCAGAGTTCATGAAGTTAACAGATACTAAGACAAGGGGCATGAAAAATGCACTAAAAGCTAAATTTTCAAAGCACTGTATTCAAAACAAGATGATCATATAATGGTCCACAGCAGGCAAGTATGGAGCTCAAAAGTTTTTCAGAATAGTTGGAATTTCAGCATATTATACTTAGCCCTAAACTACAGCTACACACAATCAAATAGTTAAAGAGCAGTGTAGACTGTCAACAATGTCATAAAGTCACAGACCACTAAAAACACCTTCATCTGCTCAGTTACTTATAGGTTGTAAAATAAAAGAAAAGCATTTCTCTGTCTACTTCTTTGTCAATGCCTGAAAATCAAATCAGTCAAGACGGAACTATTATGAACTGTGAGAGACTTCTTTCTCATTTAAAAGAAAAAGGTGATAATTGGGTGTATTTAAAAGTTATGTACTTACCATAACTTGGCATCTGCGTTGCCCATTTTCATTTTTACTCACCAATGGGTCTAGTATCCGATCCTTGCCTCATGCTCCTCCCCTTACCCATAATGCCCTAATCCATTCCCAACTCCTCAGATCAAGTTTGCAGTCTTACTATCACTGACTCATCACAATATACATAAACACACCAAGGTAGATAAGGCTCAAAACTGGAACTGAGGGTTCCTATAGCATCTGGGAGTCCTTCTAGGAGTACTGGGTCAGGGGATGGTTGGGAGGGAAGGTGAGGAAGAATGAAAAAGGACAACACAGATGCCAGGTTATGGTAAGTACATAACTTGGCATCTGTGTTGTCCTTTTCATTCTTCCTCACCGAGGGGTCAGAGTTCACAGCTATGTAATTCTCTGGTAGCCCTCTCGAAGGACATGCCAGAGCACTGTTGAACAAAGGGACATTTTGTTCCTAGAGATAATGTCCAATTTGTAGTGTGTAACAAAGGTATGGATCTTTGATTAACTGCCTGCAGTGTAAATGTCATCAACTGAAGCTCTGGAAGTGGCCATAGATCTAGTAGAATAGGCTCTAGGAGGATGATACAATTCCAAACCTTTTTAAGAATAAATTAGTAAAATACAATCCTTAGTTCATCTGGCAAGAGTAATTTTGGAAACTGTTTGATCCAAATGGTTAGGAGCAAAGGACATAAAGAGATGGTCAGATTTCCTGTACTAGTTTATTCTGTGAAGGTAGAAATGCAATTGTCTATAAACATCAAGAAGGTGTAGCATGTATTTGCCCTTACTTGAAAAATTGGGAAAGAACACTGGCAGTTGTATGGACTGGTTAATTTTAGACCCCATGGCAACCTTAGGGATAAAGGAAGGATTGGTTTGTATGGACACACTACCCTTATGGAAAATGATGTAAGGAGGCTTCGCTGATAAGGCCTGCAACTCAGAAATTCATTTCACTGAAGTAATATCTAACAAAAGTATTATTTTCCAGAAGAGATGTTTCAAATCACACTTGTTTGTTGGTTCAAAATAATTTTTAGATAACCCCTGGAGGACTAGCATGGGGTCTCAAGGAGGAATCCTTTATGGGAGGTTTAAGGAGGAAAAATTCCTTTCACAACAGCTTTACATAACCTACAACTTGACAAAGAAAAAAGTTTATCTCCAGTATGAAAATTAGATACTGCAGCAAGTTGAAGCTTAATGGCAGAAAAATTAACTCCTTCTTTGAAAAGAATACTGAGAAAAAGAAGGATAGCCAAATTAGGTGTTGAAAAGGGGTCAATGTTCCCTTTAGAACCACATAATATTCTTCTCCTTTTACTTTTGTAAACCTTCTTAGTGGAAGCCTTTTGGGCACCCAAAATAATGTAATTTACTGGGAAAATAAGCCAGAACCATGTTACTATCACTGGAAGTGGAGAAATCATGTGGTCAGTTTGAGGGCATGGAGACTGGGATGCTGATAATCTGATGGGTGAGACAGGAGATCCTGAGTGGGCTCTAGAATCCATGGAGAACATTTGAGATGAGACTACAGAAACGGGAACCACACCTGTCAAGGCCAGAAGGGTGCAATGAAGATGACGGAGCTCTTCAGGCTGCTTGCTATCTGTAGAAACTTTGGAATCGATGGGAGAGGGGGGATAAACATAAAGGAGTCCGGGGGGACAATCATGAACAACAGCATCCCTCGGTGAATCTACCTGTGGAGGGGAAATCAGTACAAAGGACTCGCTTGTTGTTGAGGGGAGAGGCAAACAGGGCGCAGCAAAGGTGGCCCCAATGGCTGAAAATCCTATTCGCTATTCATTGATTGAAGGACCATTCATGTGGGATCAGAATGGACCTGCTGAGTCTGTCTGCCAGCACGTTGGTTTTCCCCAGTACATGTGCTGCAACTAGAAAACAGTCTGAAGGGATTGCTTATTCCCAGACGCTCATGGCCTCTCTAAACAGGGGGTATGAATGGGTTCCTCCCTGTTTGTTGATGTAACTTAAACTTCAAGGTCTTAGAAAAGCCACCAACACTATTAAGCTATTCAACTAAGAAACGGCTAAGTGCCACACACACACAAACACATAGACACATATACGCACGTGCACACACAAAAGAGAGATTTATATAACAGAAGGAAAACAACAAACCCTAATGCCTGAGAAAAAAACTAAAGGGAGGAGCAAAGAACTCTCTTGAAGCAGAAAATCACATGGAGAAAAGGATATTTATAGTGAAAAATATCACAATAAAGACACAGTACAGTTTTGTACCTACCATAAATGTAGATGTCCGATAGGAATGCATCTGCAGTCCTTACAAATGGGTTGTCCTGTCGTCAGGCAGCCCTTCGGTCGGCCGGATTCCAAAGTCTGGGTCCGGCTTCGGCTGGTGTCGCACTTCACCTGACGTCATAGCTGCAGTTCTTCGGGTATAAAGGCATCAGCCGACGCCATTTTCCTCAGTGTTTCTTGCCCCAGATGCCAGGTGCCCTCTTGGATGGCTAAATTTGGATAAATGCCAATGTTTCCAAATAGCAGAGAGCAAACACATAAAATAAGCATGTATGTACATATATACAAACAAATACACCATAATAGATCCCCAAGCTAGCTGAAAGATGGCAAGTACCCTAGGAGTACCACAGAGGGAAGGCGGGTGGGTAATCCTGACTGCAGATGCATTCCTATCGGACATCTACATTTATGGTAGGTACAAAACTGTACTATGTCCTTCAAGGATGCATCTGCAGTCCTTACAAATGGGTAGAATACCATAGCCAAACTAGGGAGGAGGAAAAAGAGATTATGGTGTAGCTAGGATCCCTTGCAAAACAGCAGTGGCAAAACCTGCTCGGGATCTAGAGTATAAAGGTAAATTATAATGCTTGGCAAATGTATGCACGGAGGTCCAAGTAGCAGCCTCTATAATGTCCTTGGTAGCCACCCCTCGTAAGAAAGCTGTAGTAGTGGCTGTAGCCCTTGTGGAGTGAGGCCTGATGTTCTCTGGAGTTTTCTTTCCGTGGAAGGAGTAACAAAATCTAATGCAATTTCCTATCCACTTGGAGATTGTCTGTTTTGAAATTGCTTTTCCTTCCCTTCCTGTTGCATATGCTACCAGAAGCTGGTCAGTTTTTCTATTGGACTTGGTCCTGTCCAGGTAGTAGCGTAATTGTCTATGCACATCCAAGGTATGCAACAGTCTTTCTCCCCTGTTCTGTGGGTTGGGGAAGAATGTAGGTAGGTGGATAGCCTGGTTTAAAGACACTCTGGATACCACCTTAGGCATAAATGTAGGATTTGTTCTCATGGACACTCTGTCTTGATGGAAGATCAGGAAGGGTTG
The DNA here is from genome assembly GCF_019279795.1 of Protopterus annectens. NCBI lineage: Eukaryota > Metazoa > Chordata > Ceratodontiformes > Protopteridae > Protopterus > Protopterus annectens. Next base: position 1,448,743,686 of record NC_056735.1, read on the forward strand.
CACTGCCATTAATGCCTGTAGTTCAGAAACCCTTCTTGCTGAGGTGATTGCCAGCAGGAAAGCAGTTTTCCAGGATAAGTATTGTAATTCTGCTGTTGCTGCTGGTTCGAAAGGAGGAAGTGTCAATTTTTCTAGCACAAAGTTCAAGTCCCATGGTGGCAATGGTGGTTTTCTAGGAGGTTTTACATTTTTAATTCCTCTCAGAAACTGCCTGAGCAGAGGATGTAAGAAGACAGGGGGATCCAAGCTGTATTCTGCCGAAATAGCTGATGCGTGTATCTTGATGGAGGAATAGGACAGGCCTGTATGGAAGAGCTCTGCCAAGTACTCCAGGATGTTGGCTATGTTTACCAGTGACACATCTTTTCCCTTTGCAGTACTCCAAATGAGATATCTTTTCCATTTTGCTGCATAATTCTTTCTTGTTGAAGGTCTGCGAGCCTCAAGGATAATGTCTTTAACCCTTTGGGATAAATTTGGGTTAGTTGCTCTTATGTAATGTTCCAGGCAGTCAGCTGCAGAGTTTTCAGGTTTGGATGCAGGATGTTGTAGCTGTTCTGTGTTAACAGCAATGGGATCAGGGTAGTGTCCACATTTGTTCCCGAGACATGCTCCTCAGTAATGGGTACCAATGTTGTCTTGGCCAGTCTGGAGCTATTAGAATGATCCTTGGACGTTCCTCTTTGATCTTCAAAAGCACCTTGTGCATCAAAGGAAGTGGTGGGAATGCATATGCTGTCAGGTTTTTCCAACTGAAAGATAGGGAGTCCACCTTCCAAGCAAGTGGGTGGTACGTCCTTGTGCAGAATTTCTTTAGCTGGTGATTGAGTGGGGATGCAAATAAGTCTATTTGTGGTAGTCCCCATTTTCTTGTGATGGCTTTGAAGATGTCCGGGTGCAGCATCCATTCGTGGGCATCCGTGGTAGTTCTGCTTAATATGTCTGCTAGAATGTTTTCTTTTCCCGGTACAAAAATTGCTTGCAACTGAATGTTGTAGCTCAGAGCCACATTCCATAGGTCCAGTGCCATCCGGCATAGAGGGTATGAATGTGTGCCTCCCTGTTTGTTGATGTACCACATAACTGTGGTGTTGTCTGTCCTTATCATCAACTGTCCTTCTTGGAGGAATGGTCTGAATGCCTGGATTGCCAATTTTACTGCCAGCATTTCCTTTAGATTTATGTGCAGGTGCAGCTGATCTTGAGTCCATAAGCCTTGTATGCACTTGTCCAGCATGTGGGCACCCCAACCGAGGTCTGAGGCGTCCGTTGTGATGGTTTGGCTTGGTTGAATGCTGTAGAAGGGCAAACCTGTGTTCGATTGGCAGGCTTGAGCCCACCATAGGAACTCTTGCTTCAGGCATGGTATTAGTGGAATTTTGGTTTCTAGACTGTGTTTGTGTTGAGACCATAAATTCTTCAGGTACCACTGTAGCTTTCTCATATGCAGTCTGGCATGAGGGACCAGAATTATGCAGGATGCCATGAAGCCCAGGGCTTGCAGTACTTTTCTTGCTGTTAGATGGTTCTGCTTTGTTAATGCCAAGAAGTAGAGAGGAAGTTGTTCTTGTTTTTCTACAGTTAGGAATGCCATCTGCTTTGATGTGTCCAGCTCTGCACCTAAAAAGGTTATTCTTTGGGATGGTATCAGCCTTGACTTTTTTATATTGACTGTATATCCCAGGGCTTTCAGCAAGTAAATGACTCTTTGTAAGTCTTCTGTTAGCTTGTTTTTGTTGTCCGCTTGTATCAGGCAGTCGTCCAGGTAGGGATAAATTTGGATTCCCTGAAGTCTGCAATGAGTGATTACTGATGCCAGGCATTTCGTGAACACTCTGGGCGCAGTAGATAAGCCAAAGGGCAATGCTGAGAATTGATAATGCTCTGATCCTGCAAGAAATCGGAGGTATCTTCTGCAATTTGGTCGTATGGGGACGTGCAGGTATGCCTCCTTGAGATCTAGAGTTACCAGCCAAGACTCCTTGCCCAGCATGGGAAGAAGCTGCTGTAGAGTCAGCATTTTGAATTTTGGAACAATGAGGAATGTGTTTAAAGCGGACAAGTCTAGAATAGGCCTCCATTTTTTCTCTTTTCTGGGTACCAGGAAGAGTCTGGAGTAAAATCCCTTTCCTTGTTCCATAGATGGTACCTTTTCCACAGCTCTCATTCTTACTAATTGAGCTATTTGTTTTAGAGCTTCTATCTTTTGATTTGGTGGTAGGTTTGGCATTCCCCTTTTTCCTGGTAGCGTATGGAAATGAAACCTGTAACCTTGGTCTATAGTTTGCAAAATCCACTTGTCCCTTGTGATGTAATGCCAGTTCTTTGAAAATAAGGCTAGCTTTCCGCCTAAGGGTGCTGCTAGCTGTTCCCTGGTAGGCGGTGCCAGAGCCAAGTCACTGTGATTGTCCTGTTGCAGTGGTAGTGGCTGACTGTGCCTCGCTGGTTGTTGCCCTGCCACTGGCGTCCCCTGTAGGCACCCCTGGATTGATTTCTGCCTCTTGAACGCCTATTCCTGCCTCTCTGTGCTTTAGAGGAGTCTGGAAAGGACCAATTTTTGGAGGGCCAGTTCCTGCTAAACCTTGGAGGTTGGACCTGTAAGAAGTCTTTCACTGTTTGTACAGATTTTGCCTTCTCTTCCATTTTCTTCAGTACCTGCTGTGCAGGAGAACCAAATAAATTGACCTTGTCCATGGGAGCATCTAATAGTTTTGATTTGACATGGTCCGGCAAGGTCTGTTCTTTCAACCATGCATGCCTTCTGATAACTGTGCCAGTCATGGCTGATCTAAACAAAGCCTCCAGTGCATCATAGCCACATTTTAAAGAATGGTTACTAACTTGCTGAATGTTATGCACCATTTCCAGAACATATTTCTTATCTAAAGATTCATCAGAGGACAGTTTCTTAGTTAACTGATCAAGCATAAACTCCTGATATTGGATCATATGAAATTGAAAGTTCAAGGCCCTAGCTGACAGAGTAGCAGAGGTGTATACTTTTTTACCCCATCTCTCTAAGGACCTGGATTCCCTTTCAGAGGGAGGGATTTTAGCAGAGGTAGATGCTACTGCCTTAGGCCCCTGGGAGATAGTCTCGGGATCTGCAAAAGGAGCCTTGTATAAATGGTGATGTGTGTCCGGGACCCTGTAGAACCTATCGGGCTTAGCAGGGGCTGGAGGTAAAGAATCAGGAGCAGTACAAGCATCATTAAATGCATCATCTACAACAGAAAGAACTGGAGGTATAGCTAAAGGCCTATGTTGTGGTAAATGCAAAAAGGTCCTAAGCCTTTTCCTGGAGTCTGAGAAATCTTGGCCCTGCCACTGAAATTGTTCCCTCATGGCATGTAAGGTTTCCCCAAAGGAAAATTCCTCAGGTGGAGAGGCAGAAGGAATCGACTCTTCAGCATCAGAGTCTTCGTAAGGAGAATAAGGAGCCTCTGGAGGGACTGTATTGTCTGAATCATCAGAGGAATCATCCGTGGATACTGGCTCAGGGGGCTCTGCTCTAGGTCTCTTCTCTGGAGGTGGATGAGAAGCCCTGTCTGGATGAGGCTGGGATCCCCTTATTAAGGAAATGAGATCCTCTGCCAGAGAAAGCATTTGGGAACTGGAGCTGGGCCTGTGAGAGGGGGGCTTAACAGGCACAGTCTTAGTAGCTTTAGCTGCTTTAGCCCTGGCAAAGGCCTTAACGGACATGGCTGCAGGAGGCCTAGCAGCTCCACGTGCAGGGGTAGATATATCCGAGGGAATAGTGTCCGATAATTCCTGAGAAACCACAACAGCAGGTTGGATTTCAGAAGCCGATTCTACCAGGTTAGAAGAGGCCTCTGTAGAAGGCATGGTTTCGGCTGAAGAAAGAACCGCTTGCTCGGTTTCGGCCGAAACCGAGACACTCACGGTTTGCTTAACCGCGGTTTCGGCCGAAACCGCGGACCGCGAGTGTCGGTCCTTTTCTTTGCGTTTTTTGGTAATTTGTGTAGTCGGAGGATCCGACGGCATAATATAGGCAAAATCAGAGCCGAAAAACTGCTCAGCAAACTCCGACCGACGTCTAAGCGTCCGTCGGTTAAAAGAAGCACAGGCTAGACAAGCTGCTACGTCGTGGTCTGGGCCTAAACAAGGTAAGCAGTAAGAGTGGAAATCTTTATGAGGTATTTGTTTCCCACAAGTTAAACAGTTATTCACTTTTTCTGACATCGGCTGAGGTAAGAAAGAGTCCCCAACGGGGTACCTAGCTTTTTAGAAGTCTTCGAAGTAGTATTCGGTAGTAATCTCTGGATCTGACCGACCGGCACTTGCGAACAGCTTCTGCTTCGGGCACCACGCGGCAAGAAAGACTGGGGAAAATGGCATCGGCTGATGCCTTTATACCCGAAGAACTGCAGCTATGACGTCGGGTGAAGTGCGACACCAGCCGAAGCCGGACCCAGACTTTGGAATCCGGCCGACCGAAGGGCTGCCTGATGACAGGACAACCCATTTGTAAGGACTGCAGATGCATCCTTGAAGGACATCCTTACTGGGAGAGGCTGGATCTTCCATCTAGCAGCAATGGTGGCAAATGAGATCTGAGGAGTAAGGGATGGATTAGGGCATTATGGGTAGGGGAAGGAGCATGAGACTTGGATTCAAAATAGTGTAGAATGTGGCCGAGTCGGATCTGAGGATTGGATCTTAGACCCATAGGTGAGGAAGAATGAAAAGGACAACATCAGATCTAAATATTTAGCTAGAATATTAAATGAACTGACCTCAAAAGAAAAAGAAGTAAGCAACAAACATATGCCTTTATATACTTAGTAAAATTTGAATCAGAATCCACTAGACATGTTGTATGGTCTTCATTTCTTGTGCATCTCTGTTCAGTGTGACAGCATGAAGTTTACAGCACTGCATCATATTCTTCGGTCTTATTCCATATTTCTGAAAAACCCGTTGTCACTGGTAAGACCATCACTAAAGCATTACATATGGCAGCAAGAAAAATTCACCCTAAATGCTCTACTCAACAATTCAGCCAATGGCAAGCACAGATCGCCTTACAAACACATAAGAAACCATTGTCTCGTAACTTTTCATCATATGATGTAGTCACCCTCACTTCCTCCTCCTTTACTTCACCCTTCAAATTCTTGCTTTCCCCATCACTCAAAACATTCCTTCACCAGCAAATTTACTTTTTTAAACTACAATCAATCCACCATTGCCCATTTTACTATATATACATGCAGATCTACTTCAGCAGCGCAAGTTTTCAGAAACTGGAAATTCATATTGTTGAGATGATATGACTGCGTTTCCAAAAACTGAAACTTTGGAAAATAACAAAAATCTACCTTTTTCCCTGTTTTTGCATGGGGGGACTGTGCTGCCACCCCGCATACCACATATACCAACTCAGAGAATGCACTACAGTGAGGAAGAGAGTAAATTCCCCAGTCCTCACTGTACTGCAATCTCCATTCAAAAGCTTTGAGTTTTCAGAAAATCGATCATATGGTCTCGACCATATCTATATCTATATATATATGTGTGTGTGTGTGTTTATGTGTGTGCGCACGTGTGTAAAAACAGATATCTAGATCTATACAGATATATAAATATATCTATCTATATATATATATATATATATATATATATATATATATATATATATATATATATATATATATATACATATACATATATATATATATATATATATATATATATATATAGGGTCTATATTATATCAGTGAATGCTTAACTTAGCGAATGCTGTATAATAGACCAAATATGTCGAAACACCAAAATGCTTAACACACAGAAGAGCAATTTTTTTCCCTGCTCCGTAAAAAAAAAAAAAAAAATTAATCAAACACAAAATAAAGTGGGGGGCTTCACCCCCATCACCCCCCTACTTAAATATACCAACTCCAAGATAACTCCACAGCGGTGAAAATGGCATAGTCCTGAAAATGGCCCAGTGATTTTTTTTCCCCTGGGAGAAAAAATCATTGTTCCATGCTTTCGGGATTTCACCATTTCAAATAAAAAGGGTAGATTAAACAGCATTCACTGATTTAACAGGAACCCAATATATATATATATATATATATATATATATATATATATACACATATATGCATATAGATATACATATATATATATGCATATAGATATACATATATATATATATATATATATACACACACACACACACATATATATATATTATATATTATATAATATATATATATATATATATATATATATTTCTCTTTAATTTATTTATTTTACATTTGTTTAAAGGGAAAGTCCGAATGGACACAGGTCCTTTTTCAGCAAAGGCCCAGGGAGAAAAGCTCCACATTTGCTTAATTCATACAACAATGTACAATAATAAATGACAATACAAAAATGATACAGAGGAATGGCAAGTGGTACAAAAAAGTAAAAAATAGCAAGTCATAAAAAATAATATAAGATAATACAATGCTATACAAAAAGAGTGAAAGACTATATTTAGATGAAGAGTTTGTAGTATGTATTTGGTAATTACTGCATGCATTAGAATTCATATGATGGAAAACAACTGTTGGTTGCAATAATTTTCAAACACATATATAATACATTTTAATCTCACAGACATCTGTATTACTTCTCTTCTTTTATATGCTTTGGCCACCTAACTGTAACAAAAGGAGGAAAAAAGAAATTCCTGATACTGCAATTTTCCTTTTTTATTCTATTGTCAGCAATAACCTGTCACTCCCTGGAAAGCCCACAAGTATTTTAATGTTGCAAGGCATGGTGCAGATTGAAAACAATAATGCATGAGAGTAACATTTTCTGGGAGCTTTCTGAAATGAGACATCTTTAAGTACTGAACTTGCGGTTTCCAGAAGTGCAGTCTTGCCGTTTTAGCCTTCAAATCCAGTTCTGCTAATTTAGTTAAAAGAAAAATTTTGTCTTGCTGACTGCTAGAATAAGAATGAGAATGAGAAGCTAAAAACAAATCGGCTGCATACTGTAATAAGGTGGACCTACAGGGAAACTGAATTTGATCTAGCTGTTTCTTCATTTCTCTAAAGAATCAATATTTGTCCACATCCTTGAGGTAAACTTGACCATGTATATTGTTGCCCTTTGTAAATAAAGGCAAACAAATACTAGCTGTCTAGGTGAATAGGAATGGAGAAGAAATATCCATCACTGAAAAGGTGGTATCTGTCAGTGGGCTACAACTTAGTATTGTAGCCTCATTAGGTAATACAGAAGTCAGCACTACTGTATTAACTGCTCTTTAGTCTTGTACAAACCTATAGATGATCTTGCCTGGCAAAATAGGTATATTACATGGGCTTCTGGTCAGATGTCTTTTTCCTTCTCTTTAATCAGAGGCAGAGTAACATCACCCTTTATCTGCTTACATATAGTCTACATTAATCAATCTTCCATTCCTATATAAATGTTCTTGTATTTGATCTTTATTATGCACATTTATAAATAAGAGTTCTGCTCTTACTACTGTATATCAGTTTCCAAGATTCCCTCCTTGATGGAATTTTTGGTTGGGTATTATCTTTTCTCAATTAACCACTACTTTTTTTGCAAACTCCTATGTTTACAGATTTCCACATACTTATATTGATGCACGTCATGATGTAAGCATTAAGAGCATGTTTGTTGGCAGCCAGCTAATTCACCCAATGCTACTAGTTAGTAACTTTCTACAACTCAAGAAATAACAACTTGCCAGTTATGCTATTACTCAAGTAATCTACAAGCACTTAGTGAACTTTTTAACTCAGTAGATGGATTAGTCCACGGACCTTTTTCAACCATGACCTAGGCCAATCAACAAAGACAACAATACATAAACGATTTTATGCATTTCAATACTGTAATTTATTTGCAGTTAATAAAGTAGCATATTGATGCAATCAAGAACCTTGTACACAGGGGGGCGTGGCCAAGGATGAACACAGGATAGCAGCAGATTTCTTCAGCTCCACCAACTTAACTGCACTGACAGGAAATAATTACTTTAAAAATCAACTAATGAAATAATTTTCTTTCTAAATACGTTTGGAATATCAGTTTCTTGAATAATATCTAAAAAAGAAAGAAAATTTCAATAATTTTCCTGTCCGAAATCATCTTGGAAATTTCTCTTTCATCACCTCTGTTCAAAATGAGTTCCAGTAAGGCAAACAGTCAGGATTCCAGCATCAAGAAAGAGCTTCAGTCTCTAATATCTACTATTCAGCAACTAACAACCAAAATGGACAAACTGGATACTAAAATTGATAACTTCATAGAAAAAACTACAAAACAAATGGATTTGTTACATCAAGACTTGCAACAACAGAAGGCTCAGATTACAGGCATAGAAGAGACTGTTGATGATATGGAGAACAGAATCCAGGAAGAAGAAATTAACATTGAGTTTTTGCTGAAGCAGAACACACACCTACAATCCAAACTTGATGACCTGGAAAACAGATCTAGACGCAATAATATTAGGATTTTTGGACTGCCAGAAAATATAGAAGGTAACAACATTACTTCCTTTTAAATACTTGGCTTCCCAAAACTTTAGACTTGTCAGAAGCTTTTTCTTTTGGTATTGAAAGAGCCCATAGGTCCTTATCTAATTTTAACTCTAACAAAAAGTATCCTAGATCAGTTATAGTAAGATTTTTATCATCTTATGACAAGGAGATGGTATTAAAATCTGCATGGGCTAAAGCACCTATTAAAATTAATGAGGCAACTGTGTGTTTTGACAATGACTATTCTTCCTTGGTAATAACTAAAAGAAAAGTTTTTTGCCATTAATAAGAGAGCTTAAGAAATCACAGTTCAAAACTTACCTTTTATTTCCTGCCAAACTAAAAATCTTTTTACCTGATGGCCCTAGAATTTTTGAAGACTTGGACTCTGCTTTGCTGTATATTAAAAAAAATAAGATATTAGATAAAATAGAAGATATGGATTGGGCAAGTCCTTCGTTAAAGAGGATGGCTACAGGAACGTCTTGGAAGACTTCAGAGAAGCAAAAAAGACTAAAAAACAAATGACATGTTCTATGTTTTTTTTTTCTCTTTTCTTCTCTCTTAATCTCTTCAAATACAGTTACTGCATCTCCAGAAAACCACAAATATTTTAAAGATTTATTCAAAGTTATTTTTCTGTGTGCAAAGAACTGTTTTTGTTTCATAAATAGTCAAACTCTCTGAGGAACAAATAACATGCTATCAATCAACTTGTTTCTCTTTGTGATAAAGAGACCTAAGGTTAGTAATTTGATACATTTTCTTTCTCTTCTTGTTTTAAATAATGGCATTCTTTATAAACTATGCATTTAATGAGGGGTGGGGGAGGGCAAGGAGAGAAGTATGATGTAAAATATGGAAAAAGTGAAATAATAACTTATTAGTTCTTTAAAACTATATATGCTGTTTAAACACTGTTGCTAAATATTATATCATGATTTTATTGCTTATACATGATTACAAATAATATGTCATGATATAATTGCAAATAATTAGAACTAAAATAGTTGTAAGTAATATGTTTCATGTTTAACTTTATTAATACAAACAGCAAGTAATATTTCATTGTAGATACTCTTTGTAGCTTCCTTTTTTTCTTTCTTCTCTCTCTTTCTTTTTTTCTACTCTCTTCCTTTTCTTTTCTCTCTCTCTCTTTCTCTCTTATAAGTACAGTTATATGCTTCTGATAATACTGATGTATGTATATAATAAGATTTGTATGAGAAAATGAAATGGGGCATATAAAAATAAGTTGTATAATATGTTAAATAACTGTAGGCTTGGTTTCACTGTCATAGAGACTGTAATGACTTGTAAAATACTTCGCGAAGGTTTTGCACTGTTTAGTTTCATTTGTATTACTAAATGAATGTCAGTCACTTGTATTTACTAAAATTCCCGCCAGAATGTTAAGGGAGACAATTTGGGATGTGGGTTACCTCGTGAATAGTGTCCTCGAGTTGTTTTAAAAGCTTCAACACTCAGAATACACGCAGAGAAGCTGAATGCAGTCAATTTGAACTTTGACCCCTGATTTCACACCGACACATCGCAGATTCAAGAAGAACACTGTTCCAGGAAGTAGAACTGCTGTAAATGCGACTTTGTGATGAAAAACAAACTTTATGACATCTAAATGTGAGTTATTCTTTATAACAACTTACTTATTTAAGATGCAATTTATAAAATATGAAAGTTATAATGATTTTAAATGATTCAGTATGCCATAGTAAGCAAGTGAGATATTTTAGAAGGCATAGAAGGTAAAACATATATACACATGTTTTTGAAAGCTTACATGACTGCAACATATTATTGTATATAAATACTTATGATTTAAACATATATAATGTTATAAATCATTTGACTTATCTAATTGACAAGCACAAGTATCATTATGATTATATCTTAGAAGAAACTGTGATATATTTTAAAGCAGCAGTTCAGATATATAAAATACAGATGGCTTTCTTCACAATGATTTATGTATAACTAGGAATTTACATTGCTGTGCAGTATGACTTGTAAACATATGTATGAGTATAAATATTTTATTTACTGGCAATAATAAGTATGAGAAGTAAGCTTTGGTGCAAGTAATTTAAAGTTTTTAAAACTGTTAACTGCATTTCTATGGCAGAAAGTAGGAATACCCTAATATATGTAATGTCTGAACCATTATAGCCTAAGTTATTGAATCCAAATGAACATAAGAACTTATTTTTACAAACTTTTAATAAATTAATATATAGATATGCCTTTTTTTTTTCTCTCTCTCTCTCTTCTCGGTTCCCATTATCAAGTTTATTAGAATGCTATTTTGATTATGAGTGTATTTTACAAAATAGATGTACATAGTAATATGAGCTGTTTCTAAATGTTCTTATTTGTTTATATGAAGCTGATTTATAAATTGTTTAGCTTTGTCTTACTAGATAATCTAATTAAATGAGGTTAACTTTAGTTAATAATAGTTAGTATTGAATTGATATGGTGGCAGCTGAGGTACTGCTGCTTAGGATAGGGGGGTAACTTGAGTGGTATGTGCTACTCAAAGTTGGAGTTCTTAACTCCAGGCTGGGTGCAATGTTTTATCCTAATATTATTTTCACCTGTTTATTGTTGTTTGTATATAGTTCTGACATCCACAACACATTTTATAAACTTATTGTCACTACAAATAAAAGTGAAGCTTATACAAAATCCCATAAGATTTTCAATAAATACAGCTATAATTAATGGTACACCTAAAGGAGGAGGTATAATATCATTTATTTTGTTAATTGTTATTCTGATTATATGTTTTATATGTTTATAAAAGCTAAATGATTTCTCTAAAAGGAATTTCTTTAAACATTAATGGACTGAATAACCCCATGTAAAAGGGCAAGTTTAATGAGATACATTAATTTGCATAGGGCCAACTTAGTATTCCTTCAAGAAACACATCTCTTGAAAAAGGATATTGATAAATTAGCCACTAATAAATATACAGTCTTGGTTAGTTCAGAACACACTCAGAAAAAAAGAGGAGTGGCTATTTTATGGAATAAAAGTATGCCCATACCTAAAACTATTAAGTCTTATAAAGATGATAAAGGAATGTTTTGTATGGTTACAATACAGATTAATGGAAAGACATATACATTAATCAATGTATATTGGATACCAGGAATTGGCATTAATACAGTGAAACACCATCTCAATAAGATCATATCATTTTCTATAGGAGATATTATTTTAGCAGGTGACTTTAATTGTATCCTACATGAAAAAGATACTACTACTATAGGAAAAAGGAAAATTACATCTAATGCAAAACATTTAAAGGATTTTGTTAATTTTTATCATTTGAATGATATTAATAATCAGATAGATTCAAAATCATTACCATACACTTTTTTTCTAACAGATATAAAACTTATTCAAAAATAGATAGAGTCTTTATTTCTAACCAGATGGTTACAGACTTAATTAATTCTAAAATTATTTTGTGTCCTATATCAGATCATAATTCAATTGTCTTTGAGTTTATGATAAAAAGTACTTACAATGTTCAGATCAAAAGGATACCAGCATACTTAACTCAACTAAAAGACTATAAAGATTATATACTTTCAGAAGTGCAACATTTTTTAGACTTAAACAATACACCGGAAGTTTATATTTGGGATGCTTTAAAATCGTATTTATATGGACAAAGTATCAGATGGTATAATAATAAAAGGAAATCTTGGGACAAGGAATTACTAGATATTCAAAGCAAATTAGACTCATACAAACATAATAATAAAGAAAATATTATGGACAAAAAAGTCATTGAAGAAATAAATAAATTAAATGAGAAATACAAAGAAATTTTAACTCATAAAGTTAAAATAACATTAGAGAAATATAAGTTTTTGTCTTACTCAATAAGTCCCAAATACTTACATAGACTTAAAAATAAAACAAAAAGGTTGAATAAACAAAATCATATCAAATAAATTTTCTCTCCAAGGAAAAAGAAGAATGTTTCTAGTTTACCAGAAATATTAGATGAATTTAGAAATCACTTTCACAAAATTAATCATAATAACATTAACATGGAGCCTAAAGATAAAATAAAGAAATTTATAACTACAAACATGAACAAAAAACTTAATAAACAACAGACTAAACTAATGGATAAAAATATTTCATATACAGAGGTTATTACACAAATAAACAAAGCTTAAATCAAACAAAGCACCAGGTAATGATGGTATTATACCAGAGATCTATAAAATTCTTCCCAAAAGTACTTACTCATTAATACATAAGGTTTTTATTTTGGCCCAAAATGAGTTAACAACTCCCCCATCTTGGCAATACACATTTATTTCCCCAATTTTAAAACCCAATAAAGACTCAACCAGATGCACTTCATATAGACCTATTTCATTACTTAATGTTGACTATAAAATGTTTATGAATATTTTTGCTGATAGATTAAAGACAATCATTCCAGGCATTATAGATATAGACCAGACAGGCTTTATTGTAAATAGAAATACTTTTGATAATATAAGGAGAACTTTAATGTTAATTGATTTTGCAAATAGGAAAAAGAAAGATTTAACACTTATTAGTCTCGATATAAGTTCAGCATTTGATTCAGTAAGTTGGGACTACTTGTTTATCTTACTGAAGTGCACAAACTTCTCAGATACATTTGTAAATCTAACTGAACATCTATATAAAGGAGCATTGGCTTACATTAAGATAGGAACATATGTCTCACAAAAAATACCCATTTTAATAGGTACAAAACAAGGGTGTCCACTCTCTCCACTATTATTTACTTTAATAATGGAGCCTTGGGCTAATTTGATCAGAAACAGTACTGATATAGAAGGATTTGATATAGATGAAAATACAATATCTAAAATTCAACTTTTTGCAGATGATGTTCTAATTACATCAGCTGGATCTAACTCTTCTATGCAGTCCTTATTTGATAAAATGATGGATTTTAAAAATATCTCTGGTTTAATATTCAATGAAGAAAAAACTAAAATATTACCGACATACACACGAAAAAATGTCCTCATTAATGATTTTAACAAATATATACCCAACTCAGGTCAGATAACTTACTTAGGTATAACATTAACTAAAGATATCAAATCTATTATACATAATAATTATAGTACCTGTCTTCTTAATATACAAAATCTTTTCAATAGCTGGAACAATATGTTTTTTACCATGGAAGAGAGACTCACAATTATTAAAATGATAGTATTCCCTAAGATATTATACTTAATACAATCAATAATACTCCCACCTACAAAAATAATTATTAAGAAATTGAATTCACTAATGTTAAATTTCTTATGGGCACCTAATAGACCTAGGATTGCATTAAAGAAACATACTAATAGCTGGTCTCAAGGGGGCATTTAATTTCCAGACTTTAATCTATATACTATCTCTTCTATTATAAAAGTTATTACTTTGTTAATAGATCAGTCATATGTTGCAAGATGGAAAGATTACTGGGAACTAATTAGCATTCACTTCATGAAAATCTCTTTAATACATAAAAATATTATTGTAAATAACCCCATGTTATGGTTACTAAAAGAATTTTGTACTTCATCCATTACACCAAAATATGTAGTTAGTTACCCATTAAACATTATTAGCAGTTATCGTAATTTTATATTCATGCATCCTAAGTATAAGGAATGGAATTTTATTCTATTCCCTATAATGTATACACAAGGTATGCTTTTGTCAACCACCTCTGAACGAACTCTTTTAGTCACAGAGAATGATCTAAAGTATTGGTATCAGTTGCTGTCTGATAATAAAGTAAAAAATTTAGACTTCTTAAAGCAAGAATTTGATTTGAGAGAAACATGTTGGTTAGAAATTCAGACTTTTAGACAACATCTTATTAATAAAATTGATTTAATGTCTTTAACAGTTAAAGAATCTGTTCCAATACTGATTGATTACTTGATATTAAATTTACAACATAGAGTTTCTGATAAAGGTAAGCTCTCATACATACATAAAATTATCAGAGAAGAAACTCATTACAGTTCAGATACCTATTGGAATTATTTCATTTCCATTAATGGTGAATCACCAGAACAACAAGATAAACAATATATATTGGAATCTGCTTATAAAACTACTTCTTCCATTAATTGGAGACTTTTTACTTGGAAATTTTTACATAGATCCTTCTATACACCTTTAATGATGAATAAAATAAATAATAAAGACAACTTATGTAAAAGATGTAATGTAGAAATAAATGCTGATTGGGCACATATGTTTTATGACTGTATAAAATTGAAGGAATATTGGAAGTTAATCAATGATTTTTGCAGGCCCTTTTCACAGATAATTTCATTGTTTCTAAATCACTTATATTATTTAACACACCTGTTCCTAAAAGTGTTAAAAAGTTAAACTTCCCTTATTATGGTCTATTCTAGCAGTGGATAGAAAAATAATAACCAGAAATTGGATTTCAGATACCCCTCCTTCATTTAATGAATTTAAAAATGTTATGACTGAAGTGTGTCATATGGAATTGATGACAATAAAATCAAGAACTACTAGAAAAACATCTTATTATATTATATGGGATACTTTACAAAACCTGTTAAAAAAATCTTAGTCTCAATAGCATGACATTATAGTTTAATTAATTGATTTGATATGTAGTGGATGTCTTTGTAAATACTTTGGTTATTTTATTGAATGTTATAACTATTTCTATTTTAATTGCTTGTATAAAATTGTTATGATGTTTATTTTGTATGTTAAAAACAATAAACTTGTTTTTAAAAAAAAAGAACCTTGTACACACAGTCAACATAAACACAAATTGACACATCATCAGTTACACTTCGAACTGCAGTTAAAAGATTTCTGTTGGTGGCAAGCTTTGGCTAAATATTCCTACAGGAAAATGTAGTTGGGAGTATAAACAGGTAAAGGAAATATTACTTGGAAAGTAGTGTTCTAGAAGACTGCTGGCAAAAATTTAAGTTAAGAAATTGGACATCAATGCTGAAGAAACTTTTGGTGGAAAATAAGGTGAAGCGGCAGTTTCAGGAGACGGAATTTCAGGACAGAAGCAGGGTTAACAGATTGAAGCTACACAATTACTATCAATTATGCTACAAAGTGCAATTAAACACCTTCTCTTGAAGGCAGTTGTTGGGTAAAGGTACCTACAGAAAAATGTTACTGGCATATAGTTAGGTATTTGAATTTTTATTTGGAAAGCCATGCTCTAGAAGAAATTGCTGGTGAAAATTAAGACTGAGAGGTAGGATACAACTGCTCATAGGTTCATACTAGGCTATCTGCACTAGGGCATTTACAAGCCTAGCCAGAGTGTGTTTGGCTTTCGCCACCCCTTGGAGTGAGTTTACTGTGCCCTTATTAAGGTTAGTTTACTGTGCCTCTGTCTAGCAGTGACATAGAAGTGATCCCTGGGGTAAACCTACAATCTCCCATCCACTCGTCAAGATTCTTCTTGAAGAGAGTCAGTGAAGGGCTCTGCCTAACATGGACTGGGATTCTATTCCAGAGTGAAGGGAGCCTCTGGGTTATGAATCTGTCCCTCCAGCATGTCCTATTTATTTCTGTGCTGAGGTTCAAGTCTCTCGAGCGCGTAGCTCTAAGGGATTTGGATTTTCTGAGGTGGAGCATGTCCATTAATTCTGGGTTGGACATGGCTTTGTAAGTCAGGAATAGAATGTCTCTGAGTAGGCGGTATGCAACTGAGTAGAGCTGGAGTTTCTTTAGCCGAGCAGCATATGGCATCTGTTTGAGTCCCTTGATCCTCTTCGTGAGGTACTTTTGGGGTCTTTCTAGTTGCTGCTGGTGTTGGGTAAGGTACATCCCAAATGGGGCATTGTACTCAATTATGGGCCTGGTGAGGGATGAGTAAAGGGGCACAATGACCTCCCTTGATCTAGATGTGAATCCTTTCATGATAAGGTGGGCTATATAGAAGGTCTTTCTAACCACTTTGGCAATGTGGTTGCCAAAGGAGAGGTTACTATCAACTTGGTTCCCCAGGTCCCTAATTATTTCTTCCGTACTTAATGGATTACCACCTATGTGGTAATTTGTGGGCACTTTGTTTTTGCCAAAAGGTATGACTATACACTTTTTGGCATTTAGTTTAAGGCCATGGCTCTGGCACCAGTTATCAGTCTCTATGAGACCCTTTTGGAGGATGCTTGTGTCAGCTGGAGAGTCAATTATGGCGCCCAGTTTGCAGTCATCTGCGAGCTTGGTCAGCCACGGTCCTCCTGTGTTAGCCTGTACCTTAGAAAAATATATACCGAATAAGACAGGTCCCAGGACTGAGCCCTGTGGGACTCCATTTGTAACTGGTTTAGAGCCTGACATGGCTCCAGCAATTCTGACCATGTGGGTTCTGTCCTTGAGCCAGTTTGCAACCCATCTTATGACATAGGGGTTTATATTTAAGCTGGAGAGTTTGTCTATGATGCCCGAGTGGGGTATTGTGTCAAAGGCTTTTGCGAGGTCCAGGTAGGCTCTGTGAACTACCTTTCCCTCATCAATGGCCTTGGTGACTGTTTCAAAGAAGTCGACCAGGTTCAAGAGGCAGGATCTGCCCTTAAAGCCGAATTGGGTGGGATCCAGTGTCTGTAGGTCCCCAATGTCTTTGTTTATGAGATCCATAATGATCCTCTCCATAGCTTTGCAGACCAGGCTAGTCAAGCTTATGGGGCGGTAGTTTCCAGGGTCCGTAGAAGCAACTCCTTTGTGGTGTGGGACCACTGTTGCTGTACGCCATTCTTTGGGTACATGTCCTGTAGTAAGGCTGAGATTGAACAGCAGCTTTATGTGAGGGTTTAGCTCTTCTTGGAGTTCATATAGCATGCAGCCCGGGACACCGTCTGGTCCCACTGATGCTGTGTTTTTTGCTTTGGAGAGGGCGGCTCTCACCTGGGCATCTGAGATGTCAGGGAGACAACACTCTGCTGGGATAGATATTTGTCCTTTTGGGGGGGGGGGGAGTTTGCACTGAACCGGTCTGCCAGGATATTGGCAATGTCTGTGGGTTCAGTGTATTTTTTGTCATTATGGACTAACTCTGAGCATATCTGGGAGTTGCCACCCAGGTTTCTAACATAACTAAAGAAAGCCTTATGATTATCTTTAGTGTCTTGTGCAATTTTTCTCTCGAAGCTGGCCTTGGATGATTTTATGAGTGATCGTAGTTTTTTGCTAGTACTGATTAGAGATGCCTTCCCTTTTAGGAATTTTGCTAGATCATGTAGTAGCTTCCTCCTTCTGTTGTATAGCTTGTTTATGGCTGGGGTCCACCAGACAGGATGCCTGCCTTTGGGGGGATTGGGTCTTGGTTTTATTTGGGATTGCATGATCCATGCATTCCTGGAGGTGTCCATAGAATGCGTTTATAAAGGATTCAGCAGATTGGGCTGTAGTTTCCACTGGCCCGGGGGCCATGAAGGATTCCACTTTGGTTTTAAGAAGTGTGAAGTTAGCTTTTGATAGGTTCTTCACTGTGGTCTTCTGTGCTGGGGTGGGGGCGGGATGTGGATTTCCAGTGAGATTAATTTATGGTCCGATCTTACCAATGAGGGGTATACTTCTGGTATGGAACATTGTGCCCCCATGTTGGTGAAGAAACTTATTACCCTCTCTCCTTTATGGTGCTCCTCTCCTCACTAATATCCAAAATTCTACAAAATCCAAACTTGATATGTGTTACAACAAAATAGCAAAATTTGCCACCAAGGCCAAATTCTCATCCCACCACTGTAAGTCACTGAAACAAATAGGGTGGCTGGAACTCCCCCACCATATCTCATTCACTCAACTAACTACAGTGCACAAAATAATCTACAGACGCACAGACTGTCCTGCTCTCTCAACTCTACTTGCCAAATGCCATCCTAGCAGGCATCTAAAATCTGAAAATCATCTACTTCTATAAGTAGATAAGCCCACCTTATCTACTGGTCATCCTCTCTAGCCGCCACAGTGGTACAGCGGTAGCACTGTTGCCTCACAGCAAGAGGTTCTCCCATTCGATTCTCAGCTGGAGTGCAGGGAGTGCCTTCTGTGTGGAGTCTGCATGTCCTCCCCGCGGTCGGGTGGCATTCGAAAGACATGCGTAAATGGGCGTGCCTTCGATGAAGGTTGGACGTCGAGCTGGCACCTCAGCATTCATGAAAATCTACTGCCAATCATTAGTGGACCGGAGTTCCGCTGTGTGACCCCTAACTGTGAAAAGCCGAAAGACAAACAACAACCTACTGGTCAACCCCTCTATTCCTTCACCGTCAGCAAACTATGGCACTCACTTCCACCTTCTATAAGAAACACAGACAGCACCACCACCTTCAAACAAATTCTGAAAAATCATATCAACTCTTCCTGGCTATGTTCCTACTCTATAACCTAACCTCTTCATTCTCATTATATGACTACTAAACTCCTATGTCTTTTGCTACTAGTGACTGATGATACTTTCTCCATATTTATTTTTTATTTTTATCTTCATTTGTTGATACTGGTATAATAATATACCTCTGTTTATACCTCTCTGACTGAATTAATTGAATTCTGCTTTAATGTATATTTTCTGTATATATCACTGTAATCAAATAAACTAGATTCCTGATTTTATGTACATATTCTGTATATGTTACTGTATTTACTATCTGTACCGCTGTTTCTACTTCTGTACCAATTAATGTTTATATTTTTTCTGTATCTATGTTCTTGTTGGAGGTTTTCTCTCCCCGGGCCTCCACTGAAAATGGGATCTTTTAGGCCCAGTGGACTTTCCCGGTAAACAAATGCAATAAATAAATAAATAAATAAATAAATAAGAACTGGGTTAACAGACAGGTTCCAGAGATGGAATTTTAGGCTAAGAGCTAGGTTAAGTGATTGGTGTCATATTTAAATAGGGTAAAAGTATTAGAAATGGAGACAATGTGAGATATTTAGTTGTAGAGAGAAGTTAAGAAATTACATAAATTTGCTGAATTACAAGAAACTCTAACAGATGAAGCAGAATCATGTTGCTCTGTCAAAGGAAACTTCAAGCGAGCTGAGAGGCCACAAAAATAACCTAGAGAAATTCTGAACATGAAACTAACTTTTTTGCAGGGAGACAAGCCTCTCCCACATCTCCATGTAGTGGAACATTCCATTCCACATTTATCGGTTCCAGAGTAAAAAAACAGCAAACTAAATAGCAAATCCCACTAGTGTTGAAAGTGGCTCTTAGCAAATTTACTTTGTGGCACTGGTGTTTGCTGAAAGGCTGTTTGAACAGCTGAGAAGCTCATTCTGCAGCTATCATAGAACATACCTGCAGGAAATGGAAAAACAAAACTGACCCATCAATGAGATTCCCCCTCATAGTTCCATGGATTCAGAAAGAATGGTTGTCTTGTAGATCAACTGATATTATAAGAAGTCACACATTACCATGAGGAAGTTCTTTGCTGAATCCCAGGTTGACAGAAATCTCAAGCAGTTATCAACAAAGTAGAAGGACCTGGAGGATCACACACAAACACAAGTTCAGAGATGCATTCATGAGTACTTCTCCAAATGTAACCTGATACCAGAGATGTGGTCAATGCAATAATGCTTGATGAAGGTGTGCACTGATGACTGACTGGCTGTAACAATGGTACCTATAATGGAAACATTTCTGAAACAAATACTGAATGCAGATGCTCCTCTGGTGAAGTAAATTTTTAAGCATTTCCTAATAGGTAGTTAGCAGCTTGATGGCAAAAAGCAACATAGGTAAGCAATCAACAAATAATCTCTGGTTCAAAGGAGACAAAAAGCTTGTCTGTCTTCTTAACTCATGTATCCACCCTGTGCATAACCTCAGCTGTTTTTGTGTCAAGGGGATGGAAGTTACCCATCTTCTCTGTTTTTTCCCCTGCAAAAGAAGATGAATCAGACAACTGTGAACCCACTTTTCTAAGGAAATGAAGGCTTGAGCAGACATATACTATGTCCTTTAGAGAAACTAGGTATGGTTTCCTATATTTAAGTGACAAAAGTGCTGACATCCTTCCTGCCGTTTACTGCTATAAGGAAAGCATTCTCCAAACAATGAACTTCAATGTCAGCGAGCTAGTAGGTTCAAATGACAGATGGGCAAAAGCCTGTCAACAATGAAGTTTCAAATCTTACATATCAGAGGTGTTCTTCAAAGGAGGATGAAGATGTACCACTCCCAGCCACTACTGGCTGACTCATAAAAAGTTATGAAGGACACATGCAAATGATGCTTAATTCATGCAGGGGTTTGACTTAAGTCAAGTCCACCTGCAAACTGAATGACAGGGGTGGTACTTGTCCCGTTTAAACTGAGAAATCATTCTACATGAAGAATAAGATGTGCTGAGTTGAAGACTTTTAGTAGCCTCAATAAGCTTTGAGAACTCAGCAGACAAACCTACACAATCATGGATCTACATCGAAAGCTAGGTCTGGAGGTGGAGTCACTGTCATCCCAACAGTGAATATCATTGACTTGCAATGCAAAAGTTTCCTTACCACCAGCGATTTTTGTGCCTAAAATAACACCAATCTCAGTCACAACATTTGATAAGAATAAGTTTATCCCCACATAGACTTTGTGATGAGATGAGGAATCACATGAATGCATAAAGGAGTCTCCATTCCATGGAAAAGAGAACATACTCACAGCCACCTTCCCTTTGCTCTGCTGCACTGAGTGGAGGAGGAGAGACAGAAAGAGGACTGCTTTCTCCTGCAAAGTGAATAGGTTCATCTCCAGACTACTGTACCCTCCCAGAGGGGAATGACTAGGTACACCCTCTGAATTTAGTTACAGGAGAGAGCTTAAGTAGCAGCTCAGACCAGCCACCAGCCTGTTCACTTCCTTGAGGAAGTAAGCCTCTGAGAGGGTGGACTGTTTATTGACCACTATATGACAAGAATTGCCTCACTAAACGGGGGGGGGGGTATACCCATGTGCCTCCCTGCTTGATAAGGTACCACATGGTGGACTGGCTGTCTGACTGGATGAGGAAAGGCTCAAGAAGCAGGTTGATCTCCAAGACTGTTATGGCAGGCTTACTTCAATCAGCTCTAAATGGATGATGTGGAATACTTATTTTAGTGGAACCCAGTCTCTGAACTATATATGAATCTAGGTGACTTCTCCATTTTCCAAATGATGCCCACCAGTAAGACTTGTGATGGGTACAGCTGCAGAAGTGGTCTTCAAAATATTTTTCCTAGAGAAGAAAATACATTTTTGAATGCTGAACAGGTTAAGTGTGAAACACAAATCTTTAACTAAGAGGGAGTGAGTCAGCAAGTCGAAGGGGGGACATCTTCTCAAACTTCTAAGAATAAAAAAAGCCCACTGAAGGACTGTGACGATCAAATATTTTCCACTGTGCTAAAAAATGCTTGAGTGACAGTAAAAAGAACCAAAGAGCAAACTAGAAGAAGCATAAGTACCTTGTATTTGAAACAGAGTCCAGTATTTGGGAGTTTGATCACATCAGGAAGAAGAACAGCAGCAATGAGAAATTAGTGAATAAATGTCAAACCTAAAATTGGTATCCAAGTAATGGCCAAGCCAAAATGCAAGAAAAATGTGTAAGAATTTCAAAATGTACTTGACACACCACGGCTGAAATAATAAAACAACTTTAATAAAAATAATAAAATGTATATGGTGAGCATTTTTGCGACTGCACACCGCTTCTTCAGACCAGTCAAGTTACAAGAGTGTGACACAGTTGCTTTTAAAATCAGAAACAACCAATCAGCTACTAATACTCAAATTAGGAGAATCATTCTCATCCAATCAAAACACTAAACACAAATCAAAGTACAGATTTAGGCTGTAACAACAAACCAAATACAACAGGAAGAAATGTTTTCATATATAACAAACTATAACCATGAAGCTGTTAAAAGGATGTAGGTCAGTGGCAGTATGATATGCTTTGTATACATGAAGTCCCCGATTTAAATGATGCTTTACCTGTCAAAACTGTACTAAAGAATTATGGTTTGAGACACTGAGTTTGCTGTAAGTGCTGGAGACTGAACCTGGAACTTCATGTATACAAAGCTTAGCTTACTATGAATGAAAGCAACACTTCCTGCTTTAGGTTGATTGGCCAATATGGCTCAACTTGAATTGTGATTTCTGCGTATAGCTAATGATTTTGACTGGCTATGTGGCATAGATCTGTAGATTGATTTGTGTTTTGATTGGATGAGAATGATTCTCCTAATTTGATTATTAGTAGTTGACTGGTTGTCTCTGTAAAATTAAGTGCGTCACACTTTTGTAATTTACTGGTCTGAAGTGGTGTGTTGTGCCACGAAAGCACTCATCATATACATTTTATTATTTTTATTAAAGTTATTTTATTATTTCAGCCGTGGTGTGTCAAGTATGTTTTGGAATTCTTAGTGAATAAATGGGACAGCCGAAAAGCTTCAATATCATAAGATATAATGTAGACACATGGATTGTTGTTCTGCACGCTGAAAAAGACTGAAGGCTTGTTGACTGAATTAACATGGTAGGAGAATATGCAAGCAATAATGCCTGACAGGGTGTGTATTAATGTGTAATTAAAGTGTGCCCAGGCATGTTATGAGGCCAACACCGCAGGAAGAAGGCTTCTACAGCCCTGGAAGGTAATTACATATTAACACACACCTTGGTGGGCATTATTGTGCTTAGAGAATGGGATCTCTGTAAAATTGTTGTGTTTTACCTGCTTATTTATTTTTTTAAGTACTACATTTTTTTATAATGTAAAATTATTCCTCCGTCTAATGTTTCAAACTTGCTGTAGTATATATTAACGGTGTTGGAGGCAGCATTTTACAACAAACATATAAAAAATAATATAGTGCTTAAAAATAATATTCAAGTAAAACCACAATTTTACATTAAGCCCATTCTCTCATACACACACAGTCTTTTCTGCTTTTCACACACACACATTCACTCACACAAGATCAGTCTCACCCTCTTTCACAATCTCTCATAGTCTCTCCACTGCTTTCATACATGCATTCACTCACACAAGGTCAATCTCTCTCGCACACAGGCTCCTCTGCTTTCATACATGCATACAAGATCACTCTCTCTCTCTTGATCTTTCTCACACACACAGTCTCCTCTACTTTCATACACGCATTCAGTCACACAAGATCACTCTCGTTTCACACACACACACACACACACACACACACACACACACACACACACAAAACCTCTTTTTTTTTTTTTTTTTTTTTTTGCTGAGCATAAAATAATGGCGGTCATTAGGTTTTCTAATGGTGACTCTTGAAATTCAGTCACTTTTTACTGTTATATCTAATAGTTATGGCAATGATGCCCTAAGGGAACTGCTGGTCAAAAATGGGCAATACTCTGCTAGATTCAGTGAAACTTATATGAGAACTACTCCAGTTAATACTAGATAATAATTATTTTGTTTTCAATGAAAGAATTTACCATCAAATATCTGGCATCGCAATGGGTACTCCCATTGCTAATACATATGCCAACCTAGTACTGGATAAATGGGAGACTGAATTTATATATCATGGCCCACAGCAATATTCTCAGAATATTAGTTGCTTTCAAAGATATGTGGATGATTTGTTTATTGTTTGGCATGGTTGTAGGGATGAACTAGATGTGTTTTTAAACTATTTAAACAACAGCACTGAATTTTTACATTTTTCTATGACATGTTCAGATACTAGCATCAACTTTTTGGATGTGAGAATTTTGTTTGATGGTACTGAAATTCAAACTACTGTTTATAAAAAACCTATACATGGGAATAAATTTATCCATCGAAACAGTATGCATGCACCACGTGTTTAAAAGTGTCACAAAAGCTCAGTTTGTTAGCATTAGTAGAATTAATACTTCTATAGAAGAATGTAAGAAACAAATGCAGGAGCTGAATTTATGGAGAGGGGCTATAATAGGGAGTCCCTAGATATGGAAATTGAATATGTCTTGAGCTGTAGGGATGATAGTTGTTGTTCCTTCAGCTTTTCCTGGTTAGGGGTCGCCACATCGGAACTCCGGTCCGCTAATGACTGGCAGTAGATTTTCATGGTGCCGAGGTGCCAGCTCGACGCCCAACCTTCAACAAAGGCATGCCCATTCACGCATGTCTTTCGAACGCCACTCAACCGCGGGGAGGACATACAGACTCCACACAGAAGGTGCGTCAGCCGAGAATCGAACGGGAGAACCTCTTGCTGTGAGGCGACAAGGCTACCACTGCACCACTGCAGCTGTCAGTTGGGATGATAGTACTAAACCTTATTTCACTATGAACACAATGGAAGTACCCTTTACAACTAAGGAGACCAACTTAGACGTAGATAAGCTACGTTTTATTACAGCTTTCAACAGAGCTACTTCTGAGGTAAGAAGAAGAATAATAATTGGCGTATATTAACATCTCGACCTGAATTATGCCCCATAGTTGGCATAAAACCCAGTTTCTCATACAGAAACTGTCAGAGTTTAAAGCAGAAGTTATGTTATAAAGACATGTGTCAAGAACACGGGGGGGTAACAGCAGCTAAAATAGTACCTTTCCTTGCTACAATTGTACCTGTAGTGAAGTCATTAATAAAAATAATACTTTTCAACACCCAATAACTAGGAAGAATTATATATTTTCTGGCTTAGCAACATGTATTACAATGAATAAAATATACCTGGCTACCTGTAATAGATGTCAGGCATTTCATGTTGGGAAATCTACCAGAAAACTGAAGGAAAGAATAACTGAGCACCATTCAGAAATAAGAAATACTGACACCGATTCCTTGGCTAAGCGTATCAGTACATATGGAAATGAACATAAATTCTCTTTTAGGGTGATAGAGTATGCAAGTATATACCAGGGGGAGATCTTAACAATAAGCTTGAGATGAAGGAATATCAATGGATAATACACATTTGTGCTGATGTATTACCAGGTTTAAACCAGACAGTTTCTTTAAAACCTGTACTAAGGTATAAACAAATGTGTTTGAAATAGAGTTCTATGCTTCTGCAATTATTGTTTTTAACTAGGATCGATTGTTTAATTGAATAATTAATGGCTTTGTGATTTTTTGATAGTATATAAAAATGGTTAGTATGTGTTAGTATTTTATACACTGATGAAGGGTTTGTTTGACCTGAAAGTAAAATGATCATCCTCAGTGCTCAGAAAGCTGCTTCAACCTCAGTGGGATAAAAAAAAATGCTCCTTTGGCCAGATCCAACTCCCTTAATAAAAAAAGAGCAAATGAGCTGAGTGGAATACTCAAAGCCAACTGAGTGGATGACACCAAGGAGGCAGAGGTTTCCAAGGCTGACATCACCGACAAAACCAGAGGAGCCATCCACCCAATCCCTCTGCTCTGAGACTCTGTCATATCATCCAACAAGAGTCAAGGTAGTTGAGTCATATTCAAAATCCCAGAGAAGTCTGGGTCAATAACTCTCAGGCTGCAGGATCTGGGTGAACAAATGGATCCAAGGTGACCAATGCCAAAGCATGGAGCAGTGAGGGAGGCTGAGCCACAGCAAAGTACATGGATCTGATCGTATTTGGAGATGATAGAGTTGCAATGACCACATCTCAATTTCAATTCTGAGAAACCACTACAAACAGGCGATCCAAATCAACTTCAGTGTAATTTTTGTAGGATTTAAAGGACCGTGTGGCGAGAGCCAAAGAAAGTCTAAAGACAGTTTTTTTCCATTCTGTTGGGGGAGGCTTGATTAGTAATAGGCATACACTAGACGTTCAGGATCCGGAGGTGGAGTATTCATCAGAATTTGGGCCACATGTTCTGTGAGCCGTAGAGTCTTCGGAGTTGGACTTGGGCCCAAAGACACAGAATAATGTGTCCTTGGCTTTCGGAGCTTTGTTTGAGGGTTTCTCAATTTTGACAGGTTCTTGATCCAGATGGAGTCCTTTGAACAGAACTTTATTCCTCCTGTCTGAAAGGGCTCTGGGCCAAAATGCAATACATTTGTCATACAAGGCATTAAGATGTGCTACCCCCCTAAACAGACCACACTAAACTCATGGGAGTCTTGTGGGGGGAATTTTATGCCAACATTTTGAGCATTTCTTAAAGCTGGAAGCATTCTGAAACACTATAATAAGAGCAAACATACTGCACTATATCTACACGAATGCAGCTACATGTACACACAATAAGAGAGAAACACAATGTTTTAAATAGTCAGATATCCAAGTCTAGTTGAGAATTCCACACAAATCCTACTAGAGCTATATTCTTCTTCTTTCGGCTGCTCTCATTAGGGGTCGCCACAGCGGATCATCTGTTTCCATTTCTTCCTGTCCTCTACATATTGCTCTGTCACACCAACCACCTGCATGTCCTCTCTCACCACATCCATAAACCTTATCTTAGGCCTTCCTCATTTCTTGTTACCTGGCAGCTTCATCCTCAGCATCTTTTTCCAACATACTCTGCGTCCCTCCTCAGCACATGTCCAAACAAGCATAATCTTGCCTCTCTGGCTTTGTCTCCAAACCTTCCAACCTGTGCTGACCCTCTAATATACTTATTCCTAATCCTGTCCACCCTTGTCACACCTAGTGCAAATCTTAACATCTTTAACTTTGCCACATCCAGCTCTGACTCCTGCCTTTTTGTCAGTGCCACTGTCTCCAACCCATATAACATAGCTGGTCTCACTACCCTCTTGTAGACCTTCCCTTTCACTCTTACTGGTACTCGTCTATCACAAATCTCTCCTGACACTCTTCTCCACCCACTCCATCCTGCCTGTACTCTCTTCTTCACCTCTCTTCCACACTCACCATTACTCTGAACTGTTGATCCCAAGTACTTAAATTCATCCACCTTTGCCACCTCTACTCCCTGTATCCTCACCATTCCTCTATCCTCCCTCTCATTCACACACATATATTCTGTCTTAGTCCTGCTGACCTTCATTCCTCTTCTCTCTAGAGCATATCTCCACCTCTCCAGGGTCTCCTCCACCTGTTCCCTACTCTCACTACAGATCACAATGTCATCTGCAAACATCATAGTCCACGGGGACTCCTGTCTGATCTCGTCTGTCAATCTGTCCATCTCCAATGAAATAAGAAAGGGCTCAGAGCTGCTGATCCTTGATGTAATCCCACCTCCACCTTAAACGCATCTATCACTCCCACTACAGACCTCACCGCTGTCACACTACCCTTGTACAAATCCTGTACCACTCTTACATACTTCTCTGACACTCCCAACTTCCTCATACAATACCACAACTCCTCTCTAGGCATCCTGTCATATGCTTTCTTTAAGCCCACAAAGACACAATGCAACTCCTCCTGACCTTCTCTGTACTTCTCCATCAACACTCTCAGAGCAAACATCGCATCTGTGGTGCTCTTTCCTGGCATGAAACCATACTGCTGATCACTAATCATCACGTCCCTTCTTAACCTAGCTTCCACTACTCTTTCCCATAACTTCATGCTGTGACTGATTAATTTAATCCCTCTGTAGTTACTACAGCTCTGCACATCACCCTTATTCTTAAAAATTGGTACCAAAACACTTTTTATCCATTCCTCAGGCATCCTCTCACTTTCCAAGATTTCCTCTCACTTTCCAAGATTTCATTAAACAATCTAGTTAAAAACTCCACTGCCAATTCACCTAAACACTTCCATGCTTCCACAGGTATGTCATCTGGACCAACAGCCTTTCCATTCTTCATCCTCTTCATAGCTATCCTTACTTCCTCCTTGCTAATCCACTGCACTTCATGATTCGCTATCCACACATCATCCAACCTTCTCTCCCCCTCATTCTCTTCATTCATCAGCCCCTCAAAGTTCTCCTTCCATCTGCTCAACACACTCTCTTCACTTGTGAGTATGTTTCCCTCATTATCCTTTATCATTCTTACCTGCTGCACATCTTTACTCAGTCCCTCTGTCTAGGCAATCAATACAGGTCCTTTTCTCATAAGGATTAAGTTGCACAAACTTAGATTCCTACTAAACTATTGACAGAAATATATTAATGGATCAAAATGACACAAAGCCACAGGTGGAACGGGTGAAGTTAGTTTTAAAAATCTAAAGTAAAAATATGAAATATTTCTATACTACTACTATAGAAAGAATTTCTACTATATAACAAAGCCCATGGACCACACAGAGCTAATTTTACCTAGCTTTTACTAAGAAATAAAAGGCAGACACTTATCTACCTAAATCCTTGTTCCTTCTCTAAGAATGAGCAAACAAAATATGGGTTAGTCAGGGAGGAGCAGGGTACTATGGATAAGAGTTTAGGAAGGGCTCAAGGCTGGATCACTAAATCAGACAGACTGGACCAAAGTCGGGGCTCAAGGATCCATATGTTGGATCAGACATAGTGAATGAATAGGATCTGTCATTACATGGGCATAATACTCGTCATAAAAGCTGCTTTGTCAGTATTAACATAAAATGTAAATAGCCTTGCAGGTATAGCCAACAAACCAAAGTGTACTGACCTCTTATAAGTAGAGTTGGGTACAAGTATTAATATTACAGGAGATGTATTTGCATAGAGCTGAGCATGTGAATTTGACAAAGAATGGATTACAGGATGAACACTCAGCACAGTATCAGAGACAAAGGAGAGTAATAATACTGAAAAAGGAGAGTAATAATACTGATTGTGACAGGAGTTCTAAATGTGACACAGGAGTTCTAAATGTGACACAGGAGGAGGAAAAACACAGTAATGAGAGATTTTTGGTAGTAAGGAATTATGGAACTTAGGAGAATTCTGGGAGAAATAAGCAGCTTTCACCAGGGAATATTTAATGGAGGGGACTGGTACCTGATCTGCAATAGTAAGGATGTATCATGGAATCCTGGAAGGGAAAATAAAATAAAAGTTAGTAGCACTCTAAGGAAGTACACAATAATATTTAACACTGCAGATGTGAATTTAAAAGCAGGAACTCAGAGAGAGTTTGCATATTACTGAAACATGGCAAGATGACAGCAGTAATGTAAGCAGCTAAAAACAGAGTTCTGGGTTGAGAACAGCTTAAAACAGTAAAGGCCTGCAAACTACTGTAAAATAGTAACAGAAATTGGTAGGTGAAATATCTATGACAAGGTTTAAAACAATTATTCTGTGAAAATAACTTTGGAGCAACTGATTTGTTGGCTCAACATTTGAGGCAACAAATGGTTAAAAGGATAACTAACAAGAATTGTGATAATGGCAGGACAGATGTTTACTCAGGAAAGATTATGAATGCAACTGTAAATTATTCCACTAAACTATATAAGCAAGCTGTAGAGGTTGAGAACAATGAAAAGGAGATGGTAAAATATTTAAGACAATTAGAACTTCCTCAGTTAACAGAAGTAAAAACAGGGATAGGTATTAACAGCAAAAGTAAGGGAAACAAATTAAAAAAGCAGAGAGAGAAATGAGAATAAAGGTAAAAGCCTCAGTAGTGATAGGATATCGACAGAAGTGTAGAAAAAGAAGCAGCATTAGAAACAAAGTCTAGCTTGTCCTTTTTAACTATATTTATCTGGATGGGGATTGTACCTTTTACTAGGAAAGAAGTGATAGTGGTCGTTATATGAAGTAGGGGGAAGATCTTCAGCGATGTACTGTACAGGCTCATAGGCCGTTTCAAGCAGGAATGGGTTTGGCCAGAGTGACTGACAAGCCTTATGCCTGTGATGTGATATGCAAATGATGAATGACTGGCATGACATGCAGATTTGAAAATGACATTATGCATACATTGATTGTTGATTAGTTTCTTTGTAAAGTAAGGTGGTTTCAACATAGTATTGTATAAGCACTTTGTCTATATTCACGTGTTTGCGCTTGTCTAGCCCTGAAAGACACTTTATTTAGACCAGTGTTTACTATTAAAATACACTGGAATGTTTCTCAAGGAAGAGGAGTAGAGTATGAGACTGACTGTGACAACAGGAAGATTCATTGTGTAGTCTTTGTTTACTCTCTTCCTCAATGTAGTGCAAACCTGGAGTTGGTAAATTCAAGTAGCAGGGTGTGTTGGGGGGCAGTGCCCTCACAAGGGGCTGCAGGGAGGCTTCCCCCTGCAAAAGAAAAGGGAATAATTAATATTTGCTTGTAATCAAGGAAAACCAAATAATTATAAAAATCAATTTATAATCAAAGAAAAAAAATAGGCGCATATATATGAGGCAACCGGCAAGGCACGCTTCGTTCAAATGAATATTCATGTGGCCGAGAAACCCATGCAATGTTTACTCATGAGTACTTTTTGACATTAACCTGCTGCTGGGTGTTGGCCGGCTCTTGCTACTGCGCATCCGGTGAGCCAGTAAATGGCCAGATCTTCTTGATCTAGGGTCACTAAGACCCATTTTGATCCTGTATCATGACTACAAAGTGTTTATGATAATTTTTGCAAAACGAATAGCAAGATATTACCAAGAACATCAAGCATGGATCAGTGTGGCTTTACTGAAGGTAACCATACATCTGGCAATATTAACAGAACACTTACAATTTAAAAGGATGCATTGGACAACAGTAATACATTAATGTTAACAGGGCTGAATGCTGAAAAAGCATTTGACTGCGTGTGTTGAGAATTTATGAAGAAATTTTTTTGAGGCACTTGGGTTTCTACAAACATTAGCAACCTTAATATTTAATGTCTACACAGGAGCTCAAGCTATGGTGAAGTGTGGTAGTGAGCTAACACATTTAAGTCTTAAAAGAGGAACTAGACAAGGGTATCCATTTTCACCATTACTCTTGTCTTTATATTTAAAGCCATCAGCCAGAAATATAATACAATCAAACATAACTACAGGTACATGGAGAAATATTAATGAGAAAATAACCCTTTTTGCAAATTAAATATCACAACTTGCCAGTCTAGTACTTGATATAAAATTATATTTGATAGACTGAGATATTTTAATACTATAGTAGACTATACAGTAAATTAAGCAAAAACAAAGACTATACTAATGAATTTTGCCATAAAACATGACTTGCTATACAACTCTCCCTTTTTGTGGGGTCATAAGTTGATGCACCTGAGAATTTGGTTGAAACAGGATATTGAACAAGCAGCTAGAGAAATGTGGAAAAAAAATTACTCAAAAGATTATAAGAGAAGATTATTTACTTATGGACATCAACAAAAAGATACGTGTTACTAAGATGATTTTTGGTCCCACTGGTTCTTTATGAAGTTCAGGTTTATATGCATCAATTGAGAGATGAAATATGTAACAATATGAAAAATAAAAGGAGTTTCTTTGGAATAACAGCAGAGAAAGAGTGCAATGGGAAAAAAGAACAGCTGTGTAAACTCTTACCATAACCATAGATGTCCTTCTCTTCTATGTTGCAGTATTCCAAACCCTTGGGTTATCCTCTGCTTACTACCCAAATGTCCAGCCAGTATACAGAAGTTTCTAGTCACTGCTAAGTACATGGGATGTTGAGTGTGGGCCATAAAAGTGATGCCTGCAAGTACCATTCCTCAGAAGTGAACACCTCAGTCGGACCCCAGTCCCAGGATAGCTGTATGAGTCCAGTGTCATTCAAGAAGGGACAGTTTATTAAAAGAAGGGGGGAGGAGGGAGGGAAGGAACATTGCAACATGGAAGAGAAGGACATCTATGGTTATGATAAGATTTTACACAACTATTCTATGTCCTGTTCTCATGCAGCAGTATTCCAGACCCTTAGGTGAGTGCCAAAGCTCAAAGGGAAGAAGAGGGAGGAGGCTTGGAACTGCTTTCTACAAATCCATGAAGGATTGCCCTGGAAAATCCCGCTCTAGATTTGGAAATGTGGTCCGGTCTATAATGTTTGGTAAAGGTATGGACAGAAGTCCATGTAGCTGCCTCTAAAATGGTGGCAGTGTCCAGTCCCTTGAAGAAGGCTCCAGATGAAGCCATAGCTCTAGTAGAGTGAGCCTCAATTTTGGATCTTAGATGTTTCCATGGTAAGTGTAGCAAAAGGTAATGGCCCTGGAAATCCAGGCAGAAATAGTCTGTTTTGTCACTGCTTTTCCCAGAACCATGGGACAAAAGGAGACAAACAATTGGTCTGATTTCCAAATTGACTTGGTCTTGTCAATGTAAAATCTAAGCTGTCTGTGAACATCAAGGGAATGTAAGACTCTCTCACTGTCATTCTCTGGATGTAGGAAGAAGGTAGGCAGATGAATGGCTTAGTTTAAGGATAACTCATTGATCACTTTGGGCATGAAGGAAGAATTGGTCCTAAGAGTCACCCTATCCTTCTGGAAGGTATGAAAAGGAGGAATAACCATGAGGGCCTGTAGCTCTGACACTCTTCTGGCTGATGTCAAGGCTACCAAGAGTATGGTTTTCCAAGTACAGTGTTTCACATAAGCCTTAGATGTTGGCTCAAAAAGGGCTACTGTGAGCCTCTCTAAAACATACTTCAGCTCCCATGGTGGTAGAACCAGCTTCCTAGGGGGCCTGAGATGCAGCACTCCCTTTAAGAATAACTTTACAGGTAGCTGAGCTGCTAAAGGGGGATCTAGAAGCAGACAAGCAGAAATAGGAGCAACGCGGGCATTAACAGAGGAATATGCCAACCCTGTATGCAAGAGTTCACACAGATATGACAGTACCAAGGGAACATCACCTTGAAATGGGTTCAACTGTCTTTGTAGATACCATATGGAGAATCTTTTCCACTTAGACAAATAAGATCTCCTGGTATTAGGTTACCTGGCCTCATGCAGGACTGTAAGAACGTCCTCTGTGTAAAGGTGTCTGTAAGGGATCAGAATTCTGTAAAGGTGTCTGTAAGGGATCAGAATTCTGTCACCCACAGGGTAAGGTTTAGACACTGTAGGTGGGAATGGATTAGGGATCCTTTGTGCTGTTATGAGAAGGTTGACTCTGAGGTAACTTGTGATGATTTTCCCTGGCTAAATGCAGGAGGGGGAACCAAGGCAGTCTTGGCCAAAAAGAGTCACCACAAGATTTTTGGTTTGTCCTGATGGATTTTCAGTAGGACTTTTTGAAGAAGTGAGAAGGGAGGAATGCATAGAGAAACATCTCCTTCCATGAGAGTGAGAAGGCGTCTGCTGCCCTTGCCAGGGGACTGGGTAGCCTGGTGTAAAATAATGGAAGCTGTCTGTTCAGAGTGGAGGCAAACAGATCTGTGGTATTACCCAACTTGTACTGTCAAACAGACTGTTGACGAACAAAGACTTAAAGGGCTCCGCAAAATCACACAAGTGCATCCAGATGTGTCGCCTTATGGAAATGCCTGAACCTGCAGCTCTAGCTGTCCCTTCAGCTACATGAGAAATCTGTCTCATGGATGAACTGGATTTGGATTGTAGGGTAGCCAGCTGAGAAGACACAGATGCCTGCACTTCCTCAGAAATGGGTCCTGCAAGGTTATCTGAAAGTTCTTTGATCAGGACCCTCTACAGTCTCATAAAATTTGCCAGGTAATTCAAAGACCATAAAGTAAAGGTCAATGAAGCATAAACTCGCTTTCCAAATCTAACCATCACTGAGACTCCTTGTTGGAAGGATGGACACAGGAACTCTCCTTAGCAAGCTCCTTCTTAGTTGCTGCCGCCATGACCACAGCATCAAGAGACAAATGGACCAAAATTGCTCATCTTCTGGAACTGTTCTAATTTTTTCTGGTCTCTGGGGAACTGGTTCAACAGTATCAGGTGCCTTCCATACACACTGAGAGATCAACACAATGAGCTCATCAGTGGGTGGAGTTACCCAGGAGGTAGACAGGCAAGTTCCAAAAGCCGCCAGGTACATCAACTCCTTGGGCGAAGAATTGCTGGACTTCCAGTTACCTCTTCGTTTTAAGATTTCTAGGATGTCTACAAAGGAGCATCATCAGGAGGAGACCTTGGGGATTCTTCACCTTCATTGATGTAGGTGTCTTTTGTGATGGATTCTTCTGGGAAATCCAAGTGCTTTCCTCTTGCACTTCCTCCTAGGGATCTCATCAGTAGGATTTTCTGGAGAAGTGTCTGAAGAAGGAGGGATGTCCTATTGGGAAGCCTGGGGTTTTGCTATTCACTGTCCTCATGAAGAGAAGGGTTGAGGCTTTGTGCACATACATGGCTGGGGACCAGAGGGGGTAGGAACTGTCTGAATTTCTACAATAGATATGGCTATCTCCAAGACCTCAAAAGCTGACCTCCCCAGAGAGGAATAGGACTCTGGCTCAGAAAGAACAGACCTCTAAAACATAGTCCTGCCCTGCTCCGAAGAGTGTCTCTCTGAGGTCAAAGGTGAAGCTGAGCTCATCCACTCCAAGGCTTTGTGCCACAGAAAAGGCAGCAAAAAGTTTGGAGTCCACATTAAGGGCCTGGAACCGAACAGAGAACTAAGGGGCTGAGAGGTTTCTGCTTCTAAATGGACCGAAGAGCTCAGAGCAACTCTCAAAGTTGAAGACGATAACTTTGGATCTGAGGATGACTCAACTCTAAGTGCCCAGAACCAATTGGAGAACTACGGGGCTGAAAGGTCTCAGTTTCCAAATACACCAGAGAGCTCAGAACAACTCTCAAAGTCGAAGATGACAACTTCAGATCCAAGGATGATGGTGTCAGCAGATTCAGATCCAAAGACCCTGAAGCTTCTGAAGAAGTCAAAGGAGGATGCAAGGTTGGAGTAGTGGTAATGCGTGGCTCCAGCCCCAAGGGGGTAGGGGGCTGAAGGATCTGGTGTAAGTCCCTGCGCCCAGAGAATCTTCCTCACCAATCTCTCCACATCGCCTTCTGTGATGCTCTTGGAAGAATGAGTGGAAACTATGGAAGGAGATTTCAGTCTTTGCAAAAAGGCAGAAGGTACTCTAGATGGAACCAGGTCTACAGAAAGCGAGTACCTAGTCCTTGGCAAGAAAATTACACTCTGCGCTAATTGATTGAACTTTAGGTTCCAAAGGTTTTAGCGCTGAAGTAGACTTGTCTAATAAAGTCTTCGGGTCTGACATAGATGTTGGCCCCAAAGCACGTCTAGATTTAAGTTTTGGTGCCGAATGATCAGTTGGCACTGGGGACACGTCTGTTTTTACTCGGATCCAATAAGGAAGTAGGAAACAGGTTTATTTGCCTCTTTGCTGTTGGGGCGAAAGGAGAAGTCCGCACTGACACAAGTCTTTTCTTTGCCTTCTTGGTAGCTTTTGAGGAGTTGGGGCGAAAGGAGAAGTCCGCACTGACATAAGTCTTTTCTTTGCCTTCTTGGTAGCTTTTGAGAAGGTCAAACAAGAAGGGCTAAAAATATCAGATTTGCCCTTTTTTGTTTTCTGAAGGGGAAGCTCCAGATAAGGCCTTGCTAAAAGAGGAAGGTAACAGCCTCTTTAAAATGAGTTTGTGCTTTTGTTTATTTAATGTTGTATGAGAAAAACCATGATGCACAGAAAAATCTTCTTGAAGGTGAAATGGGCCCAAACAATATACACAGATATTATGAGTATCACAATAGGGTATTTTATGGCCACACTTCAGAATTTTTTTAAAACCAGCCAGTCCTTTATCCTTCATTTATAACTGTTCTACACAGAAAAACAAGTATAGGGGAAAAAAAGAGGGGTTTTTTTGTAAAGGCAAGGAGAGAGAGGAAAATGATATCAATAATGATGTATCAGAAACACATCGAGTGCAACAGAAAACTAACAACAGTAGCTAGAGTAAGAAAGTACAGCAATAGAAGAAAAAATAAGTCAATTATAATTAGAACAGACTCTTAAGTAGTTGTTAGGTAAGGGAAACAATGGTAGTTAATGAGATAGGTGAAAAGTTACAGATTTTTAAAAGAAAGAGGAAAATTACAAAAATGTATGACTTATCTGCTCAAGAACACTAAGTAACCATGTCTATCTTGCAAAGCTGCAAATGAGATAGATTCGAGGGATTGAATCTGAACCCACAGGTTGGGGAGAGAATGAAAACTGGCAACACGGATGGAACGTTATACTGAGTATATAACTTCTTTTTTAAATTCCTTTAGTCTTGTATACAGGTCAGGTATATTTTATCAACTAGAACAGAACTTATGGATTGGCTTCATTTTTTGAATTTTGGATCTTTTTGGCTGTTGCACCTTGTAATACATGCAGAGTTCAGTTTTGGGATACTTGCGCCTTGCCGTGCATTCAGTTTTGGATACTTTCATTTGTTTCTTCTCTGTTGGCCTTTGGATTATTTTTTATCCTGCAATTTGCAGGATAAATTGTAATATATTTTGCATAATAAATCCAAACATTCCAACTCGGGCTAACATGAGTGCTGGCTTCATTTTTTTCAATTCTGGTTGCTTTTTGACCATTGCATCTTGCCGTACTTGCAGAGTTCAGTTTTGGAGAATGAAAATTGACAACATCCCATCATATTTTCACTGCTTGTATCCAGAAATCCATAACCCACAACAAACTGCTTCCAGTTACTTATTTTTTGTACCATCTTCTCTTTAGTCTCTTCTCATATAGCCTTAGCTGCCATAACAAAATTATTTTTAATCCGTACACCTAAATAACTGATCTTATCATGTTTCTATAAGTACTGAACTGCTGAATCAGTTCATGTGTAGGTGCACAGTATGGTACTACAGCTTTTCTTTTATCTTCATTTATTTAATATTGTGATTTGAAACTGTTTCAAAATGGCCCACAGCACCAAAATGTCCTTTCACAGACTTATCAAGTACAAAATATTATCTTCTACAAGTAAGGCTAAAATGTCTTGATTATGACGCAAATTATATCCTTAAAATTGTGAATCCTTTACTTCATTTGTTAGCAGCTTTAAATGCAAAAGAAATTACAGAGGAGAAAAAGCAAATCCCTGTCTGGTTCCTCTGTTCAAGTACAGCTTGTAAGAGAGGAGCACTTCACCAAAATTCTAGCCTCTGACCCTTCATATATCTTTATTATTAACCGTTTGTTTCTACTATGGTGCACAAATGCTACCACCACCATACTCAAAATCCCAACCAACTCTACTTAATGTTTTTGCTGCTTCAAGACTCAGCAACTGTGGTGTTTTCTTACTATCCACTTCTGTCTGAATTACCATTGTTCTACTGAAGTTATCATACGTTTGCCTTCCTTCCACAAAAACACAGTGATCCATCTCTATTTATTGTGGTCAAAATCTCTGCTTTTTTTTTTAGCTAACACAAACATTTATAGTCATGGTTTAAAACTTAAACGGGTGAATATGAAACCTGATCTATAGGGTTTTTACCTCTTTTGGCAATACTGTCAACACTACTTTCTTCTAAGATGCCATTACCCCCCTTCCTTTAAATATTGTAGAATAAAGTCTTGTAGAATAAAGCCTCCAAGCTCTCTGCCACTGCCCCCCCCCCCCCAACAGATCTCCTAAGGAATACCATCTGATCATGGAGACTTCCACGCTTTGTTCATCACTGTTTTTTTTCACCTCTTCCTATCTTAGGTATTAAGTATTAAGCTTTATCTTCCATTAACCTTGGCATAATTAGGTCTTCTATAAATATTTCCATTTGGAGGCATACTGATGCAGGTGCCTGCCAAACAGCCTGCTGTCCCCTAGGGTTCTTTGGAGGACATAGATGTTATTTGTCCGCCCTCCCTGCAGTTGATTACTGCAACTATAGGCACAGCACGGAGTGCTTCTTTGTGCCTGATGTGAATATGCAGTCGCCATGCGACTCTGCAGCTGAAATGCAGTTTGGCCAATCGCCTATTAACAAATGCCAACTCAGGAAAATATCCTACTACTTAGAAGCCAATACTGCTTTACTACACATAACCTGCTTCTGTCCTTTAAGTGAGAACTTCAGAAATGGATACAGTTACCTGTGACAAGGCTTTAAGTGGACAGTCAGTAAATAAAAGTTACTGTCTCTTTTTATTGTTATCAGCCCCTCAGCTGGTGTACTCATACATACTACTTTCCATTCTATACAACTTACACTGATGAATTCACTTGGAAGGCGTTAATGATTACAACCTACTGCCACTGTGCTAGGAACTGGATACATTCAGAACATCAAACATGCTGAATATCTACTCTGAAAAGATGGACCCAAAAAGGTCAAAATGCAAAGCAGTAACCATCTTTTTAGGAGTTTTACCAGTTGCCTAAGATTCTGGTAAAGCAGGGACTGGGTTTTTGCTCTTTTCTCACTGTTGTGAGTTATTCAACATATAATTAGCAGGGAGGTGTGGTGGTGCTGGGGCACTTTCCCCTTGCATACAGCATTTTGTTTTTATTTTTGTAGTTTTGTCATTTGGCCTTTTCAGGTTGATCTTTTCAAAGGAGATATTCAGGGCATCTGACATTCTGAATGGTATTTTGTTAGTATGGTACTAGCTCAACCATCTTCCTAAAAATTGTGATTGAATTTCAGTTCTCTGGTTAGATTAGCTTACACTAACTGGACATAAATTCTCACTCTCAAATTTAAGCTCAGGGATGGAGGCTTCAATGGGAAGTTATAATGCTCCTTACTCCTGCAGCTGAAGAACAAGCATTCAAAAGGTTATCCCAATTTTGTTATAGAGTGTAGCTGTAGCTGACATTTTGCTATACTCATGCAGTACTGCTCATCATTCACGTTTCTGGAAATTACACTTAATTGCTGGTATTATTTTGTCACTATTTTTCAACCCAGAAATTTGTAAGCTCAGTGCAGGCAAAAAACCCACAATAAAATTCCACATCAATCTACTAACAGTAGACTGCTTTCTAACCTTGTGTCCTTCTAATTCAACCTTAATAATCACTCTGTTTCTTCCAGTGCAGCCCACTGCCCTTGTTGCAAGTTTTAGAAATATCCAGGTCCCTTCACCTCTTGCAGCAAATATATTTGAAAAAATCATAAATCAAAAGTAATGCTGAAGTGCAACTATTAATTAACAAACAAATGTACTCTAAATCGCAGTGTTTTGTGCCCCACAGTAAACTATCGTTCTACTAAATATTTTCTACACTGCACTTCTACGCCATTTAGCTTTCTCATTGTATACTAAGTAGGGCCTTACATGTACTCTTTCAATGCTTTCTTTAGAAGTCTGCTTGACAGGCATAAACTTCATTTCTCTTAAAATTTTAGCCCAGCAGATAGTTTCACAGAAAGGAGTAAACTCTGCCTTCTTTCCTGCCCATTGCTGCTATAAACAGCTTCAATCTTAAGAGCTACAGGTGTTCTGTGCAAAGATAAACCAGTACTGTTGCCACACATGAGAATGCAACTAAGGAAAATTCACAGGTCTGGCTGACAAAAATGAATAAGAGGGAGCAGGAGGATAATTTAGCTAAAGAAATATTTATTATTTGACTAAAACAACTTGTTTGCTTGCATCTTGCAGTTCCCTGTTCAGAAGAGAGACTCAAACAATTCAAAACAAGTCTATTCTCAGTTAATGAGCAGAAAAAACTGATGAACAAGGAAGGGCAAACATTCTGTAGTGCTAAAACAAAGAGAAAGAACCTTTGGCTGAAAAAACATGAATTAGTATGGGAGCCCACATCAGTCCATTTATGGGTAGAACAAACCACAAAGCAAGTCCAACTGCTTCATAAATCCACAAAGGTTTACACATCATAGTCTGTCTATAGATCATAATCACCTTGCCAATAAAGGGGTTTAGGGACATTACCATTCCAAAAATAAATTACGACATAAAACTTTTTGTTTTTAAAATGTTGACACCAATTATCTTACTAGATGCTTTCTATTCAGAAGCACAACCACAGCATTTGTTTTGATGGAACTAAAATCTCCAAGTTCTTCAGTTACTGCTGTACAAACAGACTTCAAGGCAGACAAAAAGTTTAAAATAAAACTGCTACTGGTCATCTCACATCTGCTCATAGGATCTTAAACAGTCATAACTTCCCAGTATTTTGCAATCTCTTATTAAGGACACAACACTCCCAAGTATTCCTATAAGTAACTAATACCAATAAAATGGTTGTCTTAAGAAGTCATGACAAACAAGGCAACTCAACTTTTAGTATGCATATCCCCTCCATCTGATACTAGGGTTAGTACCTTTTCAAATGGCCTAAGCAGGAACTTCCTTTCCAAAATGTTAGAGTCTGTGTACAAACCACATCTTCACCTATAGGAAAGAACCGGTTTTCACTTTATCAAAATAAAGGCTCATTGTTATAGAAATGCAGTTGTATCTATTGTCTATTCTGATGAAGTCTTTCACCTTGACGAAAGCGCTTAATCATTAAAGTTTTTAGAATACTGGACTGTGTCTGCTGTGGTTCCTGGCTTCACTTTTTCATCCTTGGATTTACTTGGTTTTGTTTGTTCCATTATTAGTTTGTATCTATTGTTTCATATCTTTGTAACATGTATTAAATGCAATATCACAAGCTAGGTAATATCATCATGACATTTGATATCTCTCAAGGTTTTTGACAGGATAAATCTGTCCCGATCAGGACTACCCACTGAAAAGAGGTAGAGGTGGTATTTCCTTCTCCATCAGAACAAAGCAGTCTCATAACTATTTCAAAGCAACAATGAAAAGCTATTACAAACTGAATAGGATGGAGAGCCACAAAAATTAATTCCCTCCCATGTTTTAACCATCTCCACCTCTTCTTTACCAGCCTTCCACCTGGCATGCATACATTTTGTTCTGTCCATACCATGGCATATGTAAGCACATCTTTAAAAGATAGAGTTAATTCTACTGAGAAACATCTGTCGTGATGTCTCCTACAGTACTTGGTAGTCACAGTAAACACCTAATAGAGATGGGCAACACATACAATATCTCTGTCATTTCACACAACCCTGATAATTATTATAAATGTTACACAATGTATGAAGTGAACTTGTTTAATCTAGTCTGCAGTGCAAAAAATATAAGTTCCCTTGCATAGCTCAAATGAAGCTTTCACAGCAATTAGGCAACAACAGAAGCAGAATGAAAGAGAGACAGAGAGAAGGTGCCACAAGGTGCTCAGGAAATATGGCGCAGTTGAAAATCAAGCCTTACATAAGCAGGTGCCAAGTTTGGCAATAACTAAGAAAGGGTGGAATATGTATTCAGTGATATTGCCAAGATGTGCAGAGGATGAAATGCAACTCTTCAAAAGAATATGCATGTTTCTGAGTCAAATTTAAAAAAAATGTATGTTTAAAGGCACTATTACAATAAAATGGCTGATGCTGTAAAGCCAGAAAATAAAAACACACTGCAACAGGCTAACCAGTCCGTCAGGCAAGAGCTCAAAATTGCTAATGGACTGCAGAATTGAGAGTAACACCTTTTTAGAAAATACTATTGAAACACTGGATTTGAAAAGCAGTGAAAAGAAGTTAAACTGTTACTAAAATATTCAAGGCACCATGTAAAGCCATTTCACCAGAAGTTACTAATGTTAATATGAAAAATAAAAAGTATAAGATTCTCTTTGACACAGTAACACAGAATTAGGAAGTTAATTTGCCTAATACAGGAATAGCTATACAGTCACACAGCCTCCCTTTAATACATTATAATACTCATTTGCTGACAGGATCCTCATATTCAAGTTAATTCCAGATGTTTTAGTAATATGTGCTACAGAAAGTAAAAGTAGATCTGAGGGAGTAGAAATGAGCAGAAATGTAAGTAAATGGAAAACGTGTGTGTCATTAAGAAACAGACAAAGCCAACACTATGACTGAATAGTAGATTTCCTGTTGTGAATCAGAACAAGATTTGCAGGATCACTGTATGTGATGCTGCATGCTACTCCTCTCCAAGTCCCCTGAACAACTCCACTGTTGGTGCAGTCTCAGCCTTTAAGGATAGTACTGGGGACATGCAAGGTAAAATGGTGCAGCTGGGCAGCTGAGGGTGAGCTGGGAGGGGGATATTAAGATTTGCATATGTACTGAAATGAAGCATCTGAATAAAGCGATGAAAAAACAGCACTATTTCTTGCTTATGGATAAAATCATTGTCTCAGCTACATCAAATGCTAGGTAAGTTATTTTCTGTATTAGATGCAAAGCAGCAATTCTGGCAGGTAAAACTAGAAGAAGAAAGTGCCAGTGTTTATTTAATAACATTTGAAATGTATGAATCTCTGAGACTTTCTGGTGTATCATCAACAAAAAATGCATTTCAAATAGTCGCTGCAAAAGTAAATGGGTCAAAAGCACTCACATACACACACAAAATAGACACGCTGAAATAAAGATATAATGTATGGCCACGGTCTGCTGATGTAAGAAATTTCAAAAGTATAGTTATGCTAAAGAAATATATGTAGAAACACAAAATCCCTATAAACTATATTCAAATCTTTGTGCAACCACCTCCAAGATTACACTGGATGATAATTAGTGTGCAAATACTGCGACATGAAAGTGAAATAGAGATCAAGGCAAGGAATTGCATATAGAAGATACGCTGAGTGGAGCATACTTACTAGAACAGAACGAAGGTCTCTTTGAAAATGAACCAGAATGTCACTGGGTAATTCTACTCTTGCAGATGACATCAAAACAAGTTTAAAAAATTCATACCATATACAAGCATTAACTGGAAAATCTGTTTATAAAGTTACAGTGGGTGGCTAGCCAGAGCAAAAAAAAAAAAA
The DNA here is from genome assembly GCF_019279795.1 of Protopterus annectens. Lineage (NCBI taxonomy): Eukaryota > Metazoa > Chordata > Ceratodontiformes > Protopteridae > Protopterus > Protopterus annectens. The sequence continues at coordinate 1,448,786,946 of NC_056735.1, forward strand.
AAAAAACACAATCAGAAAGAAATCTAGTGCTACTTTTTTCAAGGAAGAAAATTGATAAGGGCTTGGTTTTGAAAGCTGACAAGATAATGGTAATTAACCATTTGAGAGAGGAGATGCTTAGAATACGAGTCATACCTCTGAATAGTAAATTTGCAAGAAAACTGCAACAAACAAAATGTAATACACAGGAAAGTTAATAAACAGAGAACAAATTGCAATGTGTGCATTCAATACCATAATAATTCAGAAGAGAAATTACCTTATACAGGACTGGTACAGCCGGCTTAGTTTCTAGTGTCATTTCAAGGGGATATAGTATTTGTCAGCCTGGGATGACATGATCGACAGACCTCAATGCTTTTGCCAGAGATAGTCTTCATTTGTCACCCCTGGGACTTCGGCTACTGGCCAAAGCCCTTGCCACCCCTTGCCGCCCCCATAGTGCTTTTTTTAGGCAATATCTCAAGGACAAAACTCTCGACGCAAGAACTCCAACTGAGAACAACCTCAAGCTTTTGCTGCTAACTGCTAGGAGCCTAAATATGAAACTGCATTCACTGGAAGCAGTCCTCACCTCGGAAGACACTGACATTTGTGCAGTCACTGAGACCGGGTTTAAGGCTGTGGAGAGCATCCCAGCCATATCGGGCTACACCTCCTTCCACATGTTCAGACCACAAACTGAAGGCAGGAAAACTAAAGGAGGTGCTGTATCAATATTCATTAAAGATAAATACACCTCCAGATTGGTTAGACAGCATGATTCCCTGGAGATACTTCAAGTGCAATGAACTGTTATTAGGCACCTATACAAATCATTGCCAGATATAAGACCCCCTCCATGAATCAGGACACCAACTCTTCCTATTTGGATCTTCTTAAGTCTATCAAGATACATCCGAACACCACGGTTTTTGGGTGCCTTTAACTACCCATCCATTGACTGTGAAAATTACTCATGTGGAAACTCACTTGCCCAAAGTTTCCTCGACTTTATTAACTCCAGTGCCCTGGACCAGCTAGATGACACTCCCACAAGGGGGTGCCAACATCCTAGATCTGGTGCTTATCAATATGGGGGCACCTCTGTAGCACCTCCCATTGTGAGGTCTTCCTGGTGAGATCTGACTATAAATCAGTCTCATTCGAAGTTACTATCACACCTGATCCCCTGTAGCACAATCAAAACTAAAAATCTTCTCAGGAGCAGAATATTACCTCTCACGGAATGGTATTAATAGCTTCACTTCACCTCCTCCCCTCTGACAGAACTGGCAACGATGCAGACTTCTACAGAAATGCTTTATACAAACACCTGAACAACTGCTTTGAGGAGCAAACCTGTCTGATGGACAACTTTCATTAACAGACTTTACAATAAGAGGAAGAAATTGCTGTCTAAGAGTAAAAGGGATTGAGCCCCAAACTAGAAACACTCCCGCCTCAGCTTAAGCAAGCAAATAAAACTCCTTGTGAAGTCATCCAAAGCTAACTATGAATACAAATTAGCATCCTCAACTAAGGACAATCATAAGGAGTTCTTTAGTTACATCCATAACCTAAAAGGAAAGGCTCAGATTTGCGCCAAACTGGTAGTTAATGATACCACATATACCAAGCCTGTGGACACTGCTAACCTGTTAGCTGACAGGGTCTGTGAAAAATTCACTTACCTTTCCCTGCCACACTTATGTCAAAACATCCCTACCACCTGTCCTCTACACTGTTTCTCTAAAGAGCAGGTCATGAATGCCCTCTCTAAGGTAAAAAACACAGCATCCATGGGACCTGATAACATCCCAGACTGTGTTCTACATGGAATCAAACAAGAATTAGCAATGCCACTGGGTACTCTTTTCAATCATAGTCTAAGCACTGGCTTCATCCCAGCTGAGTGGAAAAGGGCCACTGTTATCCCCTTGTACAAAGGTGGTGCTTCCACTGAAGCCAGAAACTCTAGACCTGTTAGCCTGACTAGCCTTATCTGCAAGGCCATGGAGAGAATCATCATGGACCTTATCAACAAAGACATTGGTAACATCCAAACACTTGACCCTACTCAATTTGGATTTCTCAAAGGGTGATCTTGCCTGTTAAGTCTGGTGGACTTTTTTGAGACAGTCACCAAGGTCCCTGATGAGGAGAAATCTGTGCATACAGCCTACCTAGACTTAGCCAAGGCTTTTGACACTATCCCCCACTCAGGCATAATTGACAAACTCACCCAGATAGGTATCAGCCCATATACCATTAAATGGGTCACTAACTGGCTCACTGATAGAACCTACATAGTCAATATAGGGGAATCCACCTCTAACAGCAGACATGTAACTAGTGGGATCAGTCCTGGGACCTAAGGTCTGTGGCTGAAAGTTTGCTGATGACTGCAAACTGGGAGTGGTCACAGAATCTCCAAACGATGTCAACATCCTACAAAAGGGTCTTAAACAAGCAAATGACTGGTGCCTAAGTCATGGCCTTAAACTCAATGCAAAAAAAAATACATCATCATCCCTTTCAGTAAGAGTGATATTCCTGCTAACTACCATATCAATAATACCCTAAGTACGCACTCAAGTTGAAAGCAAACTTACCTTTGACCACCATGTCTCCACAGTGGGAAGAAGGGCATTATATAGTGCTCCTTTCATAAGTAAGGGCATTGCCTCAAAAAAAAAAAAAAAAAGCTACAACCTTCCTGTAACTCTTCCCTCATCAGGCCAATAATTGAGTACCTTTCCATGCACCTGCAGGAATTGGAGAGACCACAAAGGTTCCTCTTATGGACAATTCAAGGTCTTCAGCATCTTACCTATGAGGATTGTCTAAAATTACTGCAACTTTATTCTGTTTCATACAGACCACTCATAGGTGATCTCTGCCTTGCATGCAAGGCAATCTATGACCCTGCTTTACTGGGAATGCTGCACATCCGTTAAGACAAATGGTACACTGGTTATTCGCTCTAATGGCCTTAACCTGGTATGTGACATTAATAGAACCTGCTGGAGGGACAGATTTTGTCTCCCAGAGGTTGCCACACCTTTGGAACAGACTCCCGCTTCATGTCAAGCAGAGCATCTCATTGGCTGTCTTCAAACATAATCTGGACGACCAGATGGGTAACCGTAAATTCACCCAGCGGTCCCACTGATGTCCCTCTTGGATGACAAGTGCTGATTTTGGAAACAAGGGTAAAACTTGGCTGGCCTTGTAAGGGCCCTAGGGTCAGTAGCTAAGCAACCTCCTATGATCCTATGAACTGTACTGCAGAATGAGCAAACATTTGTATTATTTCAAAGAGGCCACGTATTTGATGCGTTAAAGATATCATTCCAAGTACCCAAACTAGTGCTACTAATATAAGTAGAATGAAATCTATATTTTCAAGGCAATGCATACCTGATTTTATTATATTATACAAGTTTGCACAATTTGTTAGCTTCAAATTCAAAAGGATTGAACAAAAATGGCAGTCTGAAAACATAACTAAAAGTCCATATTACCCACTAATGGATGAGAATGTAAACAGGACCATTTAGGCAAAATCTAATGAAAAGCAGCACTGGCAGTAGCTTCGGGGGACTGTCATATCACTCAAGCACAGACTACACCACTAAGGGGTACCACTCTCCCATCGACTCAAACTGATGACAGGAAGAAGGCCACATTAAATTATCCACATTAGCTTATTTACTTATAACAGTTAATCAAGGCAGAATTAAATACATGACTGAAAGGAAAAAGCAGAGACAAAAAAGTACAGTTGTGTACACTTACCATAAATGTACATGTCCAAGTGTATTCACTGTTGCAGTCATTACATTTGGGTTATCTGCTTGCAGGTTGCCCTCAGTCGGCCTGATTAACAAAGTCTTGGGTCCTGCGTCGGTTGCTGTCCTTTCTTCCATGATGTCAGGTCATCAGGGGTATAAAACATGCAGCCGACGCCATTACATCAGTTTTTCTTGCCCCAGCTGTCAGGTGCCCCCCCTAACGGGGAGCAATTAAACATAAAAACACAAAGGGTATACCTCCAACAAAAAAGCAAATACACCAAAAAGGCTTTTAAGCATAGAAAAGGAAAGTAGAGGTATAGCCAAACGAAGTTAGGGGGCTGGAGGAAGGGTAACCAGAACTGCAACAGTGAATACACTCGAACATCTACATTTATGTTAAGTGTACACAGCTGTACTATGTTCTTCATGTTTCACTGTTGCAGTCATTACATTTGGGTAGATTCCCAAAGCTATGGTTGGAAGGAGGAGTTTAGATAGCATTAGGGCCAGCTATAAGACCCTGCAAGACTGCAGTGGCAAAGCCAGCTCTGGATTTAGAGAAAATTGGCAAATGATAATGTTTGGTGAAAGTATGTACAGTACTCCAGGTAGCAGCTTCTAGGGTGTCCCTGGTAGGGACACCTCTGAGAAAGGCTGTGGAAGTAGATGCAGCCCTGGTGGAGTGAGGTCTGATCCCCTGGGGGATAGGTTTTCCATGGTGCTTATAGCAGAAAAGAATACAATGGCTTATCCATTTAGAAATGGTTTGTTTTGAAATAGCCTTCCCCTCCGCTCCTGCAGCAAATGTTACCAGCAGTTGTTCAGATTTTCTTTGAGGTTTAGTCCTGTCCAAGCAGAATCTAAGTTGTCTGTGCACATCCAACGAATGCAGAATCTGTTCCCCTTTGTTCTGTGGATTGGGAAAGAAGGCTGGCAAATGAATGGACTGATTAAGAGCCACACTGGATACCAGCTTGGGCATGAAGGATGGATTGGTTCTGAGTGACACCCTTTCCGCATGAAAGATGATGAAAGGCTCCACTGCCATAAGGGCCTGTAATTCAGATACCCTTCTAGCTGAAGTGATTGCTAAAAGGAAAGCTGTTTTCCACGAAATTTTAAATCTGCAGTAGCAGCTGGATCAAAAGTAGGTAGAGTGAGTTTCTCTAATACAAAGTTAAGGTCCCAGGCTGGGGTTGGAACTCTCCTGGGTGGTCTCAAATTTTTGGCCCCTCTGAGGTACTGCTTGAGCAGTGGATGAGAGAAGAGGGGAGGTTCTGTGTTATAATGATCTGAAATGGCTGAGGCGTGGATTTTAATGGAGGAAAAAGACAGGCCCTTGTGAAGCATGTCAGTCAAGTATTGCAAAATCTGAGGTAAATTGGGCGCTGCTGTGCTCATCCCTTGAGATTAGTTCCAGGCACAGAATGTTTTTCATTTTTCAGCATAAGGTTTTCTAGTACTAGGCCTTCTTGCCTCTAAGATGACATCCATCACAGGTTTGCTGAGGGATGGTAAGGGAGAGTTTAAGTAATTAGCCAGGCTGCAAGGTTCAGTGTTGGAAGCTAAGGGTGCAG